>NC_071388.1:134147131-134456239 GCF_022682495.2 Desmodus rotundus
AAACCAGCACTGTAACAAATGTTAAAAGTCTTACTTGAGGAAGAAGAAGAAGAAGAAGAAGAAGAAGAAGAAGAAGAAGAAGAAGAAGAAGGAGGAGGAGGAGGAGGAGGAGGAGAAGGAGGAGAAGGAGGAGGGGAGGAGGAGGAGGAGGAGGAGGGGAGGAGGAGGAGGAGGGGAGGAGGAGGAGGAGGGGAGGAGGAGGAGGAGGGGAGGAGGAGGAGGAAGAGGAGGAGGAGGAGGAGGAAGAGGAGGAGGAGGAGAAGAAGAAGAAGAAGGAAGAGGAGGAGAAGGAGAAAAGAAAAAAGAAGAAGGAGAAGGAGAAAAGAAAAAAGAAGAAGAAAATAGTCTAACAATAAAATGTCACTATGTATCTATCGATAATCACTTAAATGTAAATGGCTTAAATGCTCCAACCAAAAGACAAAGGGTAGCTGAATGGATAAGAAAACAAGACCCATATATATGTAGTCTCCAAGAAACACATCTCAGATGGAAAGACACACACACACAGACTAAAAGTGAAGGCATGGAAAAAGATATTTCATGTATATGTTTATTTTCTAATAGAAGCAATCCGCTAGATCTCTAGCCTCACTGAACTAATTATTTGAAAATCTCCCTAGCAACATGTTTTCAATGTTTGGAGGCATAGTTTTATATTTTTATATACTAACTTAACAGTTTTTAAGATTGTTTGTGGCTTGGGTCAGCCAAAAGTAAGACAGCTTTTAAGTCTGTTTTCTGTCTCAACAAAGGATGTCAGATTAAGACTTAAAGACTACAAACAGGCCCTGCGAATGCCATCTCAGGGCTGCAATGGTGTGTGAGAAGTAGGGTGATTTGACTGGACGTAGAGGAAGATTCAAATGGCAAAGATTTCGTTTGACTAGTGTTCAATTCAACTCAGAAGATCCAGACACGTGCATATGACTAAGATGCTGGAATGATGCCTCTGGTCAAAGGGGGAATAAAAGAATGCTTTACTCACCTTTGTTACCCAATCCTGTCCTGTAACATCTAGAATCATAACGATGGGATAAGTCATTTCGGCTATTTCAGATATATCATTTAAAACCAAAAATAAAATTAAAAGAAACATATTAAATTTTTCATAAATTGTATCAACTACTACATACACTTCTGTGCACCACAAACAGGGAAGAAATACACCTGTCTGTACAGGTGTACATATAAATACTCTACCTCTAGTGTTTATATGTGAAGCAATTCAGAAACTTGTACTTTCCAAACTTTCAGTTCTATAAATCTATTTAAAGAAAGTAATAACAATAAACTATAAGTATGAATTAATGTGTCTTTGGTCATAGTGAAACTTTTGAAATAATCTCACAGTGGGCATTCTTTTAAATAAGTCATATCACGTCCATAAGAAGTTATGTTCTTTAGCTATGAAAATTTATCTTTTCAAACAACAGTTGTGGAATGGATGTGCTTACAGGATAATGTAAAGTGGGAGGAATTAAAAACAAGCTGTGAAACTTATGTGGTAAGGAGTGTGAAAGCAGAGACCTGGTCTGCTTGGGCAGAGATCCCTGTACAAGGGAAGCACTCGTTAAATAATCGTTAAATATGTGGAGGAATAGACAGTATAAAAGAAAATCTACCAAACTAGCAACAGCAACAGTGATTAACTCTAAGTAACAAAGTTTTCATTGTCTTCTTTTATAGTTTTGTTCTTTGTTCTTTATGTGTCTCCTAAATTTTCACAATAGATTCATGTTTCCAAAATAAAATAAAATTATAAAAATATGGCATTATTGCAAAAGAGAAACAACATTATTTATAGGAAATATACTGCACAAAGTACCTGCTGTGCTGTGCCTATGCGTATTTTATTCTGCTCAAATTTGGAACCCGTAGGTCAGTTCATGCCAATTTTCTCCACCAAACTTCACTTGTCCCAACACGCGACCTGTAGACAGACAGACAGGAAGGGACATGGATGTAGATATGTAGGGACTACGATGTGTGCTACTAGTTTCATTAATTTTACTTTATCCTCTGCACACATGAAGGCATGAATGACGCATATATGAAGAAATATAAATCCAGAAACTGAAAACATAATTTATCCTCACCAGCTAGAACGTAAAAGTTTAAAAGACAAAGTACTTGAATGATATTAAATTAGCATCTTTATTTTACACTAACCAGACCTCAGATTTGAAGCACAAATTGTAGTTTATTGCTTGATACAGTAGTTGAATTAGGGTTATTATTCACTGTACTTTCATTTTTTTCTTCTCTGAGTTAGATTTAATTCAAAAAATGATAGTTTTTTTAGGAAACTTTTACCAAAATTTTTATCTTGTTTAACATATGTGTGATTCCTCCTCTCCTTGACAAGAATAATTAGGAGAATGAGGAGAAAGCTGAAATGTTGCTGTTTCAGAGGAAACTTAAGAAAGGGACTCAGAGTAGGAATGGTTCAGTTGCTTCTGTGTCCTGTCGTGATTCTGAGAAAGGGCCCCACCTGCTGAGGCAGAAGAGCTGGCAGCTCCCAGGCGTACTTCCACCTCCCCTGTTGGAGAGGACCAGACACACAGAACATAGGGAAAACTCCAGATGTCAGCCGTGGGATAGAGCTCTCTTCTCAAGGTAGACTGTAGCCTTTCTCAGCTCCAAAAT
The DNA here is from genome assembly GCF_022682495.2 of Desmodus rotundus. Lineage (NCBI taxonomy): Eukaryota > Metazoa > Chordata > Mammalia > Chiroptera > Phyllostomidae > Desmodus > Desmodus rotundus. Next base: position 134,149,781 of record NC_071388.1, read on the forward strand.
GTCTCATGAGTCTGGGAGACTCAAGCTCACCTGTATAAATCTTGAACATATTCTTGAGATTTGACTTGTAATATAAGATGACTCTGGTACATCTGTGAGGCAGTGAAGTTACGATATGGGATCTTTATTTCTCTGAACTAGAGGTGACCCCAGGAGTGTGGATGTGTATCATTTCTTCATTTGGGCTAAATGTTATAAGAACATTGTAACAGCTAAATGACTCTAGTTTTGCTGCCATTATAGAAAATTGTTTTTCCTCCATTGTTAAAAGGAAGCAAACTCAAGTAATAGAATTTATCTATAAATATAAGAACTTCAGTAAATTCATCAGAAAAGAATTTAAACTGAGAAAAAAATAACCATTTTCCAGTGTCCATTTTCTTCAGCATGACTTAGAGTACCTATGTCTGGAAAGAAAAATTCATATTTGTAAAACTAACGATGCTAGGTAATTCTGCTTCCAAATTGAGGTGTCTTCTTTAGCACAGTACGTTAAACTAGTAACCACTGACACCAGCTCCAACAGGACTGGAACTTCACCATTAAAAGTAGACTGTGTTCAGGTACACATGAAGTGCAAAGATGGCGTGGTACAGGGTATAATATAGAATGGAATTAACTTATCGTCTTCGTTCTGCCGAGGATACTTGTTGTTTGCTTGTTGTTGTTGTTTTTAATACATTTCTTTTATAGTATAAGTTTGCCTTTACAAAAGTGGCAGCTTAAAGTTTTTAACTCTAGAAAAAAACCTAAAAGGCTGCAATGAAAAATGGTTCCTGATTATAGAATCTCCTGCAAGGGCTCCACAGAAAAATACAAAGTTTCACTGAGGGTTAGATATACCCCATATTCCCAGTACACAAGAAACAGAGTCCCATCTGTCCATACATTCATTCATTCATTCAATATGTTAGACAATGTTCTATCCACTGGAGATATAATTATGAACAAAAGAAATTAATGTCCCGCCCTGGCCGGTGTGGCTCAGTGGATTGAGTGCCAGCTTGCAAGCCAAAGGTTCGCTGCTTCAATCCCCAGTCTACAGCTCATGCCTGGGTTGTGGACCAGGTCCCAAGTAGGGGGCACGTGAGAGGCAACCACACATTGATGTTCCTCCCTTCCCATCTCTAAAAATAAATAAATAAAATCTTTAAAAATTAAAAAAAAATGAAATTAACTTCCATTCTCTACAAATGTCTTATATGTAAGAGAATGCTGACCGTAAATCGTGGTCTTGTGCATCAAGGGTTGAAAAGTAACTCAGACTGCACCTAACTAACCTTCTACTTTTTTTTTTCTAATCTTCTACTTTAAAAAACACAAAAACTAGACCAGAAAGTTACTGTATACTTTAAGGTCCAACGGTGGAAGGAAAAGGCAGAAAACTGTACTCGAGCAACAATAAAACAAAAAGCTAAATTAATTAATTAATTAAGTAAATAAAAGTAAAAATAAAATAATATAAAAAAGGCACACACACACAAAAACAAGACCACTACTAGTAGGAAGGATGAAAAGATAGATGGATACATGAACAGACGAACATCTCAAGAGAGAGGGGGAGAGAATAAGGAATGAGCTTACACAATGATGCAGACTGGCTAAGTCAGTCTGAAGTCCATAAGGACAGTTAAGGAGGGTCAGGCCCAGACTGCAAGTCCCCAGGCAGAGGTTAATTGGAGTCTGTGACTTCAGGGAGGGTATAAACAACCCCCTTTTTAAAGAGCTCACCTGATTAGACTAGATTTCACCTGATTTAATCTCTTCTGATTAACTTAAAGTCAGCTGATTGGAGATTTTAATTTCCTCACAAAATTTCTTCAAAGCAGCACTTAGATTGGTGTGTGAGTAGCCAGGGTCTGTAGTTTACCCTAGAAAGTGTGATACATAAAAAAAATCCATCACAGGTACATTCATTTGCCCAATGGCACACAGTTGTCAAGTGGCTGGGCAAATTCAGAATTAGCTCCCCTACTCCCCAGTTCATTCTGCAGTGGGTGGCCCTGGCAGGTACCTACACGCTTCAATTTTCTATCCATGAAGACATCTCTCTTCAACAGTAAAATTTATCTTTCAACCACATTTCACCCTCTTTCTAAAAAAAATGGCATTATTAGCCCTGGCTGGTGTGGCTCAGTGGATTGAGTGCTGGCCTGTGAACCAAAGGGTCACCAGTTTGATTCCCAGTCAGGGCACATGCCTGGGCAGTGGGCCAGAGCCCCAGTAGGGGGTGCATGAGAAGCAACCACACATTGATGTTTCCCTCTCTTTCTCCTTCCCTTCCCCTCTGTCTAAAAATAAAGAATATCTGTTTTAAAAAAAGGTATTATTAAGTGACTTATATTTGTTGGAGTATCTATACATTTAACTATATTTTATCAAGACCACTCATTTAGCTTTGATACGGTGAGGGTGATGATAGTCCAGGCCAGCCTTGCTCGGACTTCTAGATTCTTCAAATCGTAGACTATTTTCTCATAAAAATAAGTAAAATAACCCTTTCAATTTATTAAATTGATGTTAGGAGAATAAAGGTCGCTGAGAATTTATTTAATTTATCTAAATGGTGACTTTGTAAGTTAGATATAATTTAAGAGAAATGAAGAGTAGGCTGAAATTGTGCGTTTTTATAGAAAATGGGGTTCTCAGCGTGAGTCAACAGAACAACCTGCATTAGTGATTGAGGACGTACCACAACATAACCTAACATTTTTATTAATATGCCAAGCAAAAAGTAAAATTCAATAAATAACCCTCTATGTATTCATGGAAATTTGGAAGCTATGCTTAGTCTTGCCCAACAAGTATTTCTAAACATAAATAACAAAATTTTTCATGACAGTTCCTAGTCAAGACAACTTCTGATGCAGTGAAAATGATATAATTAAGACTGGTTTTACTTCTCACCACTAGTGGTCAAGACATCTCAGCAAGTTTATTTGGGAGGACGAGGGCTTTTCTACAGATTTTTGTTAGAGGCTGTAGCTTCATAATGCTCTTCAGTTCTTAATTATTTTCCTTTATCTTAGATAACATGATATCAAATTCCTACTGGCTTACTTTCAATTTCTACATCATCTTAAAGGCTTTTATTGCACAATTTTCCTTATCTTTTAAGAAAATTCTGTTCATCTGCTAGAAAATAGTGATGTCATTTTTCAACCAAGTATTCATTAAAACAAGTTTCACTTTTAAAACTTTTTAAAAACCTTTCTTTAAAAATGGTTCCTTAGGTTAATGAATGTGTTTTAGCTTTAAAATGTTCTCCCATCATTCCCTCAAACATTTCTACTATCCACCCCATTTAACGCATAACGCATTGCTATTTTATTTTCCTCTTCTGTATTTTCCCCTCCCTAGCCTCCTATTTTGTTCTGTGGCTTTCCATTAATACTATTTAATACAATTTAATGAGCACTAACCAAAAAATCCAAGGTGAACAAAGGCGCAAGGCAAGGGAGGCAGGAAAGAGGGAGGGAACAGTAGGCATTGCTGCTAGTCTTAAACCAGTTTCTGCCACTGGCTGTCATTTCCAGGGCTGAACCGAATTCCACTGCATTTGCTAAGGTCGCCAGAGAAATCAGAAATAAAGCCAGGGTGATAAGATGACTGCAGTCCATAAATCATGGATTGTCACTATAATCTTTACCTTTAAAGTTATGAATATGGGCTATTATGAGTAAACAAAATCTAGGCACTGAAGGTCTCTATCGTGTTGATATCTATGTTTTTAGGGTATGACTGACAGTATTTTAGAAACCTATTTACCCCCTTATTTTAGCAGAAAGTTAATGCTTTATTTTTTTTCCCATTTAAAAAATCTAAATGCTGATGTATTATATACAAAAAAGGGATAAATGTTTGGAAATATAATTACATTTTAGACACTACTCATGTGAGAAAAAAGTATAAATATGTTTTCCTTTTCACACTACTTTTTGACACCTCAGCACATAAAAATTAACTAAAAGCCACCTTTTGTTAAATTAGCAACAATGTCATTCTTAATTAGAGTCACTACCTCCATCTGTGCATAGGTATGACACTGCACACCATCTCTGTAGTTCTTCCACAAAGAGGACAGAAAAATCCTTCACACGCCTCGGGTATGTTCTTTGGGTCTCTTTCAACAGACACCCAATGGTTGCCAATCAACAAACGGGTTCCTTGAATAGCTGTGACTTAATATGAAAACTGAATTCTCTATTTCTCTTCATTCCATAATGGTTTTTTGTAGCCATCGCTGCTTTCTCTGTAGTTTGTGTTTGCTACACTAGCAGGGCAAATGTGGGGTGCAGGGGGATTGGTGGGGGATGATACGGTTATTTCAGAATAGAACTTTATTTTGATTGGCTATTGTATTTTCAGTTTGTCTGGTTCCCCACTTCCATATAGGAGGACAAGTTATTTGGGCCAAACAATACAGTGCAGTTTGGAAACAATGCCTTCTATGGGCACAATCTTATTCTTTCCATAGCCACTTTTTAAAAATTGTGAAAATCAAGCCAACATTTTTTTTCAAAACAATGCAGTTTCTCAAGACTTGTGGAAAAGACAGCTTGGGTTGAATTTTTTTCAATTTAAGCATATGATAAAAAAGAGTGGGTTGTATAAAGCCAGCATATATATGTGTCCAAACATTCATGCAGTGTGTTTGAGTATTAATGGAAAAGAGTACTTTTCTTGATGGACATTGTCTTCTTGCTTAGTTCTTCCAGTTCCTGACTCCTGGTCCTATACCCATAAATCAAGCATATTCAGGCACAAAGCAGACAATCGAGGGGAGCCATTTGCTGGGGAATTCCATCCTCTCTTTTACGTGCACATTTGCAAATATAAGTGATTTGCATCTGTACAGACAGACTCCCTTGAGGGGCTTGTCTATATTCACATCATCTTTAGACATCCCCAAAGTTTCTCTGTAAGACTCTTTCTGTGGTGCCAGATGGCTGATGCCGCCCTACAAAACCGTACTTTGAGAAGGGAGAACCAGTTTAGCAGGTAGATGCAACAACACCCATTACCATTATTGTCACATCTCCCAAGTCAGTAATGGCAAAACGTACTTCTTCTCACATGTTCATTCCAAACACAAAAATAAATAAAATTGACATGGTTTTCCTTTTACACCAGGAATTCAACACAGCTGCTCCCTAACACACATTAAAAAGAAAAATAGAAGATAATAACATCTTTAATTTCTCATGTTTCTCAGCATCTCTTAGAAAAATAGCTTCATGATACATGGCTCAGTGGCCTGAAAATACCTACTTTTTAAAAATACTTTTAAACACTGTTTTCCTTCATATTATAATATGGGAGCAGGAAGATTTTTAGCAAATATAAAAACTTGGGACCCAAGGGACAGAATCTGAAAACTTGATGTAATGCCTAGTCATGCTATTCAATTATTCCATGATTTTTTTTGCAGTCTTTTATTTAATCACTACTCTGTACCCATTCATTTACCTTGTCTGAGAAAAATGTTAGTAGCTATATGCACGACAAATATTAAGCAGAGATGAACATTTTAAATACTTGTTAGAGTTTCATTTTTTCTCCCATAAAATTAAATGCATTAATAAAATAAGTAATAGTAGCTGGCTTTGGATTGTATAATCTTCAGGGAAATATACATATATACAGTAAATTATGTTAACATAACAAAATAGGCTTTTCTTACCAGATTAAAAACCCTAAAATAAACCCAAGTGTCCAAAACCATTGTTTTCCTCCATTGGAAGGAAGGGTTGGTTAGAAACTTCCCTGAAACCACTTTCCGATCACAGCATGGACATACAACATAATTCAAGTTATTAGTCTTTTCCATTTAGGCTCACAGGTCTTATAGACACAACTATTTTACAAGAACAAGATTTTCATGGAAAATATGACTTATACAGTCATTTTATTGAGTCTTTATTGCTAATGCACATGGGGTTCAAAACCATAATGACAATATTGAGCACTTAAGTCATTAGGCTGTCATATTACAGCAAAATTATTTGTACTATATAATCATTGTTTCCTTTTTTATATTACACAGATCTAAGTTCAGTTCATCCATCTTTGCCATTACGAGACTACTTTGGTGTTGTAAATACCTATTTTTCAGATGATTTGAGTATGTTTATTGTAGTTCAAGTTCATGTTTATTAGACCTTTGCTTCTGTAAAGCTGGGAAATGTGATGGAGGGAAGTTCGCCGTCTGCCTCATGGTGTCTTGTTTGATTATGTATTGCCTCCCAGTGTTGATTGCTATATAGTTTATGTTTTAAGTATTTGTGTATACACCAAAAACTTCAAGGTCAATGAGAGCCAGTTCCTTTCTCTTTTTTTCTAGCAAACATTTCCATCGTACTCATCATACTTAAAACACACTCTTGTCTTTAAAATTAAAGTAGAATTCTGTTTGTATTCAACTGTTTCCTTTAAGGACTTTAAAGATGAACACATTTACACGATCTCTGATGATTATGTGCAATAGGAACAAAATCATTTGGGAAGAAAAATAAAACTGGACCTGAAAACTTCTGCTGAAATCATTTGTGAGCATCAGGTGGACATGGCTTTGGTTTTGACAACTGGTTCCAGAGTTTCATAAACCTTTTAAAAATGGATATTGGTTATCATTGTTCTAGTAATCAAACTGCTTTCTCAGAGTTTGTTTTGCTTCTACCCCATGTCTTAATGGAGTGTATATTTTATTGTTAAATTCTATAGATTATGGCACAATATTGCTCACCTGGCCAATAGAATGCTATTGGTTTCTTTGTGAGTGTGTGTGTGTGTGTGTGTGTGTGTGTGTGATATAAAAGTTGGGAGAGGCACACACTACCAAGCTTGAAGAGTTTTTGGCTGAGACTATGTGAATTGATTCCCATACTGGGAAATGACATATAAGTAAAATCAGTAGTCTGTTCAAATCACTGTACAGTTAATTCAGCTAAATATATGGCAATTAAGAGCGAAACCAAACTTAAGAGTTAAACCAAACCTATTTATTCCCTAGTCTGATCTAAACTATGTCTAAGTGTGTGTCTCCGGCTTCTCTCCCAGACCAAAACCATGATTTTGAGAATGCATTGTAGACCAGACTGTGCTTATCCAGTCTTTCCTTTGTTAAAATAGATAATCTGAAATTGGTCCTTCATGAGAAGTTATTATTTTATTATGCAACAAGTTTTCAAAACTAAAATGCTGTGTAATTGGGAGGGGGTGGGGTAAATGAGACTCTTATAACTGTCCTAACCACAGAGAGCACAAATTGTATACTTGAAACACCCAGTACCACTGAGAACCTATAGTTTACCCATCTGCCTTTCCCAGATGTATTTTAAGGACCGGGTATAAATGCAGGTACGGAGAGACGACTAGTATGTGCTAAATGTCACAGGAAGCACACTGCCACAGAGCAGCGCTTGGAAACTGCCATACTAGAATTCAAAAGCCTAACTCTTGCAGATAGAAGAATAAAGTGTAACTTGTCTAACCTGTTCTGCCAACTCGAGGTACAGTCAACATCATCTGGCTGTTTTCTCCTAATTGGTATCTTTTTCCATGAGTCACTGGCTCCACGCACACATTGTCCTACTCAGATACTAACATAAAGCCGGGTGGAGAAAGAGCTGGGAACACAAGTCAATGCAGAAGCCGTCTCTGGCTTTGCTGGCTCTGATTCCTGTCACGTGCACATGGCTTTGCAGTTGAAAGGCATTTCACCTGACACCTCCCTGCCCACTGTTGTGGTGGGGCCCTAGCAACTGCCCCACTGCCCCACAGGTGGGCTCCAGGGGGTTGTCTTTGGGCTGGCAATGCCCTGTTCGCACAGGACACCCAGAGGCCTGCTTTGGAACTGCACTGTCCAATATGGATGCCATTAGACATGTGTGATGACCGAGCATTTGAAATGTAGCCAGTCTGAACTGAGAGTTGCTTGCTGTATGACATACATACCAAATTTCAAAGATGTGACACAGAAAAATAATATAAAATATCTCATCTGTAAATTTTGTATTGATTATGTGGATAAGTGACAATACTTAGGATAGATTGGGTTAAATAAAACATTACTAAAATTAATGTCTGCTATTTCTTTTTAGTGTGACTACTAAAATATTTATAAGTTCATATATGGACAGTGCTGGATTAGGGGGTCTGTGATCTAAGACACCTGCTAGGCCAGAGTTAGCCTCTACAGAATATTCTCTCTCCCTCTCTCTCTCTCTCTCCCTCTCTCTCTCTCTCTCTCTTCCCCATCCTCCCTCTCTCTCTCTCCTTAACTGAAAAAAAAGAATAGAGTTTTCATCCTCATCTTGTCATTCTTATAATCATTTGCCACAAAAGTCTCCAAGCTCTATAATTTTCTTCCTTCATCTCTCATCTACCCCCTGGTATAATTTTAATATTTCCTTCGATATATAAGCCTTCTTAAAAGATATTTAATGTTGCCTTGGCTGTTGTGGCTCAGTGGATTGAGTGCCAGACTGCAAACCAAAGAGTTGCTAGTTCGATTCCCAGTCAGGGCACATGCCTGGGAACTGTTCCCAGTAGAGGGCATAAGAGGCAACCACACATTGCTGTTTCCCTCTCTTTCTCCCTCTCGTCCTCCCTCCCTAAAAATAAAGAAATAAAATCTTGTAAAAAGATATTTAATGTTGATTTTATATAAATTCCACCCTTCTTTAATAAGGTAGAAAAATAACAATGTAATTATGTACTCATATCTGTGAATGGGTGACTAAGAAAGGAACAGTTGTGTTACTCTCCTAGGTCTAGATGTTCCTGTGTTGAAGAAGAGGGCCTGAGGGCCTGGACCTGTTTCTCTTCTCAGACCTGTTGTGGGTAGAAACTCAGACTGCCATTCAAATGGTGATAAGCAGTTGCAATTGTCTTTCTTCATAAAATATTAGGGGAAAGTTTACTTTTTTTTAGCACATAGGGTTTCATCTATAAATATTAAATGTAAAAAAAGGAATAAGAACTTTTATTTTTCTAAAAATGAGTTCAGAGTATGATTATATTTATTAAACAAACATATACTGAACTTTTATCATTTTCCCAATACTGTTCTAGGTACAGGGACTAAAGTCTCTAGAAAATAAATAAAATAGAATAGAATTAAATACAGGCAAAAACCCTGCATGGAGCTAACACTCTAATGGGGAGAAGAAGATGCTAAAAAAGGAAATAAAATATGCATTAACAAGATAATTAAGTTTAAAAAGTTTTTTTTTAAATAAGGGAGAGAGATAGAGATTGTCTAAATGAAGAAGTCTTGCAATTTTAAATAGAGGAGACCCTTCAGAAATGACATTTGAGAAAAGACCTGAAGGAAGTAAGGAAAGCAGCTATGTGGCTATCTAAAGAAAGAATACTTAGGTCAGCTTGGGCAAAGGCCCTGAGGCAGGATACACTTGGAGAGACAGCAAGAAGACCAATGTGCCCAAAGTAGCATTAGTGACTAACAATAAGCACATACAATTATTTCCATCTGAAGGTATGGACGCTTACTAGTGAGAAACTCATTTTGAGAAGATTTTTTTTTTTTACTCTCCTGGTCAGAGCTAACTTTGCTTGAAAGTGGTGATATAACCCTATGACCTCCAGCAGTAAAACGAAATGTATTCTTCCTAATAACCTATTGCCTCATCTCCACTGTACTCATAATTTAGCTCCTCAGATCTTTACATTCTCCCTGGAACTAACATCCATCCCATCTATGACTAATGAAGTGTTAAGGATCTTTAAAAAATTTTATTATGTGAAATATGCTTTATCTATGATTAGTGAAGTGCATATCTACGTGCTCTAAGGCTGTACGGCATGGGAAGTACTGCTGAAACAATTCTGATAAGAATTATCCCTATATAAAGTAATATTCCTGGCATATTTATCAAAGCAGAACTACTGCTGTTTGGGTGCACATAAGACTTAAATCTTAAATTAAGGTATAAAACAAAATGTTTTTATATTTGTTATTTTAAAACTATCGTTATCAGCAGAAGTTGTACTAGTCACCCCCACCATGCATGCACCTGCCAGAATTATACTGACAGTAAATGTATTGCCAACAATGCTGCAATCACTAAACATTCATAAAACTGGAGAACTTAATAAACAATGTACTGAAAGTGTGAGGAAATTTACTCTGTCTCAAGAAGCAATTTCTGGGGCTCTTTCTGTCACATGGACTTAGCTCTTTACCAACAGCTATTTTAATATGTTTCATTTAATTTGTCTATACTCACTCCAAATTTCTTAAATTATCCTATCCATTTTCTGTTTTGACACATAAGTATTGGGACTTCTAACTGTTCGCTCCCAAAGCCCAAGGGCCATTTTTATTTAACTCACTTTATAGAGCCTGGTGCAATCTGTAACTTATAATAATGATGGTGATGATGATGGAAAGGAGGAAGAAAAATAGGAAGAGATTAAAAATAGTAATTTACTTGTGTACATACAAAGCAATGTGATCTTCTACATCAAAGTATTTAATCCTTAAAACATTACAATTGAGGTACTTGTGTTCCTATTATACAGATGAGCTTACTGAAATTCAGGGAAGCTAAGAGACACATTTTCCAGCAGTAGATCTGGGACTCAAGATCAGATTTTTTAACACAAAAGCCTATGTGATTTCCACCATGCATCTTGCTCAGACACTATTCAATTATTATCCATTTTTTACTGATCACCAACTACCTATCAGTGTTGATGAGAGTGCAAGGAGCACTGTTAAATTTCAAACTATAAGGTGAAGGTCCGCCTCATGCCATCCTCATCCTTTGCTTCATCATGTTTTCCAAAAGCAGTTTATTTAATGTGGATGCAAAACTGGCAAAAGAAACATTTTTGCCAAACCATGAAGAAACCCATATCTCTCAGAGCACATATCTCACAGGTGGTCACTCCCTCACAACGCAGCAGTTATGTTCCATTTTCCTTTGCAAGGGTGCACCCACGATTCACTGCCCTGCCTTCCTCTGCTTTCCTTAGCCATGACGTAGACTAGCACCTCTGCGTAGTCAGCGGTGTTTTCAGACTGAAGTCCACAGGTGGTGGTATTGTTGTTTTTAATTTTTTTCTCTCAAGCCATAGAGTCCGAATAGCTAAACTTACTTTCTCGTGACTGATTTAAAGGAATATTTCCTGATGGAAATTTCCTAACTGAAATGCTTGACAAAAATAGGAGGAAGTTAGATCCTGCCAGCATATTTTTCTTTTTTGTTGGTTGTGCTTTGACAGTTCAAAGGATTAAGGGATAACAATGAGAGTAGTTCTTATTATTACCCAAGTTTTACCATGTCCTTCGCACCATTCACAGTGTCCCTGTTGGAATAGACGCTGATGACTACATGTGTTGTGTTATTTAAAGTAGATCTTTAAGTCAAAATGAGGATGTGTACGCATCGCCTCATTTTGAGCTTGCTTAATATTTCCAACCATATTTTAGAAATAAATCCCAAATGCTTTTTTGCTAAGTGCATTTTCCTTTCAATTTTAAACCTATGTGTATTTTAAAGGTCACTTAATCCACGCATTTCCAGTTCCTCCGGTCTTAAATCATCACTGTGTTATTTTATGTAAGAGGTACTTAATGTCTCAAGAAGCTTTTGGAGACCTTTAAAACACCAAGACATTTTTTTTTTCCAAGACCAGAAGTTCTATTTTGTCAAGGGTAAACAAGCCTGAAGAAAACCAAGTTCTCAGCCTGTTCAATAATCCCGAAGTTCAAATTTCAGAGAGGTTGGAACTTGGCAATATGCGCTCTCCCATTCTCAGTCCTCTCTATTCTTTCCTAGTTGAGGCCAAAACACATGGGGAGGATATCCAGGCGAACAGTCTCCTCAGTGACATCTGTGTCTGGAGGAGTGTCCTGACAATCAGCACCAGGGTCCTCACCCCCCGGAGACAAGGGAAGGCTCAGAGCCCCAAGTGTAATAATCTGTTACAGACTTCAGGCTACCAAAAGCTAAAGAAAAGCAAAACACTTAGCATTGCTACATGTAAAAAGGAAGGCTACTGTAACTTCCCCCCTTGGGGCATGTATTTTTTATATTATTGTGCATACTTATGCATATACATGTAAATGTATTTCCATATTAATTCAAAATTCTCTAATTCTAACGATGTAGAATAAAAGAGAACTAATTGATGGCATGACTGTGTTTAGACACAAACTTAAAATTTTTGGTCACAGGAAGAATTGAGCCGGCAGTGTGTGCCTAGAGCAACGGAGCTGGCTTCTCTGGAACATTCTTCTGGATTTAGGAACTGTTTTTCTAAAGACATTAAAGCTGGGATTAGAGACACATAAAGATGTACGGAGGAAAGCCGAGAAATGGTGGCTGAGAAATTTGTATTGAATATTTACCCTGCTTCTCAACATGCGGCCTGAGGCAAGTGATGTAAGCAATTTGAGTATCTTTTTTTTTTTTTTTTTGATCTCAGAAATTAGGAGCATTTACTCTATGTTCCTTCAGTTCACTCTAGATTTAATATTTCATGTTTCTGCGACTCTAACATGAACTGTGCCCAGGAATGGGGTTATCTGATGGTCAGAAACAAGAAAAAGCTTGGGAACTTAATTACAATGAACTCATTTAGGGAAAAAAATAAGATGCTTGGGATAATAATCGGTTTGGGGCAGAAAATAAATCTCCCATCACTGTTTTCTGATGGAAGGAAGAGTTCGTCCGAAGGCGTGGCTGGAAGGCAGAAAGCTGCTTCATTTGTCTCAGACATGGTGGCCGCCATCTCAGTAAAGAGCCCAGGCAGATTCAAAATGGACAACAAATACAACAGCCTATGTGCTGACCACACGCATCCCAGTAATGTGGGGTTTCCCGGCCTTTTCATAGTTCTCCCCTCCTTCAGAAATGTCTGTTATGAATTATGATCATTGCAGTGGAGCCAAGTATCACCGGGCTCCAGCTAGATCTTTGTGCAGGGAGCATACGCTCACTGCCAGCTGCAAACTGCAGCTGTCTGTCAGCATTTGTGAGGACAAGCCACTCCACTATCCCTTGATCGCTTAGCCATAGACCACATACTGTGTCCTCAGATCTGCTCAGCACACCCTTTGCATTTTCAATACACTTCCTGTGGGAGGCGGGAGGATCTCAGTGTTTTGCGTGCGTGTTTTGGAGTAAATAGCTTGAAGCTTATGTCAAACCGAGGCCTCTAATAGAGGATTCTGTCCCAATGAAACTACTTTGTGAGAGACTGACTGGCTCTGGCCTGACATTTCCTGATCTCCAATGTCCTGAAAAAGGCATGGGAGGCTGCTACTCTGACAACCAACTGTTCTTCAGGACAGAGTGACCCCTGCAGAGAGTGCCAAGAGAATGGGCCCAAGGCCAAAGGCCTGTCTCAGTGCTAGGGAATGTGGGGGTGAGAAGGCCAAGGCCAGGGGCAAAGCCAGAGGAAGAACGCACCCAGGGTGCTGAGTGCAGCCACTCTCCTGGGCCAGAGCGGGGAGCAGGGGGCAAGACTCCATGGAATCCTTATCTTGGGAGAAATCCTTGTCTAGAGCTTTCCAGTAACATTGGAACTCTGTGCTTAGGAAGGGGTTTTGAAGAATAGCACATTTTGCTCGTGTAGCATTTGCCAGCCTTCAGAGCAATATTTTTTCTTTAAATTTCCAGGCATGCTTAGAATGGGAAAGAAGCCGGCACCACCACGCCAGATTTAATTAAAGCATTTGTAAAGTTAACCAAGGTCTCCCCTGTTTTTTCACCAGCGTGACTCATGTAAGTTATACAGATCATTTTAGAAAAGGGCAGCAGTTTTAGGAATACCCTGAGAATTATCCTGAGAATTTAGGAGTACCCTGCTCTCCCCAGGCATTTGCATACAGTAAACTGTGAGCTTCTTGAAGGGTGAAAACTAGGACTGAAGTTTCTGTGGGCCCTGGAATGCTCTTAATACATTGCAGGAAGCATGATCTGTGATCAGGCAGCGCTTGTGGAAGTTATGTTTTTAGGTTTTGTTTAATAATAGTATTTTCAAATAAAAATAAATAAATCTGGAATTCCTCCCACTCATGGGGGTATTATGAGAACTGCTTTTTGTTACATAAGAGGTTTTTTTTTTCAGCGAGAAATGTGCTCTTGGGAAGAAAGGCACACTGTAAATTCATACGAGAACTGTACAATATGTAGCACACAGATGGCCAGAGCTTGCCTGAGTCAGCCATCGGAGAAAGCATTCTGAAGTTTGGGAAAAGTCACATCCCGGGTGTGTGTGTGTGTGTGTGGCTGTGTATGTTTGTGGGCAGGGGAGCAGCGGCCCAACATAAACACTTTCTTTCCCACAACTTAAACATACACAAAGTACTTAAAATAGTTTCTTTCTGGGGTGGAAACCTTTCGTGTCACAGGGTCATTAAACAATAGCAAAGCTCTGTTAGTCCATGATCCTTCCATATTCAGAAGGACAGTAAAATAGAAACAAGTCTCTGCAAGGGATCAATACTGACCAAAGAAAGAGCAACTTCAGTACAAGAGTATTTGGGCCGCGGGATTGCTAAGTGCCTTCAATTCTCTCTGTGTTGCAGTTTTCTGCTTCCTTCCTTGGGAAGCCTTTTTGCTGGATGTGTTACATGCGATGAGCTTGGGTGTTGTAATAAACAGAGAGGAAGGCTGCAATAATGTATTTCAGTTAGGAAGAAGCACTTGAAAGAAATTGGTTTTGCTATACACATGATGTGAGCCGATCAATAGTGGTTTAGTCTGACAAGCACTGTCAATATCCATTGTCACAGTTCAGAAAGTCTTTAATGGATAGTTCTTCAAAACCCAATGATTTCAACACATGTTCAAAGTCTTGAAATACACTCTACCTGGCAGAAATTAATCACACATAAACACTTGGGATTGTATACAAGTATTTGTTTTCACTGAAAGCCAAATATCAGTGAATTGAAATTTTAACATATTACTATATGTGTGTATTTAATTTTATATAAATAAATCGATATTTAAATTTATGCAACAACTAAGGGCATAATCTAATCATACCAGATACATTGGAAATACCCAGTAAATGTTGAAAAAATGAGAGGCACTGGGAGGAAGGATGAGGGGCATTTTGCACACCACCTGCGCTGTTCACTTACTGGTTATCACAGCCGTGACTGCGGTACAGGAGGATGTCCACCCTACCATCACAATTCATAATACTTGTTACCTTTGAGCAAATGCGTATCATTCACTAGATCTTGTGCTGGGTATTTTGCATATGTTGGGCATTTAATTTACACAACAAGCTTTGATGTGGATATTGTCAGCCCCATTTAACCAATTAGAAAATAGAGGCACAAAGAATTTTCATTTCTTGAATAAGATTCTACCACTGATAATGACAGACTTGAAATTCAAAATCTAAAACCTATAGCATTCAAAAGAGAGACTGAGTGTGTGAGAGGAAAAGGAACACACATATTTTGAAAGGCACAGCATTATTTGTTGGAAGTAGGCCATATTTTAGTGATTCTTGTTAACCTTCCTCCTCAATGGTGATCCTGAGCTCTTATTCCTATGAAGCAAGCAGAAATAAAATAAGCAGAATCTGCGGTTGGGCATGGAGAATAATGCGATTTCCTAGTTTGGCTGAGATAAGAGGTAAGGGGTTTGTAAACATGAATGTACGTACTTGTACTATTGGGGGCTGAGTGTGCGTCTGTCTGTCTTTGAAAAAGACTGTGTGATGGCAGGGGTCAAGAAGCAGGACTAAGACATTGAGAGGTCCGGCTAAGACACTAGCCATTTCTGCCTCAAAGGTGGGAGGAGCCCCAATCCACACCCCACTTCTCTACTTCTCTATTCACACTCCTCTTGCCACGTACAACCTGGAGTGTGGTGAGTGATTCTTCTATTTGCTTTCTGCCCAGTAGTGGAAGAATTCAATTTGTGCTCACGTGGTCACAGAGTATGAGACCCAGATGCCTCCTTCAGTTCTTCTGCCTGGCACTCTGGAGCGTATTCAGCCATTAATTCCATTGCTGTCTTATGATTCACTAATTTCACCTACGGCAGCTCTTTTCTCTTTTAAGTCTACAGCGACAGACTTAAAGTTATTTCAGTCAGCTGTTCAGGTAAACCAGGTGATTTAAGCCCTTAGGTTGGAAGTGCTTGACTACAGTGCAATCTCTCTATGTCCTTAGAACTTTGAAAGCACTGCTGAACAGATGGAGAGGAGGGCAGCGGGACAGGTTAGGAGTTCCCACGGGCTCAGAGTCTGACAGCAGGCATTTGATTTCTGGTTCTGCCACTTATTGGCTACACGGCTTAACCTCTCTGATGCTTAGATTGTCTTCTGTGGAATGGACAGCAGGAAGAGAATTTACCACACTGAATGATTATGAGGGATTAACTGAGAGACCCATGATATGTACTCTTCTGACCGAGTTCAGATTTTACGTCTGAAAGTTAAAGGTACCTGTAGCATGTTGTGGATTACACATAAGGCCAGGAATTTAGGAATTACAGAAAATGATTCAGAGTTGTCATATATTACTCCTCTGAATGCCCACTTAGAATACAATATCTGTACACACGTTTCTACAAAAGTGCAAACAAATACACACAGTATATAGTGGTAGTTTTCTCTGTTTATGGACAGAAGATTTAAATACTGCCCACCCAATTCACACACTGCTCAGCGTGATCTGGTATCGGAGTCAGTGTGGAAAACCAGCATTGAAACTGTCAGATGCTCTTGAATATGAATATTATTTCATTCTCCAACCTGGCTTTTTTCACAGTAATCTAAAGGCCAATTGCTGAAAATCTTGCTGTGCTCTTACCTCTATGGTGGAATTACCAAAATAAAAACCAAAACCTACTGTTTTGCTTTTTATTTTGTTCTCTGCAAACTGCTGTGCACATTCATCTATAAGGTCTCTTCATTTGATTTGGCTGTGGCCTGTTTTCTATCACCAGCAGAGAGCCCATTACTCCTTTTAATATACAGTACTTCCTGGGGGAAAACATATTTCTACTATACGATACCCTTTGTCTGCACTGAAGCCCCATGTTATTTTTTTTCTTTTTTTTTTTTTGGTAATTTCACTTTCAAAATAAGCTACTGTCTTAGCTCAATAACCACTTACTTTATTAGCAAATTTTTCAAACTTTCAAATAGTTCTCAAATGACGAAGTTTTACTGACACAGTATCAATTCATAAGAAGGCAAGATGAAATATCTAGTCAACAGATAATGTCTTAATGGTGTGAATCTTTACTCCATATCTTCTACCGTATTTGACTCTGTTTCAGGAAAAAAAATGTCATCAGATGTCTCTGTACAAACCACAGCTTTTTGCTATTTAGGTTTATTTTCTATTTTCCTTTCTTTGTTCTCAGAATATGTAGTATTTCCATAACTTTGGATGCAAAGATATTTTTTTAACTCTTTCTCACAAAAAGAAAACAGACTTACAAATGGAGGCAAATGACATTTGTGATGATATTACTCAGTGTTTTCACCACAGTATTGAAGTTATCATCATCTTCACCATAGTCATCATCATAACCACCGTGAAAGTTTCTCACTAAGCAACTCAAAGCAATGCTTCATGCTACAAAAAAGTAAACAAAACACCAACTCACACAGTGGAAATCATTATCTTCATAGACACACCCTAGGACAGATTATCACCAAAATGAAATGATTAAGCCTAAACAGAAAGAGACAATGGAGGATTTACACCACAGACATGAACACATTAGAGGTGGAAACTCATGGACACATATGTGCATTACTTGGAAAAGCACGCATGGAATTTCCATATGGCTGAATCACAGGGACATGACAATAAGCTGCCAGCTCTTTATTGGTTAGATTTGGCTATTTAGGAGGTAAATATTTTTCATTATATGAATTCTCACTTTAAATGGGTAGATAGAATAAATACGAGTCATTGGGTAGATTGTACCCTTCTGTTTCAAACTGACTATTTGTTTCGTATTCCTACGATGCCTAAGTGGGAATTAAGTGGTTAAAACAAAGCACTGCTGTTAAAATGTCCTGCATTCCCTCTTGCAATTATTTCCAGATTTAATCGTGATTTGTGTTTCAAGTTAAGTCACTTAAAGTTTCAATAACTTAGTTTCTCAGGCTGCAAGTTGGGGGTTGAAATTATGACTGCTATTACATCGAGCATGTGAAAAAAGGGAAAGACGTATTAAATGGCCAACAGTACATTAAGCCCCATCCTACCCTTTCTGCCCACTCTGACACAGGGAGTTATGTGCAAAGTTTTGCAAGCTCTAAAACCACATGCTGGAGAGGGCAAAACAGTATTTATTACAGCCTCATGAATTAGCACAGCCGTGTATACCCTGGAAAAGAATCAGGCAGGAGGCTGAAAAGAAATTTAATAAACTTTATTTCTCTTTTCAATCAATTTTGGGCATGGTGCTCTTATTTCAGTAATTTAAAAAGTGGTACGACAGGGTAATTTGGAACACAAGAAGGTCGCATTGGAAAATATGAGTGGAGACAATTCAGTACTCTGTTATGTAATCCGTGTGATGGTTTGAGTGTGTTTTGGAATCTCTGGGGATTAAGAGCCTGATATAACCTTATTTTGTCATTTCTTTCTGGATCGCCCTCTCTGGACACTGCAGTGTGGTAGGATGATTGCCCGAAGCAACTGCAGTCAGCTTTGCTCTGAACATCCTCCCAGACTTGCAATGTGGGGAGCTCTCAGCTGCTAAGAAAACTGTCTACACGTGATGTTGACCCCTATGTAAAAATTCAACAAAGAAGCGACAAGTAGCCTAGAAAGTTGTTTGTGTTAGCATTTCTCTACTTTCTTTTAGCAACTCTCTGAAACATTGGCTCTCTCAGCGTTTCCAAATTTAAAAAAAAATAATAATAACAATAACATGTAATTGTAACATGGGAATACCAGGAGAACAGCAGTTTGGCAGAAAATGGGAATATTTCAAAATAAGTTCTACAGCAAGAAGAATTCTGGCAGATGTACAATTCTGGGTCATATTATCCAAACTGTTAGATTCTGGAAGATTTCAGGGTTTGGTTTTTTTTTTTTTTTTTGTATGATTCCCATCCCTTAATAGAATAGTAGTGGATGTTTGTAATCCAAATTCTGTTTCTTCTCCCTCCCATTACTAAAGTTGGAAAATAAATACAGCAAAGGGTACCCAGTTTAATAACATCTCACCTCTAGACGTGGTTTTAACAACACAGAATCTCGGTCAGGTAGAAAACTTTGTTGGGCTAATGCCTATTCTCATGTGTAAAGATATTTATTGAAGATCATCTTTAAAAGCCCAAGATCCTAACTGTTCTCTGGTGTGAGCAGCTTTAATAGCAATTAAGTCTCTCAAATGGTTAAGAACGGTGCTTCAAACTAATGTCTTTGGCCTGTGTGTATTAAGACTTACATTGCACATTGTTATTCACAATTCTCAGGCTTGAGAAATATTCTATTTGTTTGCATTTGAAAGAAAATATTACCCATCAGTGGGAGAAAACAAGAGGAAAATATAAAAGAAATAAAAGTAAATTCTAACATACCTGGCAAGCTCACCCAATTCAGGTGAATTTTTCCTAGAGATAATTTCTCTGTGAATCAGATTAAATGTTTTGGAATTTAAGCTCATATCTCTTTAGTCTCTTTTCATTTTTCAATAATAACTTTAGATGGGAATGGAAAAAAAACTGCTCATTGGCTTAACATAAATCTTTAAATTGCAGTAAGCTTCACCCTCAAAAAGTAGTTGGATCTCTGAGGAACAAGAAAAAGCTGAATTCTATTTTTCATAAATGATGGATTATTGTACCACACTGTGTATTTTCCAGTAAAGTGTCCTTTTATTTGCACTGTGTGATTACAAGTCTCTAAAAGTATGTGTGGGGTCACTTGGGTGCTGTGGGAAAATGGAAGGAACACTGTTCTGTTAAAATCAGTAGTGAAATCAGAAGCAAACTATGTCCTGATTATCATAGGCATGTGTTTAAATTTTACTTTCCTTAATTGGTTATGTTGTTTTTACTTAAAATGAACAATTTGGCAAGTTTTTGTCCCTTGACAATAGAAAAGTGTAAACCATTTTATAAGTTTGGCTGTTAAAAATCAGATTGTAAACCACAATATTCAAATACTTTTAGTGCTGTTCACAGGGACCCAGTGATGGGCTTTGCTTTATACCCACATGTTTTTTACACTTTTGGTTTGTAATTATAGCACTGTCAAGTTATTTTGGTAATAAAAGTATACTAAATACTCATATTGTAGTTATCTATTGACTTTAAATTCTACATAACTCGCCTCAGAACAAAATGAGTGAAATGAGTGATGGCAAAGCCCTTTTAATTTGGCTTGTCATCTGAGGACGATTATTTATGGCATCAGGAAATGGAAGTTGAAGATCTACTCTGTCTCCAGGAAAGTCACCATTAGAGGCAACTTTGGGGAGTTTGGCTACGTTAAAAACTGTGTAACAATAGCCAAGTCTCTGATGGTTTCTCAGTCTGTACGAGAAGGAAACAAGATAAAGCATTTGAAAATGTATTTTTGTTGTTTATATCTTGATTTTTCTATTTCAATCATTCATTTTTATTTTATTTATTTTCATTACCATTCACTCCCCATACCCTCTTCCAAAACCAATATACCATACACATTTCTCACATGTGGGGCCAGATTGTGTTATTGAAAACAAACAAACTATGTGTATATATATATATGTATATATATGTGTGTGTGTGTGTATATATAATTAAGAATGCTATTACCAGAGTATCTAAGGGGTTCCAAAAGGCATAACTAACTATATAATTATTTTCATAATCTCAGATTTATACTGTGTGCATCTGTTTTAATTTGCAATGTCCCTCCTAATCACATCATTTTTACTAGTCCCAAAGTGACAGAAAAAATACTTCTTTGGCCCTGTACTTCTTGACATTCTATCATGGACAATGAAAAGATTCTGAGGTGAGACTAGAAATAGAAAAGATCACCTTTGGTAATGATTATTCCACATCATTTCAAAGGCAGACTTGAGGCCAAAATTATGAGGCAGATTCTTTTCTGAAAGATGTTAAGTGTTCCTTCAGCCTCTGACACAGAACCCAGACCCATGGGTTCCAATGCAGTTATCAGTGTGGCTGGTGGTCCTGGCAATGACTGGGCCCAGGGGGAAGTCCATGGGATAGCGTGTGAGCGTAGTACAATCAGATGCTCAGAATGACTCCCCCAGTCATACAATTCTGAGTCAGTTAATGCCTGACGTCTGTGGTCCTATAAAAGAAATTATTGCTAAGGGCACTTGCTAGCTCTCCAAAATGACCTGAGGGTAATTCCTCCAGTAAGATCCCTTAGTCTCTTGTACTCTTTATCATGCTGTGTTAGAATTACACAGGCCATATGCATTTTTACCCACAACAGTTAAATCCAGCACCATCACGCATGTAGTAGGTGCTCAATGTGTGTTTGTATTTTATCATTAGCAACACTATCCAGAAATATGAGCTACGTGTGTAATTTAAAGCCTTCTAGTAGCCACATTTTAAAAAGTAAAAAGAAATGTTTCCATAGTATATTAATTTTAGTAACATGTTTTATTTAATCAAAAACATCTAAAGCATTACTATTTCATCCTATAGCACAAGCTGCACTTCAAGTGACTAGTGGCTCCCATATTGGACAGCACAGGTCTAAAGCGGTGCTTTTTAAACTGTGTTCAGGTACATATAGAGTAAATGGGGGAAATGGATGAGACTGTTTTTGGCCAGTGGCAAGGGACCCAGGGGCTCAGGCTGCCTTGGTCCTGCTCAATTGTCCTGAGAGCTGAGGGAAGGAATTCTCCTCTGCCTGCAAGGTTCCTTCAGCCGGTATAATAATTCAATAGACATGACACACAGTAGCAAGAGAAGATGACCAAATTTTAATCACATACAAATGTATGGAAACCCTGCTAACTCAAGAGAGTCAGAACCCCCACACCCCCACATACACGGAGGTCCGGAGACAAAACGGGCACCTGAGGTGTACCGTATAAGGCCTTTTGAGCTAGGGATGAGGCTATGCACCTTGAGACTTCAAAAGGTAATTGCAAGGAGAGCACATATTTAGGAATTATTAGTTTGCCCTGCCATATAGGAATGTAAAAAGTCATTTCTAGTGGTAATTCTTATCACGTCCCAGCCTCCTGATTCAAATTCTTCTAGATAGCTAAGGAGAAGCAGAAGTCTCTCTTGAACCTGTGGTGTCCAGTTTGCCTTTAGCTCAAAATAATCTGCATGCCCCTGAAAGACATCTTGGGGTGGCTCATTCTGAACCCCTACAACCTCTATAACTCTTACCCAACATAACCATTATGCCAGCAACAACAGCTGGGAACATATCTACCCAGGGATTTCCAACCTTTTCAAGTGATAGACCCACTGACCCACTCACGTGATAGTGGCTGTACTCTTAGAACCAATCCTTAAATAATAGGCAGCAAATGTATGATAGACCAAATATGTATACATGCATGTGATCTATCATATACATGGTATATACTTATAGAGAGATATCTTTTAAAGAGATGCTATTAAATATTTTTTTTATTTTTTACTGTTTGCAGTTCCTTTATATTTTCTTTGTGTGTGAACAGACCTTCCACCACCAATAAATGAGAACTTAAGCAGGTCTTATAACTTTTCTCTTCAGTTTAAGGCAGTGATTCTCAAACAATAATACTTTTCCTCCCTCCTCCTCATCCCCCAGGAGACATTTGACAAAGTCTGGAGACATTTTTGATGTTCACAACTAAGGAGGGCTACTGACGTATTATGGGGAGAGGCCAAGGAAGCTTCTCAACACTCTATTCCTGCTGCACAGGACAGCTCTGCGTGTGCACATACACACACACAAACACAAACACAACCTGACCTAAAATGTCAATAATGCCCAGGTTAAGTACCCTGCTTAAAGTAATATGAATATTATGATCCTTTTAAGTGGCAGATACTGTCTTCATTCTGTATTGAACAATGTCCAATCTCATGTGGTAATCAAAATTTTAACTTAATTTAAAATTAAAATTCCACTCTTTACCTAGCTGGGAGGAAGACAGAAAGTTTTGCTTTCTTTCCCTAGCCTTACACTTCATCCTGACTTCCCATCTTGCTAATACAAGTTTGCAACAACTTATTTGCAACAAGTTTGCAAAGGAGGGGAAGAATGATGCAAAAGTGTCCTTATTTGAACAGTTGTAATAAAGCTTCTCATACTCTAGGCCAGGCATACTTTTTTTTTATTGAATTTATTGAGGTTATATTGGTTAATAAAATTATATGGGTTTCAGATGTACAATTCTATAATACATTAGCTGTGTGTTGTACTGTGTGTTCACCACCCCAATTGAAGTCTCCTTCCTTCACCATTTATTCCCCTTTACCCTCTTCTACCTTCCCCCACCTCCCTTCCCCTCTCGTAATCACCATACTGTTGTCTGTGTCTATGAGTTTTTTCTCTTTGCTTAATGCCTCCACCTTTTCTCCCAGCCCCATAATCCCCTTCCTTTCTGATCTGTTCTCTAAATCTATGAGTCTGTCTCTATTTTGTTTGTTAATATATTTTGTTTATTAGATTCTACATGTAAGTGAAATCATATAGTACTTGTCTTTATCTGACTGACTCATTTCATTTAGCGTGATTCTCTGGGTCCATCCATGTTGTCACAAAAGGTAATAGTTCCTTCCTTTTTATGGCCAAGTGGTACTCCATGTGTAAATGTACCACAGCTTTTCTATCCACTAATCTAATGATGGGAACTTGGGCTGCTTCCAAATCTTGGCGGTGGTAAGTAATGTTGGTATGAAATAAGGATGTATGTATTCTTTTGTATTAGTGTTTTGGGTTTTGTTGGATATACTCCTAGAAGTAGAATAACTAGATCATAAAGCAGTTCCATTTTTAATTTTGGGGGGTAACCCCATATTGCTTTTCACAATGGCTTCACTAATCTGCATTCCTACCAACAAGTTACCATGGTTCCCTTTTCTACACATATACACCAACACTTGTTTGCTGATTTATTGGTGATAGCCATTCTGGCAGGTGTGAGGCAATACTTAAATGTCATTGTGGTTCTAATTTGCATTTCTCTGATCATTAATGACTTTGAGCATCTCTTCATATGCCTATTGGCCATCTGTGTGTCCTCTTTGGAGAAGCATCTATCTATTCAGGTCCTTTGCCCTTTTTTAAATTGGGTTGTTTGTTTGTTTTGGTGTTGAGTTGCATAAGTCCTTTATAAATTTTGGATATTAACTCTTTCAAATGTATCATTGGTGAATATTTCTCCCATTCTGTGGGTTGTCTTTTCATTTTGTTAATGGTTTCCTTTGCTGTGCAAAAACTTCTTAGTTTGATGTAGTCCCGTTTGTTTATTTTTTCTTTTGTTTCCCTTCCCCAAGGAGATATATCAGAAATAATATTGCTACAAGAAATGTCCGGATTTTTACTGCCTGTTTTCTTCTAGGGTTTTTATGGTTTCAAGTCTAACATTTAAGTCTAATCTATTTTGAGTTTATTCTCACGTATGGGGTAACAAGGTGGTCTAGTTTCAGGCAGACTTTTAAAAGCAGACCTTGGGCTCCCTTGGGCACTTTTTTGGGTTCCTTTGAAACCCCATTAGGAACATTTGACTTCAAATCCTCTAATTTCAGGCAATTTTTTTTTTCCACCATCAACTTCCTCCTAAATCCCTCTACCCCACCTCTCTCTCTCCCTCTCTTTCTCTCTCTCTCTCTCCCTCTATCTCTCTCTCTCTCTTTCTCTTTCTCTCTCTCTTTTTCTGAGTTCATCAGGAGGGGATAGGATGGCTCAAGTCTAGCTTCCTCACAACTAGAAGTTAGCAAAATGTTTTTTACCCAGTAACTCCTTTAAAAATGTATTTGATTGAAATATTTCAATTTTAAAGGAGTAACTGAGCTCCTGATGTTTTTATTTCTCTCCCCTTCTATTCTTTCACCAATACTCCAATAAATTAGAATATCAGATGACAGTTCTGTGAGACTGATCCCATAACCAGACTTGACCTTGGACAAGTTACTTACCATCTTTTCCTCAGCTTCATCTCTAAAATATGTTTAATTATTTTACACATTTCAAAAGGTCATTGTCAGAATTGATTAAGTAAATTTTGGCTGAATACTGCTATATGCTAGACAATATTTGAGATATTAAGGACGCATTAATGAAAAACACTTAAAAAGTAGACAAAAAACCCCCACCCACATGGAGCTTACATTGCAGTAGAATAAATTCACATCTTGCTAGCTTCCTTGGAAAATACCAAGCACATAGTAAGTTTTCAATGCCTTTTAGATATAAATATTATTATTAACCCACTTGAATGATTAGTTTATTCTAAAGTATGATTGGAGAGGCAAATAGGTTTTTGTGTACCTAAAAAAGTACCCCAAAACCTCATATTATGTCAATAATTGGGTTAAGACAATAGAGGGCCCAGTTAGTATCTATGTCTTATAGTGTAGAGATAATAAATGCCTATCAGTCAGTTGTAATAAGATAGACTCTATGCTTATTTAGACTCTATGCTTAATGAAGGTCCAGACCTTATGTGTTGGGCTCATCATTGAATTCCTAGCCTTTAGCATGCAGCCTGATGACCAGTAGACATTCAGCAAATAATTGCTCAGGACTGAATTTGACACACACCTAATTTTGAAGATAAAGGTGAGGAGAGGAAGCTGAGAATAGGGGACTGCTGAAGACATGGAAGAAATTTGAGACCAATTCGTGTTTCAGAACTTCCCCTGTAAATGGTGATAATTTTGACATCAATTAAGAAGAATAAATGTATCCGCTTCAGAAAAAGAAATCACTTTGGATTAACATTTAAAAAAAAGAAGACTGACAAGATTATTTTGGCAAGCAGGACCTTTGAAAATGCCTGAATTACCTACAGGAACTATACAGTGATAATTAATTAATAACAATTCTAAAGCATTTCCCCCCTGTTCAGATGAGTTTTTATTTGAAGATAATTTTGTGAATAGGTATAGATAGGCAGAATTGTCCAGCAACGGTTATCATATTAACTACCAGGGAATAAAAGTGAACATAAATTGTGACTGTAAGGAGCTAACCACACTCTCACTGTACATTCATGTTGCCGCAGAGCTAATGCTTTCACATGGGCTAGTTGTTACTCATATGCCCTGTCTAAGCAGAAGGGCTTAAGCCATTAATTCAGGGAGTTATGCCATAACTACTGTTTCTATTCATATTAGCATAAAGTAATAATCATAAAGGAGAAATTTACTGAAAGTCTCTAACTTGTTCTTTTTTTTTTTATCTCCAGTGTTCAGACTGCAGCATAGTGCTTCTGATACAAGCGACAAAAAACGAGTTAAAAGCAGATTAAAGAAGTTTATTACCCGAAGACCTTCCCTGAAAAGTCTACAAGAAAAAGGACTCATTAAAGGTACAGGACATTTTGTACTGTTACTATGATAGTGTTAAATGAATGTGCCTCTGCATCCGTAGCTAGTCAGATATAAAAGAATATTAGGAATATTTTATTCTTTTTTGGTTACTTATTAAATTGTTCTGCTCTATAAGAGAGAAAAAAATAATTGTCCAGAAAAAATAATCCTGAGAAGATAAAGGATGCATCATGGGATTGTTGTAAAAAGCTACCTGGTTTGGCCCTCAGAGGGTCTGAGCTCCGCAGCAGGAACGGAGAAGGGGTACCTTGGTGACCTGTCAGAATGACTCCGTGTCTCCGTACGTCTAGGCAACCCCAGTGTATACCTACTGCCCCAGCATACTTAGTAACAGCAGCCCTTTCCACTCTCAGGCATGTCCTGATTGGGATGATAAGTTGTCTGATCACCCTAGTCACAGTCTGAAGTAAATGCTAGGAAGAAGTTCGGGGAAGGAAGTCCAAGTACAAACTAACATCATGAAAAATTGGGGGTTTGAAACCTGGAAGACTGAGAGCTCAAACTAACTTAAATAAGCAGGTACTTTTACAAATATACCTACAGTAAAGAATAAAATATCCTAGAGCGACCTAGCCACCAGAATAGAATAACATCAACTCTGGCATTAGGCTAATTAAATTCAGACCTTGGTTCTACCACTCATTTGTAATGATGTTGAACAAGTTACGATCTCTCTGAGTTGGATATTTCAACTGTTAAATGAGAATACTTACACCCACCATTGAGAGAACCATTGAGAGAAATAAATGAGATAATTCATGTGAAGCATTTTTTCTCTCTTTTCTTTTTTTATTGTTGTTCAATTACAGTTGTCCCCATTCCCCCCATTGTTATTAATACTGTTATTTTTATTACATTTTTATTACTGTTAGTATGACAGGTAGGTGAAATGGATCAATCAAACCAGTGGTATAGATTTCAGTAACTGGAAATTAATTTATAGATCAAATAGCAAAAATGTATTCTTTTCCTGACCAAGAAAATGTATGTGTCAAGTCCATTATTCTCCCTGTTTTTCTGCTTTTCTAACTTATGAATTTGCTTTGTAAATTAAATATAAGAAAAACTTTGAAAATGGGTAAAATAAACTCTTGACACACACTCTGAGAACAAAGTTGAGAGACTGATTTGTGTAGAAGTCAAAGGTGATTTAGTATACAACAATTTTTCAAGAAGAGGACAAAGCAGATTTTCATATTTTTAGTAATACTTAATATGAGAATTATTTAAATAGTTTACAGTACATGGCCTATTAATTTCAGTCCATTTTGAAACAGTTTAACATATCACAAAAATCATCTATATTCTGAACCAATCCAGGAAGATGAAATTTTGTGAAGCACGCACATAGATATCACTACGAGGGTGGAAAATTCCTAGAATGTAAGCATTTGTGGGTAGAAATAGCACATACTCCAAAGAGGTTCATCTCAGACTTTTAATTGCTGAAAATGTCCGTTCCGGTGCTCTAGACAGTATTTGGTCCTCTATAGATTCTATGATATATAATAGTACACTACTATCTTCACTTCTACCTTAGAAATCATCCCATAGGTCATCATTTTCTTAGACTGCATTCAGTCACAGGTTACCTGCCATCTTGAAGAAAATATAAAACCAGATTATTAGCCTGAACAATTTCAGTCTGACATAAAGTCTAACATTTTCAGGATGCTGGCAACATGAAACATCTTTTAATTCAGTGGCCTGTTCTAGCCCAATCAAAATGCTAAAGAATTAGTCAGAATTAGTAACTGTGGTACTCTAGAATTGGTCTCAGAAAGCCACAGAGGAGCCAGATACCTCGTGCAATCTTCGTAGAGATGCAATGGAACCCCGAACACCCTCCGCTGTGCACACTCCCTATCTCACAGTGCCATTAAATTCTCACCGTAGCTGGCCAATGAGTCAGTATTCATTAGTAGGGCTATGGAAAATCTTTGTGAAATTCTGATTTGATAAGCTGCTATTGTTGTCTTCAGTGGAATTTTATTCCAAATACAGATCGTTATGCAAATATAGTCACTTCTTGGGTTAGTTTCAATTTTAACTGTGAATTTTTTAAAGGCTTTTACTGAGATTTTTTTAAGTAAGTAAAAAGCATTAAACCAATTTTTAAAGCTACAGGCCCTGTAAAATTGAGTACTTTAAGTTTATTTTCTTAGTATATCTAAGGCAAAGACTTTGAAAAAGCAATGAAATGAGGGTTTTTGAAAGGTTACAAAAATCATATAAAATAAATTAATGATGAATGTTAAATGGTTAATTTCTCCAAGTTACATGACTTAAGTCTTTCAAGGAAAATTATTTAGAAAAAAAGGGATAATGGCTTTTTAAATTTTTCTGCAGTGCATTTGTTCAAAGATTATGGATCAAATTCTTTAAGCTGTCAAATGGCCCAGATCTGGAATACAGGCTTTCATTATCAGGGTCCAGGGAGCTGTGCGTGGCAGCTTTGGTCTGACAGTGTATGGGGCCAGACGCTTGGCAATGTTCGGTTTTCCAGGCAATGCTACCAACAAGTTGAGAGGCCTGGGCTTTGAATTCAGCCAGTCTTTAAGGAGCACCCACTGTAGGTCAGGGAAGGCTGTGCTTTATTAACTTTATAATGCCTCACATAGATGGGAAAAAAGAATTGTCCCAATATCATATAGTCTAACCTCAGTCACAAACTCTTTCTTCAATTTTTTTTTTTTTTTTTTTTTTGTACTCAGGGAGACCTGGCTAATACATGATTTCACTGACTCAAATCCAGATCTGGAAACAGTCACTTGATACAGCTGCATTTTCTAATTTATTTAATATGACTAATTAGAGGGGCACATTGTGATTCCCAAAAAGGGCTAGCAGATAATTCTGAATGGTCACCCAATGGAAAGAAATCTTAGTAGTTGAAGTGAGGGCAGCATTCATTGTGCCATTTCAGCAGTAGCTCCTGAAAGCCTTCAATTTCTCCAGCTACTTTCACATTGGCAAGGGGGGAATGGTGAGTGCTTTTTTCTTCTTTATTTTTCCTTCTTATCGAATTTATTGGGGTGACACTGGTTAACAAAATTACAAGATTCCAGGAGCACAATTCTACAACACATCATCTGCACACTGAATTGTGTGTTCACCACCCCCAGTCAAATCCCCTTCCATCACCACTTACCCCCCTTTACCACCACCACTCCCCCCACACTCCTCCCTTGGCAATCTCCACACAGTTGTCCATGCCCATGAGTTTTTACTTTCCTCCTTTTGTTCTCAATCCATACCCCCCATCCAACCCCCAACCAGTGAGGGCTTTTCAAATGTATGATTTTATTGTATTGAACCTCTCATTGGAAATAAAACTCTGATCAAGTTGATATGTAAAGTATAGGCAAGAGAGCACATTTGAGGGTGGTAGGTGTGTTTGTACATACCCTCTATCTGCTTTTGAAACTGAAGTAATAACCCTTTAGCATCAGCTGAACTACGTTATATAATCTTTCAAGTAACAGCATGGACATCCAAGAACAGAAAACACTTGGATACAAAATTTTTAGAACAGATAAAAATCGTTTATTGTTTTTAGGAGCAACTAGTATTTCCTTATATCAAGTGATAGAGTTAGAGAGAATTGTATGTTTAAAAAGTGATTTCTTTCATTTTAATATGGGCAAAACAATACTGGATAGTATTAGTAGAGATTGAAAGCAATGCTGGATTACTTCTATTTTTTTATCAGCATATTACAAAGAAAACTACCTGTTTAAAGATTAAGTAGTGTGCCCGCAGGATATGATGCAAGGCAGTGCTTTCCTTCCTCATCCCAGTCCCTCATCTTGCTCCTTACAGGGCGCACATTGGAAGTGCTTCTATTTGTAGTTTTTCTGCTGGTTGCTGCCATATCGTACATTACTGTTATTTGAAGCATAGGTTAGTTTATTTTGGTCAGTATTTTCCTTACACATCTTGATTTGTCATGCTTAGATATTACCTCAGTTTGTTTTGTTTTGTTTTGTTTTTACAATAGGCATGAATTCAACTTAATTAAATGAGACCTTGTCTACCTGGCCCTTTTCCTCCCCAAATAGTCATGCTCAAATACAGCTGGTCTGGCTGTTTCCATTGGCTTTCTCTTCAACATTCAGAATACTTAAATCTCTATTTATTGTTCTATTAACCACAGAAGATTGAGACTTAATGCTTCCATTGACATGATGAGAAATTTATTGCCCTCCTCCTCTCTCATCTCCTCTGCCTTTGCTATTGTGATCTGTATTTCATCCTGGAAATTTGTATTAGTTCACTCATTTCCATAATTATAACTTATTATAGTTCATTCCAAAAGTTTAACATTAAAAACAACGTTCATAACGTTGCAACTCTCTGAGGTTGTTTACTACGATGACGGGCATTAGGCTTCCTTCTCTGTTCTTGCACTATCGTGGCCTCTGTGGCTCTCAGAGTGATGCCCTTTGATCACGGTGAAAAAGATTCTCCTTTCTTTTACATTTAAAGCTTATGTTAGTGTGTTTATACTGTTTCAGAAACACAATCAAGGCTTTCATTACCCCCACATATTGCATCAAAATGTGAAAAAATTAGTCAACAGCATATACTTTATATTGATCATGTAAATAATATGCAATCTTTGGCCAAATCACGTGCCAAATTGGATGAATATGTCCATGGGTCCAATGCTGGGTCTTATGTGCTACATAAATTATGTTCTTATTTTTGAAACTTGTGCTTCATCACTTACTTAGAATCATGCTATATTTCAGTTTGATATATTATTTAATTGTGAATTTCTCATACAGATTTTTCCCCCACAGTTTAATTTTTATTGCTTTCTGGGCCTTTACATCATTAAGAGTTTAAGCATCTCAATTAAACAGTCTATAAATTCTAGTCCCTGGAATGCCTTTTAGAGCCTTTCCACCATCTAACACTAATTTGAATTGGTTGCTTTCCAGGCTTTACCTTTATTACCCTGTGACTTCCTTTCACTAACTTTCTGAGTTGTATTCACTGTCTCCTGAATCCCACAGCTTACCTTTATTGCTTTCAATTCTTTTATTATTGTGTAACAGCTCCAGCAACTCATTTAGATCTCGAATGTCTAAAAATACCTTCAGTGTCCCCACACACTTGGTCAATAGTTTAGTTGGGCATAAAATCCCATTGCCTTTAGGATACAGAGGTGCAGGTTCCATTTTTTATTTTTGTTACTCTGATTTTTTTTCTTTCAGAAACTTTAGAATTTTTGTCTTTATTTGAGATTCTAGTATCAACATAAAAGCAGGCAGAATTTTAAAAATTTAATATGCTTGACATTTAACTTGAAGAATTGTGATTATCTTCAGCTCTGAAATTTTTCCTCTTTATTTTTTTTATGTTATGTTGATGTTGTTCCATCAATTTTCTGTTTCCTTTTTTGGGGGGGCTGGTATTATGATCTATTAAATCATCAGAATTGATATCTCTCATATGCTGACAGAATTCTCAATTTTATCCTTCTGTCTACATATAAATTTATTTTAAGTTTAGCATCTTATTTCCAATTTTAGATGTCTCTCTTATTCTCTATTCTTTTTTTGCATATCTCACTCTGTCACATGCCACAAGGGCAAAAACTTTGTTGATTCCTCTAACAGTGAGGATGGCACTTGGTACTCCATAAATACTAATTGAATAAGTGGGAAAATAGAAAAATAGGTTATATCTTTGGTAACTTTTTTAAAGATAGACAAAATTTGTTGTCATTTTGGGTTTAATGTATTCTTTTCAGTTCTTTGAATCATCATTTTCATGTGGGTTCCTTTCTTTCATGTATTTGTCTCATTTTGTCTCTAGCACATTAGTGACTTGCCTCACATGTCTGGTGGGCAATGAGTGTCCATTCTTATTACATAACAAGGCTGCACAGAGACTAACTAACGCTTTGTGTATATACATGGGTAGAACTTCTTGATGATATGCTTTTGCTGTAGGGTGATGTTTAGAGACTCACAACTGCCTCAGACACCAAATGTTTCTAAAAGATACAGAATGAATTGTATACTCTTGATTAACTGAATCAATTTTTATAGAATTTTTACGGTAGAAAATTTTCAACTTCACTTTACAATTAAGAAAACTGAGTGTGTTTGAAAATACAGCAGCTTTGGAATTTGACTAAGCTAGGTTCAAATATGGATTCTGCCATTTCCCAGTTATATAACTTAATATTTGGTTATTGACTTTTTGATTTATGGAATTTACATTTTGCAAGTTAAGTATACTGTATATGGAAAGAACCTTGCACAGTGCCCAGCTTATCTCCTTTTTAAAATGTTTAATAGTTCTTTTTTATTGTATTTTTTCCATTACCATTTATCCCCCTTATACCCTCTCCTACCTCCACCCACCCCCCCTCCCCAGCAGAGTTACCATACTGTTGTCCATGTCCATGAGTTCTTTTTTTTTTTGCTTGACCCCTCTATGCCCAAATCTTTCCCCCAGAGCTGTCAGCCTGTTCTCTATCTATGAGTCTCTCCTCTATTTTGCTATAATCAATAAATCAACAAACAAGTGCTGGCAAGCATGCGGAGAAAGGGGAACACTTCTGCACTTTTGTTGGGAATGCAGACTGATGCAGGCACTATGGAAAACAGTGTGGAGATACCTCAAAAAATTAAAAATGGATCTACCTTATGACCCAATGATTCTGCTTCTGGGAACTTATCTGAAGAAACCTGGAATACTAATTCAAAAGAACATAAGCATGCCTATGTTTACTGTAGCATTATTTACAGTAGGCAAGATTTGGACACAGCCCAGGTGTCTGTCAGTAAGTGAGTGGATAAAACAGCCTTGGTACATTTACACAATGGAATACTACCATAAAAACGAGAATAATTTTACCTTTGTCAGGGCATGGATGAACCTGGGAAACTTTATGCCAAGTGAAAAAGCCAGTCAGAGAAAGACAAATACCATATGATTTCACTCATATGTGGAATCTAATGAACAAACTGGACTAACAAGCCTAATTTATCTTAATCATTCAACTTCATTTCTTCCTCCCATCCTTCCTTCCTTCCTTCCTTTCTTCTTTCCCTCCATATTTTTCTCCTTTTTTAAAAAATAAATCTCTCTTCTCTTTCTTTATTTCCCTCTTCTTTGTTTTGCTACTTAGAGTTATGGAACAAATTATGATCATGATATGGCCCCAGAAAACTATTCTCCCAAGTATTCCTTTAAAGATTGAGAAATTAACCCAACTAAGTGTCAAGGAAAAGCAAGAGTAATTTGCTTACTTCGAGGGAAGCATAAACATAATTTGTGTTGGCTCCTATTTGTCTTTTTGGTAATTTTTTCATGGTACTCTTTATACATAAATGAGCATGAGCTCACTTTATTTCCTAGTTATACCCACTTACGTAGTGTCATCTAATTGCTGGAACATTTAAGTAATTACTGACACAGACACAACTAATTGTTTAAGGTTTCTGTCCTATGAGAAAATAATGTTTTTGCAATTATAGTACTTTTGTAAAATATGTCAATTGTATTGAGAAGGAAAGAAATATTTGCCATTTGAATTACAGATGAAAGTTATCATCCCTAAATTTTGTTTATGAATAGCAAAATCATTGAGTTAAGAGGAAAGTATTTTTTAAATAATTTGTTGGAACTGATATTTGACAGAGTAACTGACATGTTACAATAATAATTTAAGCAAAAAATATATATATGAGTAACACTGCAACATACCTTTGAGTAAAGATATGCTCCAACTTTGCCACTTGACCAGTGTTAGTCTGAGAATAATTGTGTTTGAATTTATGGATTAGGGCATGGGCCTATCATTGCTTGGTCCTGAAATGCTCTCACAACTTCCACAATATGCACTAATGTGCTTAAAAATATCTTGTAAATCTTCTTTCCTTTAAACTTTTATATGGTTCATAATTGAACTGTGATCCTTACGAGTGAGCTATGTCATGATTTAATATTAGCCGAAATTAATAGCCAACCTTAAGCTTCCTTATCTTGGCCTATAAGCTTCCTGGTTCCCTTCCATTTACAGTTCCCAGGCACTTTCTGATATTTAAAGGCTCTTGGGAGCAAATGTGTTGGGAACAGAGTACCACGTAGCCAGTTTTTGTTCAATAATAAAATACAGGTCACCATGAAAGATGGCAAATGTTGAGAAAAAAGTGCACCTGACTAACAGGTTAAGCCCATGTCTTTTAAAAGCTTGTTATCCAGGGAGGAAATGATCCAGTTCTTATGAGATATTGAAAGCAGAATAACTTTAGAGCATCAAAAGAAAAATGAGGTCCAGAAATGAAAGCAAATTAGGTAAGGGGAGAAAGAATAGGCCAGAATAACAAACTGATTTCCCTGTAGTTTGAGAACTTACTTTCTTATGGAAAGGGAATTTTTCTACATAGGCATTAGTTAGAATTTAATAATATTTGAGATAGTGATTATAAATACTTGACTTTTAGTATCTAAAATGATTTTGTCAATAATTTCCTGGTATAACTCACTATGTTTTGTGTATTTGCAAATATCAATAGTAATAATTCTCCTTTTTTCTTCCTTTAAATTTATTTCTTGCCCTTTGGGTCAAGTTCTCAAGATAGTTCTCCTTTTTTAACTAAAAGAAAATGCCAAATAATATCAGGCTTTAGTCATAAGCCTGACTGAGTGCCGGGGAATAACCATGCTCAATGCTGGGAGTAGAGGTTGGATAAGACCCAACTGATTCAAAATCAGCATATTGGCATTTTATTTGTAGCCAGTGACCTCTAAACCCCATATTAAATCTTGCCCTGGCAGAAGATACTGATTTGATTCCTTTCATGGATTATCTGTCCTTAAAAGATTTCACAGAGTTTTGGCATAATACCTACACAGTTAGTCTCATCCTAGTGCCAGTTGAGATACTGTCTCCAAGCCTTCCAGTTTCAGGACTGGCGGGTTTCTATAAAATAAGAACTAATAGAGCACAAACACTGGTAAAAAACAGTAGCTGTTAAAGGCAGGTTTGCTTCATATCATGAATCTATACCATGTTTTAAGCATATCCTGTGCTTGGACTCAAATTGTATGTGGGCATAGATTGTAGAAAAGATACATAACCTCTCCTTCCATCCCTGACACTGTAAGTCAAGGCTTACAAGCTGTCTCAGACGTAGCCTCAACTATTTGCCGATGACCACGAGTCACTCTAACAGGGTATTTCCTTTGTGGGTCAGGAAGCAGCTGCCCCCACAGGAGAGGTCTCTAACCATTTTAGTCTTCTAATTACATCCTAAGTCTTTCTTACATGAAACCACTTGAAGAGAAGAAAGACTTACGGGGCCCTCATCAGTGTTCACAAAACCCCCCTTTTTAAAGGTTAGCATTTAGTGTTGATACACCGCTGTTCTCCAGCAGGTCTCCTCCTACCACGTGGTTCCCTTGTGAACCCTAAACCTGGCTTCATAGGCAGTGGGAGATTCTTCAACTTAGTTTTTGTTAGCCTTTCAGGGCCTCTGTAGACCCTATGAACTATACCCAAAGCCAGTGCTGGCTCTTCATTTTCTCCTTTGCAGTTTTTATACTTCTACTGCTTACACAAGGTGCTAGCTGGCAATTTTATTTGTTGTAAGGTAGATAATGGAGGGGAGGAAAACAGAATTTCATTCTGACCTGAAATGGATAATCTAACCAAATGAATGAATAAAGGTTCCTGTGCAAGTGAGATGAGTTGAATTTTCCATAACATTTGAGAAAAGAGGTCCCACTCCTTTTTCACTCGTGGTATGATTGGGATTTGAGAGTCCTTGTTCTGTGCACATTGAATGTGTCTTAAAGAGAATACATATCAGAGCCCTCACAACCATTACCTCCTCATCAGGGTCCACTCTCAGCCAGATGTGGGGACTGCTGCAAGCACAGGAAGTATTAATATTGACAAATCATTTTGACAAATCCTAAGTTGAAGGTAGTGCTTTTTCCTTTCCTTTAACACAACTGAAAGTTTGGATTACAAATATTTCCCTTCAAATTCATGTCTATTATAAATCAGTTATATTGTACAAATTCTCGACATAGAGACAAAAGGAATGATATCATTTTATTTGGGGGAACAAATTTTCTTCAATATACAAAAATCTCCCCCTTCTGACTTGTTATTCTACCTGATTAGTAACATTGAAATTTAACCAGCCTCAGTAAAATTAAGTCATCACAAAACATAGCTCCTTGTTGCAAAAGTGCTACACCAGCACTTCCTATTTTTCCCTGCAGGAAGGAGGCAAGAGGTCATATCAGAATTTGAATGATCATGATCAGTGGTCTGTCAGTGTCAGTTAAATTGCAATATGGAGAGGTGTATCTCCCAATTTTTCTTTGAAATTGACTGTATTGCTCTAAGTGTGTTTTATCAAAGCATTTTCTGGGGCAACAGATCTGAAAACATAAACTTTATGTAACATTATTCTTCCTTAGATATTTCCCTTTAATATGTTATTTCTTTTTGAAGATAAAATAAAAGTACATAAAAGAGTTCTGGGAATAGGCAGCTATATGTCATAAACACCCTTCACTCCCCCTGGCCCAGGGCCCCCAACACCCGAAATTTGGAAATGATTTGATTGAAGTGATGACGGCCTTGATCTTGTTGGAATACTCCTCCTTCTTCATTGTCTTCTTTTTCTCTATGGGAGGCAACAACCCTGTCATGGAGTCATTCCGGGGAGGGAAAGAGGTATTTCAAGTAACCATATTTTCCAAACACAAAATTGAGACACATGGCCTGACAATGACATAATATTTGAAATAGGGACTGTGCTCAAAGATCCAGAACATATGGCTGAAAGAGTTTTCTTATAAAAAGCAACTATTAAGATAGTTTCTAGATCCTTATTCACAAAAGGCACATTCCTTCACCCCTTTTATTCACATTTAAAAATATTACCCACAAATCAGAAGAGTGACCGGTTTTCCCTCAAACATGTTGTTTTGCTGGCGTGAGAAGCGCCCTGTTGACTAGAAAGTTAAATGCGCAGCCATCAAGGAAGCAATGCAAACCAGACTGCCAAACATATTATGAATATATTGCTCTTCTTAAAAATGCTAGTTGGTTTTTCATACTGGAGTATTGACTAACTGTCTGTGTTTGATGTATGGTTTACCAGCCTGATGTCGACTTATGGTTAGAGCTTAACTTGTTAGTTCTGCTTTTGCAGCCAATTCAGAATAACTACAGATGCCTCGAGATATTAAAATTGACTGCTCAAATGGACTCAGTGTGGGGGTTTCATTGGTTTTAAATTGATAACAGCTGAAAGAGTGAATGATTAAAGTGTACATGGCATAGGACACAGCTCTTTCACAGGAATTCTTGTGAACAAACTCCCTGAATGTGGGGATTTTTTCTTTCTTTTTATATCACAGTTATTTCTAAGCAATCTTGAGTTAAATTTTTAAATTACACAGGAATATTCAGGAGCCTGCAGACAAAATAATTTCTGAGAAACTGAGATAAATTTTGATGAAGTGGGTTTCTAGTCTGTAGGGAACGTTTAAAGTTAAGTAGCATTCCATAAGGTGGTAATTGTGTCTATTTCCCAGGCATTTGACTTAAATAAGCTGTATAGGAAGCATAAACTGTCATAATAGAAGGGTTACAGTGTTGTGTACATCTCTCTCTCTTCAACTTTCAAAACCTCAAGCTCCAAAGTGCCGTATCCCAGATAAGTCAAACAAAGCCTCTTCTCCGCTTTCCTGTTCTCCTGGGAACAATTATTTGTTTTCATTATTTAAAAAGATGACCCAAACACTTTCTTCTTACACAGGAAAAAAGGAACACAAAAGAGAATTAAGAAAACTTTCCCTTATACCCTCAAATCAGCAACACATTAAAAAAAAAGTTTTCTAAAATGTACTTTCACAATTCAACTCTATAGCTTAGGGGAAAAGCTCAGTAAAGAATTCAGAAAAACGTAAAGAGGTTTATAAGAAAGCAATATAACGCCTGTTTATACACACCTTCTTCAACTACATTGTTCCAAAAGTTCAGTGCTCTTACTATCCCATACTGGGAACTAACCCCATTCTATTTTCAATTGTTTCTAGCATTTTACCTTTGATATTCCATGAAAAATATTAGGAGCACTTTATATAGCTGATAGAGAACATCAACTTATAATAAAATTAGGTTGGGGTTTATTGAAGTAGTATAAAGCTAAGTACTGTGTACCCATTTCACATATTAATTTTTAAATGAAAAACTGAAACACTGTGCCCAACTAGCATATACCAAACATGTAGCAAATATCGAGTGTAAATTACAATTAATGGAATAAGAGATTTAGATATTTTGACAATAACATTGGTATATACCAATACATATGTATGTTCAGAGATGTAAAATAGTCACATATTGAATAATGCTCTAATTCTGAAACAAAATAAATTCTTATGTAGTTGGCTAACATTTATAAGAAAACATGTTACATATTTATTGCTCAAATTTTGCCCCAAATTATAACCTGTGAAGTTGGACTAAATCTTAAAACTGTGTAACTCTATGCCTTCCTGAGATGCTTGTAGCCACTGAATCATGTTTTGTGCGGAGGTGGGTAACTTGTGCAGACAGCCATCTAGGAGGGCTGCTACAAGGATTGACGTTTTCATAAGATCTATTTCCCTTGGAAATGTAAGAGCACAGGAGAAAAAAATTTCATTCTCTTTCAACAGTTGTTGAGCTCCAATATTTTAATGATTTTCTTATCTACCCATATTAGACAGGAGGGAGACTTTAGAGGAGATGTCATCCAAGTTAAACACATGTGAGGGTCATTAACTTGAATATATCACTCCTAACTTGTCCCTTTGAACTTGGAACTCAAACTCATAGGAGGAAAAGGAAAGATGGAGGCAGGAGCTGCCTGGCCTCAGTTAACCTCACCATGAAAAATCTATCCTGCAAGTAGAGGCTGAGAAAGAAGAAAGCAGATGGTCTAAAAATATCTGAGGATGTCTAAATATCTTCGTACTCCAAATAATCTAAATTTCAGACAGGCTTTTACTCCCCGAGACTCCTTCATCATTTGTACCACTTCGTACATTCATTCTCTGAGCCATAAAATACTGTGTGCACTTCCTTTGTGACTCCACACTTTAAATGCACTGGGGCCTTGAGCATGTTACAGTTTTCCCATCTGAAAAAAATTAGTTAGTTTAGGAGAACATTCAATATCATGTAAAGAATTTGATGAGACCTCACTTAATGTTTTTTAGAAACAACTAACATGTCAAAGAGAAAGTGAGAGCTCATTTTGGTTATAAATCTGTTTACATAATTACCAGTTGAAGAAGGGGTGGAGGGGGGAGCAATGTGCAGCCCTCTCCTCATCAAAAACAGAATTCCCAATGATGCCAAGTATCTCCAATTCCCTAGCATGTTTCCTTTACATGTACACACCTACGCTGATGGCCCTTTAATCAGAAAGATTGCATGCTTATAGTATGAGTGAATCATCCTGGAGAAAAGTAATACTGGTCAGAAAAAACATTGCTAATCACCTGACAACAAACAACTACATTGGTGTGTGAGGTTGTGTTGAACTCAACATGCCACAGTGAGATGGAAAAAATATTCCAAGGGTGGTTCTGCGCTGAAACATATAAGTATTCCAAGTGTAACTGCACAGAGCCACCTACCAGGACACTACATCAGTAGCTATGCCTGTCTCGTGCTGTAGCATGGAAGACAGAATGGACAACTGAACCCCTGGCCAGCGAGCTGTGGCCTCAGAAGGGACTGATGGACAAGAAGTGGATAGAAGGGAAAAAAGAGACTACAACCTTGGTCCAGGACCAGAAGATAGAGAACACATAGCCCATTGGAGAAAGTTTGGGAGGTAGGGTGTCATAGCTGAAGAACTGTGGAAATGTAGTAGATACTTCTGGGGAAAGTTTTAGCAGAAAGCACTTCCCTGTGATAACCCAAAGCCATCTATTCCAGCAATCAGTTATTATAGTTCGGAACTACCAAAAGCCTTGAGGAAGCTTCTGTCTCCCAGATGCAGTTTTCCAAGTCAAGAGTCTGAGATGCTACTGTGGATGTGCTGAGCTTCAGGTTCACACAGCGAGCGGGCTCATGGACACTCGTCTGAGATCTGCTACAAGGAGTCTGTACTCGTCCATTCGGCACACCATCAGAGGCTGGGGACGGTGTAGGCAGCCTCTGCTGGAAAGGGGCCCCAGCCTAGTGGCCTCAAACACAAAACTGGACTTAGTTTTATATCATGTTTAAATATATAAAGAATGTTTGAAATAATTAAATATAGGAAAGACTATTGACCACACTGGGTCTGGGGACACAGGTGTGCATGACGGGGCGGTGGCGCCAAACACTGTCTGTGCGACTTGAGAGAGCCGTGGGTGCTCTATGTCACTCAGGACAACAGTGTGCTGCAGCCATTAGCCCGTGAGGGCCTCCCTGTGTTGGAGTAAATTTGAAGTCTAGTCTCGGCACTGCTACTTACTTGCCTTGTGAATTTGGGCAAGGCAACGAAACTTCCTGCCTGAACACATTCCAAATAGTACCTCTTAGGACTGTTGATACTATAGAAAGATCAATTAGCACAGTAAATAGTAGCTATTAATTTGTATCCTCTATTCCTAATTCCACTCTTACTACGGCATGGCATATTGCACATGCTCCTTCTCCTGAAGGCAGAGCAGGCCTTCCGAAAATTGTAAACCAGATCAATGGTAGAGAGACTTTTGTGACAGGGCACTAATAAAGCCAACATTTCGAGCACTCTGTGTGCCTAGCACTGGGCCTGTAGCATTGCACGGACTATCCAATAACAAGGATGGAGAACTACACGTGCATTCCTTTATGTGTTGATTGTTATTTATATTGCCTGTTCTCACGTATCCTTTAAATCACTATGTTCTAGGAGGATACAAAGTTACATAAAAAGGAGTCCCCCAAGTAATGACTAAGGGAGATAAATGTATAATAAATATGGCATAATGTATCAAATGTCAGATGCTTTCAGGGGCATTCAGGTCACAGATTGCAAGTGGGAAAACTGTGGGAAGATTAATGTTTCCTTTATCATCTTTAAGCTGAGTCTTGGCTTAGGCATTTGAACATGTGGAGAAATGGGTAAGATGCTCAAGGTGCACTGGTGGGGGACAGCAGGGGAAGCAGGGCTGGGATGAAATCTAGAGGGTTTGATGAGAGTGTCTGTGGCGGGCGTTTTTCATAGTGCCAAGCTGAGGAGTTTGGACTTCATTATTCACTTAGTACCCGTTATTTTTATTAATTTGGTGAACATTTATGGAGGAGCTACCACGTGACAAGTGACCAGCCAGACTCTGACTGGGTCCACAAAGATGTGATTCCTCCTTTCAAAATTTAGACACTGCTTAGAGAGAAATATTCAAAAAAATCACTTCCAAACCCTGCCAACTTGGCTTAACTTTAGAAGACCAATAGGAAGGTATACTAGAAAGCTATATTATGGAATTCATGCTTTTTATCTAAGTTTACTTAATTCCTATCTCACCTCAATGGGCCACGCCCCAGCGGCCTGTGGATATGGGTGAAGTAACACGGACATAAAACACAAATATCACAAGGCATGGCTCCCACCTGTATAATCATCGCAACTCAGCCCTTCTTTGTCTTCAAGGTATACTTAGCCATTTCTGGGAGCTCCCGCAGCCTGCTGCATATGATAAGGATGGCCTGTCCCATGTCCCTCCTCTTTGATAGCTCATTGCCTTTACACAACCAAGGAGGACCCCTCACCATGCCCATGCAGCCAGCATCTTCCGGGAGACGGCTGCCTCGCTGCCTAGGTGCTGCCTCTGAACCTGCAAAATGTTCCAGGTGCCAAACACTGCTCCCATCCCTCTGGTTCCCACTGCATTTCGGGATCCACTCTGGTGCCAGAGCAGATGGGAAGACTGCCCTTCTCCCCAGCCACCTGCGTGTTAATTTAGGGCCTAAAGCAACAGCTCTTAGACTTTGAATGTGACAAAGTGAGAAAATAGTATCTTGCCATTCTGTCTGAGGCCTTTTCAACAGAAGTCATATCTACTCCCTGGGACTTAACTAGAATATATGTACTGTTTTGTTATCTCTCAGAATTGTCTTTGACCTCCACAAGCTTTCACCAACTAATATTAATGCTTACAATTAGACACCTGGGTGGTGAATGTCATTCTGCCAGTTCAGTGGGCAGACCCAACTGCGATACTTCACTCCATTTTTATATGTCACCATCCCCTACCATGTAAGGTTCTGTTAGCTGGAAAAGTAATGTAAATGAAGAGTGTGCAATAAACACAGAAAGTGTACAATATGCAAAGTGCATCTCACAGTGAGATACTGTTTATTCAATTCTGTGGATAGCTTTGGGACAGGATACCCTGTTTTAGAAATGTTATTGCCTAGAGAGCCCTGGCTGGTGTGGTTCAGTGAATTGAGTGCCAGCCTGTGAACCAGAGAGTAGCTGGTTCAATTCCCAGTCAGAGCACATGCCTGGGTTGCAGGCCAGGTCCCCAGTAGAGGGT
Organism: Desmodus rotundus; assembly: GCF_022682495.2. Classification (NCBI taxonomy): domain Eukaryota; kingdom Metazoa; phylum Chordata; class Mammalia; order Chiroptera; family Phyllostomidae; genus Desmodus; species Desmodus rotundus. Next base: position 134,192,840 of record NC_071388.1, read on the forward strand.
GCATGAGAGACAACCACACATTGATGTTTTTTACCCTCTCTTTCTCCCTCCCTTCCCCTCTCTCTAAAAATAAATAAATAAAATCTTTAAAAAAAGGAAGAAATGTTGTTGCATAGACACTTTCCATGGTAAGGGCTAAAAAAAGAGAAACACAGATTGTATTTGACTGGAAGCCCAAAAGAGACAAAATGTTTTCAGAAATGTATGCAGCATGACCTACCAATTTGGTCTCATAACCCCTTCTTTCCGTTTACATTCCTGGAAATGTCTTTTCAGTTTCTTTGCATAGGATAACCAGTGGGTCACACTGTTCAGAGCAGCCCACAGGAACGAGCAAAGCTGCTCAGAGCTCACACCGCACCTCCACGGAGCTCACTCACACTTCCACAGAACCACATGGTCCCAAGCTCTTAATATGGTTTATTATAAAATCCTCTACCTGCCTCAAAGCACTTTTCATCAAAAGCCTCTTTTAAGCAGAAGCTGAGGACTAAAGGATGCCTTTAACTGAATCCTGAAATAGCTTTTAACCTGAGGCTGAGAAGAGAAAGTGCTTTTAACCTAAAGTGCTTTCCTCTTAGGTACTTCAACGAGTACCTAGCACTCAGCGTTAGTGGCTGTGAGAACACCCTTAAGACCCAAATGAAAGAGACTCCATTATAGATATTCAAACCTGTTATATTAATCTGTTACAAGTAATATTTGAAATCATTAAGCTGTTTTACTTCAGCTAAATTTGAATCTTTTCTTATTGAACTATGCATTCATGCAAATAAATTGAAGTTTTACCACCTGGGATACTCACAAATCTATGCCACTATTAGGAGCAGTATAGCGTTCTTTCCTAGATTTTACTTAAATTTGAAGTGAGTCAAAATTTCTCCCCTCTCTCCACCCTAAAAGAATCTTTCAACTTTTATCAATCACTGAATGGTATTTCCAGCTTTAGTCCATATTCATCAAGCTAAAAAGGGAAATTAAATTATTCAGAATTAATTTAATCACACATCTGAATAAAGTGTATGTATTAAGTTTTCTCTTTAGAATTGTCACTCAAACAGAAATAAAAGTACTGATTTCATTTTAGCCTCAACCCCCAGTGAAGTTCCTAGTAAGTCAAGTAAGTAGACAACCTAATCAGTAAGTGTTAGCTTCAGAGTAAGTAAAGTAAGTTATGTGATTGAATAATGGAATTCTGAAGTTTTCTATTTTAAGGATATAAAGTGTCCACAAATACAGGATAAAGTAGCAAATGTGGACATCTTCAAATTTTATCCCTCCTCCCCTCTTTTAGCCCCCTCTGCAATTCTTATGAAAGGGAGGCAGGCAAATGAAAGCAGGAAGTCCTGTCAGCCAGAAGTCTAAATAATTGGTCTTTGCTAAACAAAATTTGGTCATGTTAACCCTCCAAAATGCACCAATGCAAAGTAAACTGGAACACATTTCTTTCATAACTAAGTAATCCTGGCACAATTTTTACATAGAAATCACTTTCTTTTATACTTTGTATTGATTCATTCATTCATTCATTCATGTGTTCATTTAGCAACCAGGACAGAAAGTAATAGAATATAAGAGAAATACAAGTGGCAGAAATTACATTTATCTTGTTCTACTTTATAAAGTTTTCTTCACCTTGAATATTCTTTCCCAACTTCCTCTACCTAAAAACATTTATTCATGTTTACTCTTCCAGCTCAAGTTTGCCAACTCCATGAAGTCAGTCCTGTCTTCCTCAGTCTGAATTAGCCCTCTCTTCTCTTTATCCCCCAAGTCCTATTTTCTTATTTTATTGTTTTACTATCTTCTAACTGGGATGGGAGCTGTCTCCAGTACACTAGAGACCATCTTAATCCACTCTACTTCCAGAGAAGGTGGGACCTGGAAGGAGGTAGAAAGGATGGAAGCAGGACACGAGTCTTTCAGCGGTTTCAGAAGTGTGTTTATTTATAGTTCCTTCTTCTTACTTTTGGAAGCCAGTGGGCGCTGCTTTGGCGGAGTCTGTTCCTCTCAGTTGCTTCACAATGTTGGGCTCCTCCTATGTTAACCCTTTCAAGTTCTCTTTTCATTCCCCCTCTTTGACTCCTGGGCATTATTCAGATATTCCGGGGTTGAAATATTCCAGTCCTGTAGCTTCAAATTCCATCTGTAGATTTTCCAAACTTAAAACTTTATCTTTAAACTCCAGACTTACAATTCAAATGTCCATTTGATGTCTCCTTGGATGTTTGGTAGACACATCACATTTATCTAGATCAACCCTTGATTCCCCAGCTGCCACATGTTCTCTGCCCTAGAGAATATTGCCACCATTTGCTAGCTGGAGTCACCCTCCATTCTACGCTGTCTCTCTCACTCTTTTCAGAAAATCTCATCTTAAAAATATATTCTAAATGTAATCCCTTTTAGTCATTTCCCTTACTACCATTCTTATCTGAGCACCATCACCTCTCCCTGGAATATTTTACCAGCCCCCCAAACTCACCTCTCTGCTTCTTTTCTTGACCCTCCAAATATTGTCTTCACACAGCGACTATAATAGAAGGGTCACTTAAAAACAGAAATCACATTATGCCACTCCTCTGCCCAATAATCTCTAGTCCCTTAGAACAAAATAATACTTGAAATGGTATTTAATGTCCTCACTGACCTACAGGGTCCTACCTGCTTTGGCCCCCATGCTACTTTTTCAGTTTTATCTTTGACCATACTTCTCATCTGTCACTTCACTCCAGCCACACCAGCCTTGCTGCTCCTCTAACACACCCCATGAACCCCTGCAGCCTTGTGCCCTCTGCTCCCCAGACTGGATGCCCTCCCTTTGTGCTGACTCATCCATTCACTTCGTTTGTTCTCTGTTCAATGCGCCTGTCTCAGAGATGTCACTGCTGACAACACCTCCCACGCGCTCTCCATCTCCCTGCCTTGCTTTATTTTTCTCATAATGCTTATCACCATATGACATATATTATATGTTAAGGGTATATGTGTTTGTTTTCCCCATTTACAATAGCCTGTATGAAGACCTTGTGTTCTATTCACTATTCTATCCCAAGCAGGCATTGAAAAGTACTCAGGGACGGATAGATTGAACGGATGTATTTAAAAATGCATGAAATATTCACTTGGTTACACCATCCTCTGCATTGTTGTGATTCAGAGCATATACACATGCGCAGGAGTATGTGTGTGTATTTGTGCATTACGATGCTGGGTAAGCAGGGCGACGGAAAAGCATAAGACAAAGCTGCTGCCTAGAGTAGACAAATACAGAAAAATGTCATGCTCATTGCTCCATTTGGGTTAACAAACTCTTTATTCAAGCTACAAATTTGTTTCTGTCTGGTGGACTTACCAAAATGTCCATTGTATTAACTGGAACCAAAATGAGTTGAGTTCTGTTTCCATGAGAGTTTAGGAGCTTAGAGGAAGGAGCCAAAGGGTACTTCGTGGAGATATTGTCTGAGGTTAAGGGTGAAAGTGGGAAAGGTGAGACTGATGGAAGCCCGAAAAAGGCAAAGGAGAACATTAGGAGGTGCAGGGCAAGAACTCTGCCATCCTGCCTGGCTGGCAGCTGGCCTGTCTCTGAAACTAGGCTGTTCTGGTGGAACAATGCTACTCCTGCAGCCAACTGCCCGACTTTGATTGGAAGCTGCAGCCTACTGTTGTTTGGGGAGAACTTCTCCACAGAGTCTAGGCAAGTCTCCCCCAGTCTCTCTAGAGTAGACATTATCACTATCCACCAGGAACTTTCAAGTCTGTTAGGTTAGATGAGACACAAAAATATGAATAAACATGTGGAGGGAAACTATACACAGAAGTGTATCTATTTAGAACTTCTATTTATTTATATTCTAAACTACTTAAAAGTTAAAATAATTAAGCTCTTTTCCTGTACTTGCCTCTTATGAGAAAAAAATCACAAGTAAACAAGGCAATGAGAGAGATTAACTTCCAGTGTATATTAGAGATTCAGCGCAGAATCAGCCCAATATTTGATATCTGTGTACCAGACAGCAGTAGCTGATGTGTTTAATCCAAGTCCAAAGCATCATAAGATGATGCAGTATCTTCTGAAGGACTTAAGACAGTAAATTCAGTAAGTTTTAGCATACACATATGTTTCTGCATCTTAATTCAAAGGCATAAGCCACCAGTTAACTACAATGCTTACTTAAATCACCCATTTCTCAAAAAATTCTCAGTCAAGTTGTGGAAAACTATCCAATAGATACTCATATGGGGAGTATTTTAAATGAGAAAAAGAGAAGGTGGTGAAGACAAAAGCGGAGAAAACATAAAAGAGTAGAAACAGGATTCCTTGACAAGTAGTCTGAAAGTTTTGTCCTGGAAACCAACCCTGTAACAGAAAACTAAATCACTTACAGTTTAAAATCAAAGGATGTATTCCATTAAATTGCTGAAATTACCCATGTTGAAAATATCATTTTTGCCATTCCGTACCCACTGCCCCTCCCTTATACAAGAGCAACTTGTGGGAAATAATCTGCCAACTGTGTGTGGCGCTCTGGAGGGCAGTTCCAACTGAACGCTACCTGCCATGGGGGCCATAAGGGCTATGTATTTTTTTCTCATCCCAACTCATTTTAAACGTAATCCCAACCACTGGTCATCCTCTACAACAACTCCCAATCATAAGCATTGGCTAAATAGAAGTCATCGCAACAGTATCACTGGGGGGTGACAGTGGAGGCAGCGTCCTGACCCAGCTCTCCGACTGACAAGACCATTGCTGTACTCCTTGCTTCTTATTTTATGGATTTCCTAAGCCCCTGGGATTTTAAGTATCTCCGGGACTGTTTCCCTGACTCCAGTAATTTCTTTGACTAATTAATAAATTACTTTGAGTTCCTTCCACCCCCATCTCACAATATTATTCAACTAATTTTTTCTTTGCTTAAGGTGGCCACAGTTGTTTTATGTTTTTTGTGGGGTTCTTTGTTTGTTTGTTCTATTGAAGCAAAAAAGAAACCCTCACAAGTATACCTCATGACCAAAATAATTGCCCGGCATGTGTCTGTGCGCGTGTGGCTGAGCAGCTCAGGTTGTGGTTTTAGGCGCTTTGTTTTTCCTTTTTAAACTGTGCTGGAGAAACTGCAGTGGCCCTCTGTCCTGAAAGCAGAATAACATCATTTTGAAAAGCATATGGAGACTGTCTCCTGGGTAAATGATGATAACACCGTCACATTATTTGAACATTTAACTGCCTCTATTGAATAGTTTTCCTCATAGTTTTGATTCATTTGGAATCTAACTGACAAAGATCCCATTACTGGGTGTTCTTTCCATAATTTGTCAAAAATATATAGCAGAGATGAGGGAGAATGGAGCTAATTTGTAATCTGGGAGACTTAACCTGGGTTATGCTGATGAACTAACTAAAATCGGTCAAAACTTTGAAAGCTTAAAGATTAAAATCCACCATTTCCTAGTTAAACTCTAATTCATTGTGTAAACAACATGCTTTATAAGTGCAGTCATGTGGAAGGCCTATTTATTTTCTCACCAAAAGATGCTTTCAATGAAAAATGGCAGAAAATGGATTTTCTCCAACCAATGTGTTGTCTGTCACTCTGGTATACGCGCTGGAGCAGTGCAGTAGAACGGAGCTGTAACGATCACACTAGCCAAGGCCATAGGCATTTGAAGAGCATTCCAAAAATATTGGCACCCCTAGCAAGAGGTGTTTGCTAAATACAAAGAGTTGTTAAGAGAGGAAGAAAGGACTACCAGTGAGCCCACAGATGGGAATATAGGTGGGGAGTCGGGAGCTCACGGTTCTGGGACTGCTCCCTTTTTGGAATACCATAAGGAAGGAGAACACAGAAATACGCCTTAGTGTTGTGCCAGGATATCAGGCGTGGAAGTTTAGGGGGCAAAAGCTAGTTCATGAGGGCTTGCCTAGAAAACAGACTATCTTCTCTCTCCTATCCCTTCCCCTTGCACTATTTTGAGATGAAGGTTCTGTGGTTAAAACACATTTCTATAATTTAATGGTCCCTCTTAGCTTATCAGACTCTGGGCTGTATCAGATTTATGGATGGATGGCAATCCTACAATAGCCCTTAAATTTGACAATGACATTTTAGCTAAATCTCTATGACTTACTTTCTTTGAGTAGCACTTTTTACTTTGCAAAGTCATTTCATGTGCATTATCATCTCTCTAAGTTATGTAATTCACCATTTTATGTCGGAGGCTAATATTGTAGGCAAGATTCTTTCCATTGTAACTGACATAAGCTTGTCCAAACTACAGTAAGAATGGAATTTATTAGACCACTTAATTGAAAAGTCCAAGGGGCAAGGAAATATTCAGGTATGGCTGGATCTAGGGGCACAAAATGCTATCAGATCTTTATTTCTTCTAGTGCTCAGCTCTGTTTTCCACTGCTGCCTTAATTTTTCCATTACTTCTTCCCAACAAGTGGCAGCATAATGTATGGAACCTCAAACTCACATCCTCATTGCTTACCAACACCTGTAGAAAGAGGGTCCCTCTTTCCCAGTAGCACTAGGTTTTACTTGACAGATCTACCTGGACCATGTCTGAACCAATTACTGTGGCCAGGGAGACAAAACACATGTTCATCCTTGGAGCTGGAGGTAGTGGAGTCAGCACTACTCCAAACAAACAGCAGCAAAATGGGACAGGTGTCAACCCCAAAGGAAAATCAGGTATTCTTACCAGAGAATAGAAGAGTAGTTATGGGGCTAGAAACACCAACAGTCGTCCACCATAGTTTTCTAACCAGAGCCATCTATGACAGCAGATCTCTCAGAGCTCTCTTGCAAAGCCTGGCCCTTTCCGTTGTGATTGTAACCTGTCTCTTCAAACATTAGAGACAATGCTTTGTGCGTGTTCTAGTCAAGTTTATTTGGTTGCACTAAACAGAAATTTACTCTAATTTCTAATGCACCCCATAGCAAAGATATATGGTGCCTGGAGTTAGGCATCAGAAAGTGCAGAGTTGAGGTGTATCTGTTTCATTCACCTCTCTCTGCAGATTAGTTCTTTTGCCCACTTGCCCATTGCACAAGGTCCTCTCCCCAAATGGCAGCCCCTGGCCTCCGATGTCTGAGTGTAGGCAGCCTTACAATTCAAATCCCTGGCGCTACCTACCTCGGCCTGCAGTATACCAATTCTCAATCTTTTTGGTATGGAGACATGCGCTGGCCCAGCTTGGGCCACACGACAACCCAGCTGGAGAGCTAAGTCCTTAGACGCCAGAGCCATATCTTCTTGGGTGAATGTAGCCAGGTTAAAGAGAGTCAAGAGTGAGAAGAAAAATTTTGGCTGTCTGGTAACTAGCGAAAGTAAACATCTCCCTTCTGTCTAATGAAGTTCAATAAATCTAGGCTCCTTTCTCACCAGAGTGCTATTAGCAAGACCGAAGGGATAGTTTTTCCCTGCGAGGGATTGCCTGCACTTGCCTGGACCCCCCAGTAAGTGGCAGTAATGCACCTCCCCCATTAGAGCAACAGAAAATAGCCGGCAGTGTTGCACCTCACCCCGCAGAGCACCAGGGCAGTCAAAACTACCTTGTAATTGAATTCTCTGCTCTTCATCCCAAGTCAAAATCCTTCCCCAAGTCCAGTCATTCTGTATAATTAATTTACACTACAAAATTTCTTAAAGGAGTCTTTGCTATCTCTGCATCCTTACCTTCTTTTCAAATTTTGACCATAGACATCTGCTTTTTAGTTTCACTCTTCTACTAAAGCCATTTTCTTTTTTCTTATTTTATTTTTTTAATTTTTATTGGTATTCAATTACAGTTGTATGCCTTTTCTCCCCATCACTCCACCCCTCCCCAGCTGAACCCCCCTCCCTCCCCCACCTCCACCCTCCCCCTTGATTTTGTCCATGTGTCTTTTACAGTAGCTCCTGTAATCCCCTCTCCTCTCTGTCCTCTCCCCACTCCCCCCTGGCTATTGTTAGATTATTCTTAACTTCAATGTCTCTGGTTATATTCTGTTTGCTTTTTTCTTCTGTTGACTAAAGCCATTTTCTTTAGGGCTATCACAGCCTTTGAATATTGCCAAAATCCAATGAGAACTTTTCACCTTTATCTCCCATCACCAACCTGCTGCATCTAAAATGCTGGTGTTAATTGCTAAATATCAATGTCCTTGTTCTCCGAACCTTAGGTTTCTGCATCTTCATCTCCTTCAAACAAATCCCATGAGTCACCTCTTTTCTCCGTGGCCTTAGTTTGGGGCCCTCTCTCTCACCATATAGATATAGATATAGCTATAGATATATAGGTATATAGAGATGATACAGATATAGATGATATAGATATAGATCTAGATAGGTAAGTAGGTAGAGAATATACATATATTCATAGAGACTGATGCTTTGTAGCTGTAGACAAAAGACTCAATGTCTTTATGCTTCAGAATTGGTATAAGGATTAACTAAGTTATATATGAAGTACTTTGAACTTTGCCTGGCTTAGTGTAAGGGCACAGTAAATCTGCATCATTCTCACACACCCTTGCAATAACACTAATCACCTTATAAGTGTTGTGAGAGTTATTCTCCCCCCTAGACTGTTGGAGATCATGCTTCCTGCATCACTGCATTTTCGGGCTGGAGCACAGTGGCTGGCTCATAGTGGGCATGTAATAGATAGTTAATGAATGAATGGCTCTTTCCTTCCTTCACAACTCCCAGCGTGTGGTAGGTGCTCAAGAAATATTCACTGACTTGAATTCCATAGAACTGAATTGATCTGGAGAGAATACAGAATAAGAAGTGCCGTAATATTAGGCGAGGCATAATGAGTTTAAATTTTAAGGGGAGAGCAACTTCCCTTGAGGCTCTTCCTTATAGTTGAATCTAAAGTGATGCATAATTCTACATTCTTAGCAAGTTTAGAATCATTTTCTCTCTATTTGCTTTCCAGTGTCAGTTTCCATATTCTATCAACTCTGTTTTTATCCTCACAACATTGCTCAGATCATCAAAAATCACCTGTTGCCATTTTTTGTCAGTTAGCTGTTGCTGCATAATGAGTGAACACAAAACCTCAGTGGCATACAGCAAAAAGCACCTTTCCCATGTATCTGTGGGTCAGACAGTTTAGACTGGACAGCCCTGCTCTGACCTTCAGGTCTGCCTGGTTTGGCCTCATCATTGATGGTTGGCTTCTGTTCTGTGCCGTACATATTTATTCTAGAGCCGAGACTGAAGGGCAGTAGCTAGCCAGGGAAGCTCTTGTCTCAGCCACAGCAGAGAAGTAAGCAGGAAAGCAGAACATCTGTATTATGTCCAAAGGCCTCAATTGGGAACTGACACATTGTCATTTCTACTCACACTACATTGTTCAAAGAAAGACACAGGGCTAAGACTAACATCAAAGGAGTGGGGGAAACAAAATGTTACCCACTCTAGTGAGTTTTACCACAGTCACATGGCAAAGGGTTTCAATGTATAAATGTAATTCAGAGAACATGAGAATTGTAAACACTGATTAAATTTACCATACCTCTGTCTCCTGATTCTGGTCTCCACATCTTTCCTAGGCAATCACAATAGCCTCTAATCTCCTCATATATGACCTGCCACATGATTCGGGCTCCAGGTTGGATTATGAACCTCTTTGTTGCAGGTGATAGAATACCCTGTTAAAAATGACTTATATTATCCCATAGAACAACAAGTCTAGAGAAAGTGTTTTAGGATTGGATCGAAAGTTCAACAGTGTCACTGAAGCTTCAGGATTTTTGTGGCTTTAGGTCTTTTGTATCATGCTATCTTTTGTTCACACCCCTGTTGCCTCACAGAGACAAGGTGGCTCAGGTAGCTCCAACATCACATGATTTCACAGTGATGTTCATAGCAGAAGAAAAAAAAGAAAGTGTGTCTTCATACACCCCTCTCCTTTTATCAAAGAGTCTTCTCTTGTAGCTCCCCAAGTCACTTCCTCTGATGTTTCACTGACCTAAACCATCTAATCGCCCAAAGTTGCAAGAGAAGCAGAAGTCATTGGAGAACACGTCCGGGTTCTGTCTTATGAGTGGACTCTAAACATGAGCAAGAAGTTGGGAGAGAGGAGCATGTGTTTAAGAAATCAATGGTATCTGCCAACTCTCAAATAATTTAACCTACCTCACTTAGTGTTTAAGATCTTTCATAACACAGTGTTTATCACCTTTTAAAGCTTAATACATCAAAATTTCTCTGCACAAGAAAGAGTGAACGTTCCCCTCAGCACAGTACATTCATCCTATTGTTCTTCCCATCACCAATGTGTTTGTTTTCCCCTCCCCCTTCTTCCCCAAGTGCCCTTTGGCCCCTCTCTTGACTCTCCAATTTAAGTCTTCCTAACTCTTAAGGATCCGGCTCCTCTCTGGGAGTCTTCCATGGACACTCAAGGCTGGTCCATTGCCCCGCCACATCCTCCCTTGGCATCTGTGCTTCCCCAGTTAGAGGAGTTTTCATGATGAAGTGTTTCTACCAGTTTGTTTACATCCTGCCCTACTAGACAAGAAACTTTGAGAGCAGAGGTAATGGGTCTCAGTTGTTACATTACCAATACCTGTCTTAGCTCCTGGCACACGGCAGGCACTCAGGGTTTCTTTTGCAAATAATTAAATAAACCAAAGAGTTAATGCCCTAGAATGCTTTCATGTCTTTCTGTATCTACCTAATAAAAGGAAATTTCTCCAAATTTTAATATGCACTTTTTACAGGAATCTAGTTTTTGTCAGTGACTCTTAACCTCACGAATGTCTCCCACTCCTCACCACACACAATCCATATTTTTGTCACAAAAGGACCTGTGCTATAGGACACCTTTCTTAGCATTTATTATCTTTTCTGACACCTCTTATATTGTGTTTTGAGCATTATTTGACTTATATTAGCTCTTCCAAGATTATGAACTTCTTGATTATTTTTTACAATCTAATATACCTACCTCATTGCTATAAAGATAGAAGGTAATAAACATTTGTGAAATTGATTTGAATTATTATTTTCATTAAAGGGTTTTATACTTTATAACAATTCTTTCTGACTGTAAATCTAACCAGGGTAAATTATTCTGTCTGAAGTTCTGGGTTATTTTTTTTAAATACTTTATGTCATTCTTTCTTATAGTGGTAGCTCACTACTTTGAATATCTCTCTGATACTTAACCAAGTATTCAAAGCAAATACCCATGACTATTTTCTACTGTCTACCCTTGTTGAGGTATTTTGAGCTTATCTTCTATTTGTCTCCTGAATGAAAGTGCACATTTCCATATTATAGCGCATTATTATCAGCGCTTTAGCCTTAATTGTCCCCCTCTCTGCTGGATTGTCCCAAACTCAAATCTCCCATTTTTCTAAGAAACGGATGAAAACCATGACGTCCCTGCAGTCCCGTCACACTCCACTATGACGATCCTTTTGTAATAACAAATTATGTAGCTTTCTATTGTGCGGCACTATATATTATCTCCTCAGTTCTGCTACAAGCAACTTTTAAATTCATTGAAAACCTCCACTGACAATTCAGATGATGGCTTGCAGTCAATTGTTCAATAAATGTTTATTGAACTTCTAATATATGCCAACCATTGTTGAGTTCCTGGGGATCCAGTAGTGAGAGAAATAAGTACAGTCTGACTCTCCTGAATTTGAATTCTAAGCAAGGGAAGCAACCAACCAGTAAACACTTCAGTCTAATATGCCAGGTGGAGAGAAGTGCTCTCACAAAAGTAAGGCAGGGAAGTGACATGTAAAGTTTATGTTGGCAGTGGTGGCCATTTTTTTAAGAAAGGTAGGTAGGAAAGGCTACAATCAGAAGGTGATGTCTGATCAGAGGCCTAGAGCAATGGAGTTCCCTGCAGAGGAAGTCCGCGCAAAGTTCAGAGACAGAAGTGTGGACAAGGATCAGCAAAGTGGAGAGAGAAGCTTCAGGCAAGTGACGGGGAGACGGAAGAAAGAAAGCAAATGAAATCAATTAATTGGTGGAAGGTCTGCTCTTGTGCTGCCTTGGAAGTGGTGATAGAAAATTGGATTTCATTCCGAGCAAGATGGGAAGCCTTCGAAACTGCTAAATATCTGTTTCATTATCAGGAATAAACATTTATGCTCTTTATACAAGTTTTGGAAATGGATTTGTGGTCTTCGTTGCACAACAATATCATATACTTACTGCCACTGAACTATACATGTGAAAACGGTGACATGGTAAATTCCATGTTGTGTATACTTCACCACAAATTTAAACCTCTGGGGGTGGAACTGGTGGGCCAGATTCTTTGCAAAGCACTGATGACCACAACAACACAGAGATGACACAGGCACTCGGAATCTACTTTGAGAAAATACATATCACTCATTACAAATATAAATACGTAATGCAAGGTAGCATAAATCATGTTCTAAATGAGAGGGCTAGGAGAAGATTTCACCTAGAATGTTCTCAGAAACATTAGTCTAGAGTGATGCCCTTTGAAATAAAAGGATCTTATTCAAGTAAGTGTGAGAAACGATGCGTCCTCTAGCCCCTCGTGGAGATTCCCAGGGCACACAGGCACATCACAAGCTGTAAAATAAACATGCATAAAAGAAACCTGTTTAGTTTTGTTAAACCCAATGTTGCCAAACCATTTTGATCACAGTACTTTTCCCCACATCACCTATTAATATCCTGAGGAACTAATTTTCAGAAAAACCGATGCTACTGGAGGCACAAAGCGGAGAGGGGAAGGACTGAGTTTGTGGAGAGAAACTGCTCTCTGAGTCGAGCCCTACAGGAAACGGGATGCTTAGATTAGAGAAGAGGAAGGGCATCTGAGGCAGGAGAAAAGCTAAGAGACTCACTTCAAAGTTAAGTCTCCTGGATGTTGCCGTGTCAATCATCATCGAGCCACAGAGTGACTCTTCTAAACATACGGACAAAAATGGTAATTTTGGTGATCATTGAACATTTTTTTAAAACACTCAAGATATATATTCATTAAGATTATTTTGTAGAAGTTTACCTAATTCCTTGTCCTTATTTTGTAGACAGCAAAGTTCAGCCCAGAGAGACGGTAATGTACTCAGTCAGCCCTGCTTAATCGATGGCAGAATGTTAGTTTTCTTTCTCGCAGGCTGGGGTCCTGTTCCACGAAGGAAATAGTTACGGTCTTTGTATGTGTGCAGTAGACACGTTGGAATTAAAGCAAAAAATTGATTCCTATGCAAGATGCAGGTTTCATCACACAGTGGATATGGAAACAAAATCAAATTAAAGAACAACGCAAGCTTGGATTTTAATGAAGCTCATCTTTGTTTCTTTTGCAGATCAAATTTTTGGCTCTCATCTGCACACAGTGTGTGAACGTGAAAATTCCACAGTTCCGCGGTTCGTAAAGCAATGCATTGAAGCTGTCGAAAAAAGAGGTGGGTAACTGAACACGCAGCAGTTTCTCCCCTCACGCTGCCCTCCACTCCGCCAGTGCTCAGTGCGCAGCACCACTTGATTTGTCTGGGAAGCCATGCAATTAAAACCTGACTTTTGTTAATCGGTTAAGAGGATCAAGTTTCTTATTAACTTCAGTTTGTTTTTACAATAGGGACATCAGTAATTCCCACTAATGTTCTTTTTTTTTATATTTTGTCTGTCTGACATGTTGTTGATTCAATTGCAAACTTCTTGTTTTCAAGCCAGTGATAAAACATTCATAAAATATCAGCACTCAGAGTGTGAGAACCCTCCTAACATTCATGCTGGTGGATGTGCCAGAACAATTTTTGGTAAGCCCCCAGCATTACCCAAGTGAAGCAAATAGCATTTCTACTTGCAAACAGTAATATTCCATCTTCCACGGGTTTCTGTTCCATCAGAATACGGCTAGCTGGTTTTCCTGGAACAATTAACAGTTGCACCTCCGATGTTAAGATGAACTTTGATCCTTCTATTTCACCATTCAGTTTTTCATCTGAAATTATCTCATCTTACTGAGGGGAACAAAACAAAACCCAATTGACTCATCATTTCTATGCTAGTCCGTCTGAGAGGTGTTTTTCCTTCAGATTATGACTTCATTCATTCAAGGTCATTTTCCCTGGAAGATACATACCGTAGATGAAGAATCTTAAAAAAATGTATTATATAAAAATATGAAGCTTCATCACCATCTGTTACAAGTTTACAACATATTCCCAGGATCTAGGGGGATATATATCATGTAAAAGACAGAGGTGTTTTCAGAAAAAGAATTGGTGAATCTATTCCCATTTTCAGCTCCCAATCTCTTAAAACAATAGAAGCAAGGAGAAAAAATCTTTACCAAGTTATCTGCTAGGGCAAAGCTATTTTAATTCTCTCAGTGTTACCTGGCTTTATTATAGAAGCATAATAAAAATGGTCTGCAATTTCCAACTCCTGGAAATTCATACTTTAATTATACTGTAAGGATAGCCTTGGGACCCTATTATTCCCATATCAGTAGGGAATGGAGAATAACAAGAAGGGGATGAGTGGGCAGGGAAAGTGGATAAAGGGAGTGGCTTTGGGGGAACACATATCAACTCATCAGAGACAAGAGCAGAGAGTTCAGAGCGAGCGTAGAAAACAGTAAAAGCAGAATGCACACAAGGAGAGATGTCTGTGAGGAATGGAGTCAATTCGAGTTGAGAGAGAAATGTCTTTTTATTGCATGTTGCAATCTCATTTAATTTTATAAGTACATATTTGAGGAATAAATAGTATTTAATACGTACTTAAAGCCAAAATGGATCACCGAAAATGTTATCATGTTATTATTGTCAATAGCTGAATTATCATTTTTAAGAAATCTTCATTCACTTATAAATAGTATGGACGGTGTGAGCTCGGTTATAATAGAGCAAAAAATCCAAATAGGACTTTGGGGGAAGCTGTACATAATGAGATGTGTGCACATATGAAAAAAGACTCTGTACCTCTCTATGCATGTACATACCCCAGGCAAGATGAAAATTCTGCTACATGAAGCCTTCTGGTATGCAGATAGCATAATACCGTACAGGAGAAAATGTCTCTAAATAGAAACTGCATCCTTTGTTCGTGGCATTTTGTGGGAGTTTTTAATAAAATAAGACAATGTTTTTGCTGACAGGAGCAACAATATCTGGCATTATATTTCATTGTCCTGGTGTTTACTCTTAAAATGAATTTGTAGATACAGTACTAAACAAGCACTAATCATACATGATTATTAAAATAATTTCTGAGCATTTTATTGAAACTCAAAGAGCACCATTCCACAAAGAAACTGATCATTCAAAGCACTTTGGCAGCGTCAGCTTAAAGGAACTCTTTGGAAATGTTCGATAAAAACTCAGAAGCACAAGATAAACCTCTCACATTATTGCAAGATTTACAAGTGTGTACTTTTGATTATATTTTCCTATGATCATTTTGTTGGATTAATATTCTTACATTTATACGCCAATTCTATTTACTCAAAGTGCTGTTTTTACTAAATTCTGGCATAAAGCACCTTAGGACAGAAATAATTTATGTGAATCTAAGTCCAATGTTTATGCAGGCTTCTGATGACATTTTATGCTGGGGTTGGTATTAGGAAGTAGCACAGAGAGGTGCCAAGTCTCTCGGCACGGCTGGGACTCTGCATATCTGGAGCCCTCTTTCTAATGGCCAGATCCTCTTGCAGCCAACATACTCAACTGCAGAGTCACGGGAAATGTTTATGGACCAGTTATGGGAAAGGCACATTTAATGAAAACTGTGTGTTTACTCTCACAGTCTTAGGGAAATGGCCTCAATATTCACTACAGCAGTGCATCGGCTGTTATAAAAAAAACAAAAAACTTGTTTCCTTTCTCTCTTTTTTCCTTAAGATTATTTCCTTGCCTTAAAAAAATCTATAAACTGGAGCTGTGGTTTTTTGTAGTGCTCTTTCCATGCTTTATTTCAAAAGAAACAATGTCCAGAAAGCAGATCTCACCATTTATTCATTAATTCATCCATTCATCCGTCCATCCAGCCTTTCACTAATTCTTTCATTCAGTTAGTTACTTGCGCGTGGCAGAAGCAAACTGCTCATGCTTCTGTCGTCTCCGCAGGGAAACTCTGCCCTGTGCTTGGCACAAGACGCATTCCTGGTAAGGTGCTATTAGTTACATTTTAAACTTTGCATCTCTTGGACATGCCTATAAGAAAATCTTTTAGTGAGCCAAATGTAAACCAATTTAGCGAATAACTCGTTTAGTATGTTTCCTTATCTTGATTTTGTTTTCTTCATTCCTCTGACTCACCAGAGCATTTTCTTCTTACCAACTATTATAACTGGATTAGAATCACTTTTGTGGTTTCTGACACTGCCTGCTCAGCCCAGAAAATACACGCAAAACTTGGAGGGCAAACCGTCAAGGAGCGTGTTAGTCTTCAAAGCTCCTCCAAGTGGCTCATTCTCTCTTGTCTTGCCTTTCTAGTTTCAGACCATGTATATGAGATATCGTAAGTGGCCAATGAAAAATTCAATGTATGTTCCTTCTTCCAAAGAATTTTCTGTGAAAACATCAAATTATTTTTCAGCTAATACTCAATACATGTGGTAAACTGACCAAAAGCAAGAGACCATCTGACCCGCCCTTTTTTTGAGGTCTGGGGGAACAAGCATGCAGTGGGAGGCATTGTGACATACAGATGGCGTGTAATCTAAACACTGAGATGTCCATTCTTCACTGTTTCATAAATACTGTGTGTAGTTTAGGATGGCTTCAAAAGGGTACAGAGATAGCTTACTTAAAAACTGGGTCTTTTGTCTCTCTTAGAGACAAGAGACTAGGATATGTAAAGAAAACGAAGTAGATAGTCTAAACTGGTGTAATTAGTATTAGGGCCTTAATCCACAGTTCTTTTTATCAAACCATGTAACTGACTGATGACTCTGAGAGATTCCATCATTTGGAAAAAGCCATCCATACATAATACGTGACACATTGTAAGCACTCAACAAAGATTGGTTGAATGAAGTAACAGGCACGAAGTGTCTGTTGCGTTACTGCAAGTAGCTATTTAGTATCTTCTATGTGCCATTCTCTATACCAGTGACTTTTAACCTTTCATCTCATGGCATACATACACTAATTACAAAAAGTCTGTGGCACATTAAAAACTATTATTTTTTGCCAATCTGACAAAAAATAGGTATAATTTTGACTCATTCACACCAAATGACTATTGTTCTGTTGGCTGTTTTCTTTTCTTTTTTTTTTAATTTGACAACCTAAGGGAAAAGAGGTTAGTGCCCCTGACAAAATAGTTAGGTACTGCATGTTTTAAAAATTCTTGTGGCACACCGACTGAAAATCACTGCTCTACACTACCAGCTGGGAATATGAAGAAAATGCACGGTAAACGAAAGGACACACACACAAAGCACAAACTCTGATAACTGCTATGAAAGACAAGAACAGATACAAGAAGAAGGAATAACCACTACAATTATATATTTTTATTTTAGGAGAAGTTTGCTTTCAAATGACTTAACTGATGTGAGGGAAGTGGGGAGAGATGTTGTTCAAAGGGCATAAAGTTGTGGTTATGTGGGGTGGACAGGCCTAGAGACCTAATGTACAGACATGAGGACCACAGTTAGTACTGTGTTGAATGGTGGAAATTTGCCAAGGGAGTAAATTTCAGATTTTCTCATCACACACACACACACACACACACACACACACACACACGAATAGTAGCTGGGTGAAGAAATGATATGTTAACTACCTTGACTATAGTAATCATATCAAATCATCATGTTATTCACCATATATATATGTATAATTTTTATTTTAAAAATAAGTGACATAAGAAAGGCTAAGTAATAAACATATACTTGTCTGGCTTTTTGCCTCCTGTTAAGACCAGGAGAAGATTAGTTTGGCCTTATTTCCCAGGTTATTTTTTCTTGACACATTGTGGCAATGTGATGTAAGGAGTCACTGGGTGTGAGACACCCAAAAAGACATTCCTAAAGCGGTAAGCCAATCTTTTTTCTGCCCAACCCCACCAGACATTACAGAAAACTTCTTTTATAAAATAACGGAGTTGACTAAATAAGTGAGCATATTTCCACCTTAAATGTATTTTTATGCATCCAATATATTTTTTCAGCAAAAGAATAAGACTATTTTTTTAATTATTTTATGTTATTTGGATTGGCATTCATCCTTTTAAATATGAGTTAACAACTCATTCTTCCTTCACGATTTTCAGTTCTAGTTAATTTGCCCTCAAACTATTGAACGACATTAAAATGATACCTAGAGATCCGTTGTATCACAATGTGAATGTACTTAACGCTTCTGCACTGTGCACTTAAACGTGGTTAAGATGGTATATTTTATGTTATTTCTTAAATCACAATAAAAATAAATGATACTAACTTTTTAAAGTTGGGTGATTCTAGCCATAAGCTACTCTGCAGAATGCCTCCGCAGATGCTAATCAACAAGTTTGTCTTCTTATTTGTTTTTCTGGAACACAAAATGCTATGACAAGAACGATACACAAACTTACATATTTGACTTGGTGCCTAAAAGCCACCCTGGGATCCATAACCTTGCTTAAAGATTTAAGAAAGACCTTTAGTCTACTTCTGAGAAGGTCCTTAGCCTCGAAAACTTTATCTCTCAACTTGACTTCTTAGCAGCTGTTATATTTTTTTGCTGTCGTTTGTTTGACAGGATCCAGTTATAGGTTCCGATGTCTGTTTAAAGAAACAAGGAGGCTGTTGGCTTTAAAATTCCCTCATTGCTTGTGTGATCAGCATTTTCCCAGGCTTTTCTACATAGTTTGCCAAGCAAAGGGACTGACCTTTTGTAGCAAACACTTTTTCATTTCAAAATGCTCACTTTGATTTTTGTCCCATTTTATGCTCATTCCAAACTGTTTACAACCCACTAAAAATGACTGTGAATTATATGTTTGTGTAATGGATTCCTTTTGTGGTCAGAGTGGAATGTTTACTTTGAACAATTAGTTATCTTTGGGTAGATTATAGCATCTTGGAAAAAGAATGGCTAAAATTATTATTATACCTTAACTGTTTCTTTTTGGTAATTCCTCTGCTGTTACATGGAGTTTGAGAGAATGTCACATTAACCAGCCCATGACATTAGAAACGTATTTAATGTATTAAATGTATTAAACGTATTAAATGTATTAAAATGTATTTCTCTATGTTAACATTAATTTGGAAATATTTGTTAATATTGTAAGAAGCCATGGTCATACATCTATGCTAATCTGATTCATAAAAATTCAGAATATGGAATCTACATAATTATATAAATATTTACTATATATGTTGCATTTTTATACTAGGTAATAAATGTGCATGTATATATTATTACATCTATAAGAGGCGTGACTGTAGTGTAGCTATTATGCCAAGAGATTCTAAGAAGTATACTTGTTAATGTAATTTTCCTCATACGCAATTCAATGCACCAATCTGCCTCTTGAGATCCTACCAAGTGTTCACTTGCAGAAATAAAACTTTACACAGCCTTTTCCCATTGCCTGAGAACCCAGGCCCCTAAAGTACAGATCGTATTGCCTTCACTAGACAAGCTCTGCTCTCAGTTCTGCTAATTTTGTACTGTTCATTCTTTCCCACTTTGGGATAATCTATTATAGTTGGATCCAGGCACGCACTAAAGGCTGATACTTCCATGAAGAATGTGCAATTTGTACTGTTTAGTTTGTGACGAGATTCTTGAAAACTTTTATGATTCTATCTTGTTCCAGAGAGACTTCTGCTTGCTAGTTTTATAAGCAGTGAGTGGGGGGAAAAAGTAACAAAAACAAAACAAACTGATAAAAATTACATGCTCAAAAAAAAAATCAAGAGTTCAAGATAAGCACTTTTTCTTTTTCCCCAGAGAATATCTGTGGACTGAACAAAAATGTTTCTGAGGGCACTGACCTATGTGTTGCTTTTATTTTTTTTAAGTACTTGCTTTTCATGCCTAAAGTTAGGCACCCACATGCATTTACAATAGAGATGATCCTCAGAGAGTCTCTATGAAAGTTTGCAGTGAATTTTCCTTAGTTTTTATTCTGGGTTACAATTGAGGCTGGCTTGATGTTTTGGTGTTTTGTGCTTGGCTTTGCTTGGCTTTGTTTTAATGCGACCCAATGGCAACCACCTCCCTAACAGCGATAGTGCTGTGCTGGGTCCAAGCTGGCACCAGCTCTTTGGGGTAGTCAGGCTGGGGCCTCTGTGTCTGTAAGAAAGCCACATTCAGGGCTAGAGGGGAAGACAAAATCAAAAAAGAGTAAACAGGAAACAGCCAGCAAGAGTACAAAAGAGAAACTGGAAGAAGACAACCAAAAGAAATCAGACGTGACAAGGTGGACAGAGAGTGGGGGAAAAAGCTCTGTTTTGCAATTAAGAAAACCAATGTAGATAAAAGGGCGCACTTGTGAGCTCTGTAATGAAGAGAAGACAGACTATTGAACCAGTTACCATCTAGGCCAGAGGTGCCTGGTACCTACTCCTCTGTTCCAGAGAAATTTATTCTTGTTCAAGAAAATGCTTGTTAGTTAAATCTTGCCATGAATGGCTAGCTTACATTGAATGTTCACAAATTCCCTGTAGCGACATTGTTAGTAACTAATTCACTGTACTTATCGGTGACATTTAATGCAGTTTATCTACATCTAGCAATACACAACAGTGTCATTATCAAAAAGAGAGCTTAAACATCACCGAAGTTAACGTAGGACTAGAGTGCCGTTCACCGGCCGGAAAGGCTATCTAATGCATACAGCATGTGGCTCTGCTCAGAGCAGTCGGCGGTTTCCCACACTTTCGAGGCCAGAATGCGTAAGAATAAATAATGTCTCTCCCCAGATAAAACCTGAGTCAGATTTCCAGCCTCCACCCCCATTCCCACCTCCATTCCAAAGTTTAGGTTCTTCACATATTTTTCCCTTGGAGTCAGTTGGAAGGAAACAGTGCCAAAATTAATACCCTAGGCCAGCGATTTTCAACCTTTTTCATGACATGGCACACATAAACTAATTACTAAAATTCTGTGGTACAACAAAAATATGTTTTGCCCATCTAACAAAAAAGTTGGTATAATTTTGTGACATTCACACTGGATGGCTATTATTGTGTTGGCTGTTTTCATTTTTTTATTTGACATCCTAAGGGAAAAGAGGTCAGTGTCCCTGACTATGAAATGTTAAAGGGACTTATTTAAGAAAAGAAGACCAAAATATGAACAATAAAATGACAACAAACTCATAACTATCAACAATCAAACCTAAAAAAAAAAAAAACCCAAAAATCCTAAGCAAACAACTAGAACAGGAACAGAATCACAGAAATGGAGATCACATGGAGAGTTATGAGTAGGAGGGAGTGAGTGAGAATGGGGGGAAAGGTACAGGGAATAAGAAGCATAAGTGGTAGGTACAAAATAGACAGGGGGAGATTAAGAATAGTATGGGAAATGGACAAGCCAAAGAACTTATATGTAAGACCCATGGATATGAATTAAGGTGGGGGAGGGGAATGCTGCTGGGAGGCGGGTACAAGGCGGAGGGGAATAAAGGGGAGGAAAGAAATGGGACAACTGTAGTAGCATAATCAATAAAATATATTAAAAAATAGTCCGGTATTGAATGTCTTAAAAATACTCCAGGCACGCCAGTTAAAAATCACTACCCTAGGCTATTAATGCTCCTTTTATTTTGAAAGGAGAATTTAAATGATGCAACACCTCACACGTCTGGTTGCAACGCTCTACAATATCCTATCATGGTGTCCTGTACATTATAGGAGATCTGCGGCTGGGAGTTTTCTCGTTATAAGCCCCCATATTCCGAAGTTAATAGTTCAACCATAAAAAAAAAAATCTTGGCTGAAAGTTAGCAAGATTATTTAGCTTGGAAGCAAATGTTTACAAAATTTTTTAAAACACATGCATTTGGAAAGATTTCAGGCTTTCAGTAAATGGGAGCTAATAATAATAATAAAATAGTAATAATGCAGAGGTTTTCAGATATTTGGTACCCTGGGATTCCAAAATGGACTTGTAATTTTTAAATATAATTTTTTTTAATTCTTAGTGCATAATGTGAACCAATTGATTTTTTAAAAATAAATTACCAAAATTTCACAAGCATGTCACTCCATTTTGTAAAATAATCTGTTGTTTATTGATTGAACAAGTATCAATACATTATATTTTCATAAGCATTTCCCTGGAGCTTGAAACTTTATGAAAATTAAGAAGTATTAAATTAATTCAGGAAGCTATGAATGAGACCAAAACGTTATACTCTTTTGTGGGTTTCCTAATTAATAAGTTTCCCTTTTAAAATGTCTAGAAAAAAATTGTCCTTTCCAAGGATTTTTTACACTTTCAAATGAAGTGTGTCCAACTTAAACATTAATCATTAATCTACATATACAGTGAAAAAGACATGCAGACTCTAGGAGAAATAGTTGCATTGGTCTATGTAATTGAACATGGCATATTTTCCTCCGTAGGATATTTTAGAGTAATTTACTCATTTCCTTAAAAAATTCATCTTGGAGAGTCTTCTAAATTCTGTGGGAGTTTATCTTATATTCTAACAGACTGTGGAGTTAGAAATTTGGGGAGGGGGGTCAAAATTGTCTTTCTTGCTAGTTTTATTCCTTTTTGCTGAATTTTGTACTTTGCAAGCCTCTTCCTATTTTCAGTTCAGGAAAAAACAAACAAACAAAAAATCAAGGGCAGGACACTTTGAGAAGAAAAATTAACTGTGCAAGACCAAAATAGCTCTGAAATGATACCACTGGAAGAGTTCTTGAGATTATAGTAGACTATAGATTCAAAATGGAAAAGCATATTCCTTTTAAGGAAATACGAATGTCCTAAGATTTAGGGTAAAAGCACAACTTATAGAAAAAAGTGTTTAAAATATTACCTTTAATATATTATGTACTCTTTATATGGAGAACATGGATTTATTCTTACTTCTTAACAGTGGCTCGTAATGGATTCTCAATAAATGATGAATAAATGGATAAATTATAGTCAGCATTGCTTAAATTATTGGAAAGTTGCACACCATTGCCACATCTGCATATGGTTGAAGCTGAAAAGATCAGTGATCAAGGGTTGTTGGTTGAAGGCAGCTGCATGATGTGTAGAGAATAACGAGGTTTGCAAATCTGCTTTTTAAACATTTAAACGATTCCTGATGACAGTATATTATGTTTTTGTAAATGATATCACTCTTTCCATCTATATGCAGCTATGCTAAAGATTTGAAGTTATATTTCCTCACAGATTTTATGCTCATCAATTTTTGGATACTACATTTAAGTTCACCATCCAGCAGCTAAAAGAATATCGATTCTCTGCTCAAGTTCATAAGAGGCAGTCATATCCTATTAGGCATTGTTTCAACACCAGTAGCCTGCTGTTTTTAATAAAGTAATTGAGTGGCAGCTAAGACTTGTAAATGACATGCTGGAGACGAGGGCGGCACAAGCTCAGGCCCCATAACCACACAGAAAGCAGAGGACATTTCTAACTCGGACTTTGAATACCATATTGGTACAGTTCTGTGTTAGTTTATGTCCCTGTAAACATCTCACCTTCTGGATTCAGTGTTTATTTTCTATGTATATCTCAGGAAATTTGTATTTTAATGATGTTTTTAGTTGAAAGAATCTGTCGAAGAATTTCAAATAAGAAATATATAGTCAACTATATAGATCTTTCAATACGAAGCTAATGAAGACAGGATACCAATACTCTAACTTCTAAAAGGATTTTGCTATTGGATATTGATTTTATTTTCTACGAATTTACTTCACAGCATAAAAAAGAAGTTAAGCTTTGCTGATGCTATCAAAAGCTCTATTACAACTTTGAATGCCCAGTGTCATTAAAATATGACTATTATATTTCTTGCTTTAGAAATGATGCCCTTCTTACTATGTTTTGATTTTTGACAGTTTGGGATAACTTAACTCTTTAGTCCCCCTGCAGAGCAGTGGAGCACCTAACAGACAGTATTTTAATCACTATAGTAAGCTTTCTTTAATTTTGTGTAGAAGGCAGGCAGTTAGTTGGCATGAATTTGAAATTGCATAGCATAATATCAAAGTCCGTGTGTTTGGCCTAGTGTTGGACAGCATAAGAAACATTCATTTCCTCTGGATTTAATTCTTGACTCTGGTATGTTATACTACTCACTCCCTCTGTGTAATTTCAATCATGCCTAAAGCTTCAATGATTCCTTTAGTGATGTCAAAGGTCCTATATGACAATGACTCCTCCAGCTACTTCTTACACTAAGACCTGAGGTCTAGGAGCAACCTTTCCTGAATTTTCCTCTGGCATTGCAAACTCAAACTTTACAAACTGAATTTATCACATTCTCTAACAAACCTGTTCTCCCCCTCTATTGTTTAACTCAGTCAAAGGCATCATGACCTATTTTTCCCACTGCCATAAAAAAATGTTGGATATCATAAATTCTTCTCTCTGGTTAGACACTAACTACATCATGTACCAAATCTAATCATCTCTATTCTCTTAATGCCTCTTGAATCTGATTCTTCCTTTCACCTTCTGTGGTCCTCACTTGGCTTCCATAATTTATTTTGCAAGAAATCTCCTAATTGATGGCACTGTTGTTGTTCTCATTTCTGCACTGGCCACCCCCTGCAAGGCTGCCAAATTATCCCTCTTAAATACAAATAGGGTTGTGTCATTTCTGCATAGATCCCTCCAATGGCTCTCCTTCCCCATCAGGATAAACAAAATTCCACACCAAAGGTTCCCATTAGAAAGGATAAACAGAAGACTTCTGTCTACTGTCCACTTCATATCCTCATAAATATGCCCCAAGAATACCAACTACACGAAGTTTTCCAAAAGCTGATACTCCTTCTAGGTGCTATTCACTTTTAAAGACTCTCTCCCTATCCATCTACCCGGCAAATTTATATTCATCCTCTTGTGCATAACACAAGAGTCACCTTCTACCAGGCCTATTCTCTGACTGATATCCTCAACCACCTCTCCTTGTCTCCTGGAATTCATCAGGGCATCCCTCCTGTGCTCCAGTGATAGCTTTGCTGCTGTGTGGGACCATACTGTCTGGCTTCCCCATCGAGAATATGACTCCTGGAGTCCAAGGTTGCGTCCAGCTTGTCTCCTTGGGGCTTAGCTCATCTGAACTGGCATTGGGTAGGCGCTCAATTCATGATGGATGATTAAATGGATTAGAATATAGATATTATTCAAGATTTACTCTCATCAATTCATGCATGAATTCATCCTTAGAGAATCAAATCCTGTATACTGAAGATGCATCAAACTGCTGGAAGAGATAGTGATTAAATGGCTCTTTAAACATATTGTGAGGTCACATTATCCCAGGTTTGGACAGAGAGCACTTCCTCATCCTCAACAGGGAGAAAACAGTTCTTTCAATGAATAGTATTAAACTGTTCCATAAGCCTGTGGGATTCAACTAACTGAAGCCAAATTTGGTGTTTTTGAGACCTACTGGTATCATAAGAGTAGCACTATCATCTTTCTGGCTCAAAAATTGTGTTCTTTTATATATAAACCTCTAGGCATCGTGACTACTCCCCTGTAAGCTTGCGTATAATTTTTCCCATTATCACCCTCTAGGTCTCTTCTACCATCAGCACTTTGCAGGCATCCACCATCCACTGAATAGCCATGTTTCTGATTATCTTTTCCCAAAGGTATTAGCTTGCATTATTTAAGGCTGAATCTCATTTTATTATTTCCTGCTTGTATTTCTAAACTCCTTAAGTCTATTTGTATGATTCTTTTGTCTTCACAGATGTCCACAGTTCCTCCCAATTTAGTATCATCAGCAAATTTAATTAATGCTCTGTTTACCTCTCCTTCTAATGAAACCAGTCCCTTGTTTCATTTCATCATACAAAGTAAAAATGTATTGGCAATAAAGTAGTCTGAAGAAATGTTCCATCACTGTAGGAGGGGAAGTTCGGGATACAGCAGAGATCCAGTGGTGAGGAGTGGACAGGGCAGCGGGGTGGTGAGCTAGTCTGCTATTGCCCTGGAGCAAAACCTTTTTCACAGCAACCACACTTTGGCAGATTGCCTGGGTTGCTGCTAGTGTGTGCGTGTGTGCACGTTTTGGAAGGTAGCTATACTACCCTAAGGACTTTTAACTAAAGACACACACACACACACACACACACACACACACATTATACTTAAATCTATAAGTACCATTACAGATATGCTCAGTCCATAGCATAGCTACAAACCCCGATATGGAAAAACATATCTGTGTATATACGGACTCACAGTCACTTTCAGTGAGAGTTTTCTCATATTTGCTCCTGTCTAAAGTTTCATTTCAGTCTTTAATTTGATAGACTCTTTAAATCCAAATTACCCTTTGTATTTAAATAAAAGCCCTTACCAACAGTCGACGTATAGAATAAAGTAAGAAAAAAATTGAAGTGCATCCAAACAGGCAAATGTCAGTAAAAGAACAAATATTTTAATCTAGAATTAATAGCTAAGGAATCGAGCTTAATCAGAGAAATACCTTTAGCTTATTAACTTTCAGGTAGGCAAGTTTATGCTCAGAGACCTACATGACTAGGCTGGGAGGGCGAGATCGCACAGGTGCAGGCTGGTCCATGTAAGAAAACAAAGATGGCGCTTACTTCACCCTCGCTGTGTGCCACAGGCACGGCTTCCCAGTGTGAGTCAATCATACAGGTTTACAGCCTGTATTAATTACCACTGCTACCCACAGGCTGTATTCCTAGCTCCAGTAAAGTCTTGTGAATATGTACCATGTTGCATACGAAGAGTCTCTCTTTGGAATGTTAGTGCACTGGTATAAATCCATCAACTCCACAAAACGTGAATCCACTGACTCCACATAGACGTTCAAGTTTGCGCTTTGCTCAGAACAGACAGATGGCAGACCAATGTCTCTATTGTTAGGTGCTGAAGATAATGCACGTTCACAGTGTTGGAATGAAGACTGGCATATACTTTTCATGTAGCACAAGGTCACCAAACGTGTCATCACCAATGGATGGTGTTAACGAAATAGTGACTGGGAATATTGTTAAGTAGTCACAGCCTTGCATTGTTTTTCTAGTGAGAAAAATCTGATGCATAATACATTCTTATGAGAGAATTTTCTCAGATGCCAAGACTTTACAGGCATAACTTCTATAGGCTTTAATGGGAGTTTCTCACCGGCACCTGTTACAGCATAGAGTTCTTACTTTTCACACATAATCCAAGACTGGCTTGGAACACTGACTTGGAAAAACTAATATAGTGAGACTTTCTTGTAATGTTTCCTCACCTATAATATTCATCTTTTAATCTTTGGTCTGATACATGTATGCGTGTGTCCATGTTTTCTATTCAAATTCATTTCCCACTGGAAAGGCTTCTTTTCACATGCTTTTCATGAATGGGAACAGATAAAGCAATTTTTCTTACTGGAGAAAATAGTGGAAAAGACACATAAGGGGTAAAGTTAATAGGCTAGAAACTGAATTAAGACTAGAAATCAACTCTTCTTAACTGAAAATAGCTCTAGAGATTGAGTGCAGTTTTCTGAAGAGCCCAGAGAAACAGCTAGAGTTCCATGGGCAAGTTATTAGCCAGTGACTCTAAATCAAGGATGACAGGTCAAACTCATATATTTTGGCAAAATTTTCCCATATCTTTACAGACTAAAATACAAGGAATTTTAATATTTTAGAGGATATGCACTTAACCTCATGGATCAATCAGCTGGGTAATGTTCTATGTAGATGAGGAAGAGTTAAAAGAATTCTTAAAATTACATATTTTTACTTTAAAACTTCTTCTTTTATTGTATTTTTCCCATTACCATTTAACCCCTTTATGCCCCTTCCCCACCACAATCACCATGCTGTTGTCCATGTCCATGAGTTCTTTTTCCTTTTTTAAGGTAACTCCAATAAATTCTCATTACCAAAAGAAAAACAAACAAACAAAAAATGTTACCGTACCTCTGTTTAACTAAAATTGTTGGAGGTTGCACAGGAATTCTATTTTAATAACCACCTCCCCTTTAAAGGTGTTTGGCAGACCCTCTTGCCTACTATTCCTAACATACATGGCACATGAAACCAAAATAATCCTTCATACTCGCAGTCCCCAGTCACTTATTGTCACTCTGTTGTTTAACAGGATGGGGGGAAGGTTTGGGCAGGGGGCTTGCTTTCCACTTGTCGAACATTGCCAAATAGTAAAGTTGTAGCTCCCTGTTTATCACAGGATGTACACCTGCGATAAACATGGCATGGAAGGAGTCCGAAACCCTGAAACCATAGGAAGACAATTACAAACCTGTTACTGGAATTTCTTACAAGGGCAAAGCATGGGGTCCGAACAGGTACCTCTCCAGAACAGATCCCGGCATATTTCGGGTACCTGTCTGCCCCCTTCCTTTTTTTTCTTCGCTAGATGGCTGTATCACTACACAACGTGCCTTTGAGCACTGTGTCTGACCGATAATGCCCTCCTCCTGGCAAAGCTGCCTCAGGAAGATCGTTTTCACCTGAGCTTGAAGTATTACCCCCGAGTACAGTTGCTTTAAAATGTATCAATAATTTAGCATTAAATAGCTTTGTCTCCTGTTAGGGTATTTTTAAGCATCAGGGAAGAAAGGGGTTTTGCTTGTTTGTCTGGTTTTGCTTTGTTTGATAAACCAAGGAGAGGCAACGGAGTCATACTGCCACCCCTAAAAGCATGCTGCGTCCCCGGGCTTAGTGCCCTGCTTCTCTCCAGAGATCTTGCTTGCAGCACACTTTGCTTTAAACTTAAACAAAATGAGGCCATTATTTTCTTTTCACATTTTGGCCAATAAAATAATAGAAATGCATTTGTTTCTGGGAAGAGCTTCTGTTAACAGTCTTAGGTAAGATGTGTTTGAAAACTTGAAAGCGGATTGGACGTCCAAGATCTTATGAATCAACCATTGTTCAAGGCCGGGTGCCTCCAGCTGAAGCCGATAAGCCTTGAGCTGAGTTCCTGGGGAGACTGGAGGCACTAGAGGGATGAAAGGCGTCCTCAGAGGGCGAGATGAGAGGTGTGGTCAGACGGCAGCTCCACACACACTGCAGGTACAGAAACAAGCCACAACGGGAGAAGCCCCAGGACTGTTTTCTGCAAACCTGACTAGAGAGGAAACAGGCCTCGTTTTCAGAGATCTCATGATTCCAAGGAAGAATGATGTGCCTCTTCGCAGAGTTTCATTCCGTAGAGCAAAGCTCTACATGGATTTATGTAAGTTCAGCTCCTGAACCTCAGTTTAGAACATTACACTCGCCTAAAAGAAAAATTGTATAAGCTGTCCCTGAAGAAAGATAGATTATTTATTACATTTTTCATATGATGGAAATTGTTATAATGATAATAATAAATCATGTTTAAGGATAAATAGTGTTGAGTCAAGTTGAAAAATGTGTCCCGTCTCCTCCAAATCTTTAAGTATAGTAAAAACACTCCATTTCTCTGTATCTTAGTATACTGAAAATACCGGGAAATCTGGGCAGGGTAAGCATTTGGATAATAGCAACTACCCTTTCGGATTAGCTTGAAACCAATATGGCTTCAAATTTTTATCTCTGCCTTTCCTTCATATCTTCTGTAGCACTTCAAGAGTCCATGTAGTGACTGATCGTGGATTTTCTCCCATTATTCTCAAAATTCAAAATCTGCCAGTCATTGGGGGAAATGGGAAAATTAAGACACTATTTACATTTCATGCGATGGAAAATGTTAAGTGTAGTTGTAATTTGATTTCTTACCCTTAAGACAATCAAATGTATGAGGTAGACATTCAATGTGTTAATGGACATCAACTTAAGTAACACACCTTAGCTTAGTATACCCTCTTTCCATGACAACAGATTTTTTAGAAGATAAATGCTAAATATCTAACAATAGATGCTAATTATGTATCGGTGTATATCACACACAAGTACTTCAATAAGACTTTTGACATAGACCTGTGTGACAAAACCTCCAGAAGCAGGAAATCTGCTTTTATTACACTAGTGCTAGATGAGATTAAATAAGGGAACAACTGGTATTGGAACTCCTTTTCTTCAATCAACAAGAACTGTTTTAAGTAATTAGAGTAAGTTCAGTTCTTTCCTAGATGGTTAACAGCCCTCAAATAGTCAAGAATGAAACCGAGAAAATAGGCCTTTCCTATACCACTGAAAAGAAACTTTTGCCTAATATCTACTTATAATGTGATAATAGAATCAAGGAAGCTAACTATGCTAGCTCGGGGCTTTTACCTATACATTTTTTTTTGCACCAGTTCTAATCATGAGTGACAATAGCACAAATTGTCCAGGGCCAGTTAGAGCTTCTAATTAGAGTACATGATTCTGTCTTTTCAGCTCTATTCCAGAAACGTTATGTCTGTATCTCCAAATCTGGATGTGATTTGTCCAATAGTGGAATCATTGTACAATACTTAAATTTTGTCATTTCTACTGTGTCCCATGAAACTTTGGAATCTGATGTCATGGGTCTTAAAGCATCTTCCAGCAAAATTAGACACAAAATAGAGCAATCAAGGAGATAGTACATTTATGGCATTAACCCAACTTTCTACAAGTGAGCCTATGAAAATATAAAACCGTGTCTAAGTAAAGAAATGCAACCTTTGTCATAATATTTTGGTAATAAAATAAACATCATTACTGTCATCTATTCTCAAGAGTAATATATGTATATTTTACACACATAAATATACATATACATATTGTAAAATACTTGGGAAATTAATAAAATAATAAACACATCTAGAATTGTTTTTATAATCCCACTATACATAGATAACCATTGTTAATAATGCAGTGCATTATATTATATAGTGTAGGTATAAAAATATATAGCATACATTGCTTGACTGTTTAGGATGTAATCTGAAGTTCAATATATATCGCATGGTATTTATTTCTCAACTTGGCTACAGAGTATATACCAACCTGAGTGTATGGCTCAGATGTGTTGTATATGAGAAAATACTCAAAGGTGCAGGGGCCGTTGCTACTAGAACATGAATTTGCATGTGGGATTCACTCCTAGTGTCTGAAAAGAATGCTGACACAATCTCTGTAATAACTGCATTGTGTATTCGTTGTTCTTTGCTCTGCGTATCCCCAACACCTAGCACATTATTGCTGCATAGTGAGAACTTAATCAACATGTGTTCAATTGCATAGAGAGCTGGAGTTCATCAACTCAAAGCCTTTCCATTCAGAATATATTGAAATTTTTCTGTCCTTCCATTTAACCACAATTTAGCACAGGTCCATCTGCCAAAAGGGAGGATTATGCCATAGTCCAATCTTTGTGTTTAGCAGAAGTACTAACAATCCCCACGTGATCGTCTCTCCTGTATTCTCAAAAAGAAAACAATCTTCTTTATGTTCCCTGAGAAAAGGAAACTTGGTTGTTTCAATGTCATCTGCTTCGTGGTTAGGAGCACCTTCTTCTGTGACTAGGAAGAGTCATGTAATGATACCAGAATTTCTGAGCAGTTTGGGAGAACATCAAGAAAGTCGAAAAGATCTAAATAGGACTCTGCTTTTGGTGAATATGCTTAAACAGGTTTGTAGGCTATTTTGCTTTTGTGTCTGGAATTCAGCTTACTTAACCCACTTTAGAAACAGCAACCAGAAAGGGTTCTTTCTCACCTGAATGCTTAGGAGAGCAAGCCATCAAAACCCTCCAGGAAGTGTCTCCCCGAAGGGTCTGAATTAGAGGCACCTCCCCAAAGAAGATCAAAAGTTATGCTCCACCAACACAGAGACACTGAGAAATGGTTGAATGTGTTCTAAATTAAACTGCCCTGGTGGTGAGCAGAGATCTGCCAAAATCTTTCAATTAATCACTTTTACCTTCGGGGCAGAGTTAGGCCTGAGAGTATTTCAATAGGTTTTTATTGGAACAGGGTTATTTCAGATATTAAACTATGTTGCACAAAGTAAAAATAATGTTATTTTTAAGTTGCTGCTCTTGTTAAATACAAGTTGGCAAGCATTCTTGGGGTCTGCATTGTGTCTGTGTGTTTGTGTATGTGTGTGGCTTTCTCCTGGGCCATAAGACTCGTTTTTGATTTTAAAAAGTGAACGGCAATGAATTAGTTGGTAAATGTATTCCTATAATCATTTTCATTAATAATGTTATAAATAGTAGAAGGTTTTAAGTGTATAATTCTCTACAATACAATTGAGAGATTTTTTGCCTCCATCTTCAGCAGTAAGTTAATTAGAATCACCTGCATTTCCTTGGGTGGACACCAAATGGATTGCAAACAAAAACAGATTAAAATAGCTGCTGCAGCTCATGGCATACAGATGACAAGATTCACAAAAAGGACAATGAGGCACTGAAAATGTTCGCTTTTCAAACAATTTTAGAGGAAATTCAGCTCTTGCAACTTCTCTGTAAAAGCTGCTTGTAAGTGTTTTGCTGAAAGGCTAGAATAGCTTTGTTTCTGATCCCTTGATGAGTGAGAGAAATGTTTAAGAAAGATCACTTTACAGAGAGATTCAGGCTGAAATGTGATGACTGTGATTCAAGCCAAGCCAAAAATTACAGTTCAGAATGAAAGGGGAGGTACGTGGTTTGGGAATCCATTTTCCCACATTCCTGAATCTCAATCATCCCAGCCAATGTTTAAAAAAAAAAAAAAGAAGTCCAGTGGAAAACAATGAGGTCACTTTGTTTAGATATTTTTAAAAATAGGTGTGGAAGGATTGAAAAGAATGAGAGCAAATATATGAATTTTAAATCAATGTCTATTTCGCATATAGTGGGATGAAAGGCTTGACTCACTGTAACTGTTACAACTTCACCACAGAAGGAGCCATTTTTCAGTGTTTTCTTGTTTGTGTATGTAAGCCTTTTATTTCTTGTCTTTAACTTATGAAAGAGTTTGTTGCTAAAATTTTAAAAAGAAAAAAAGTGTACGTGGGCATAGTCTGCAGATTTCCCCTTCCTTGGCTCCAAGCTCTCCTTATGAAAGCGTCTTCAACTTATGTTGGCATGTTTGCTTACAAACCACCAGATGATAATGGTTGACCAAATTCAACTATTTATTCTTATTACTCATATTTATTTTAAAGAAACACTCTGAGCAAGGCAGATGAAAAAAAAGAATGATTTATTTACATCAACATAATCACAGCATAACATAACAATGGAACTCATACATAAAAGAATCTCAGAGAATGATATGAAATGAACCAAACACAACCTCTAACTTCAATATCTTCCAGACACATGAAGTTTTCCTTAAAGACAAGAACTCTCACTTAATGATAATCACAATCATTGGCCGATATTTGTCTTCAAGACTGATTTTTAAAAAGAAGAAACATGTAAGAGAATTTATCAAAGACTATTTCCAGACACTTTGGTTCCCACATTCCAGAAATCATTTCAGTTGATTATTGTTAGTCTTATCAAATCAAAGGTATGAGATGTCCCAGTGAAATTTCACAGGCAAACTCAAGGTCTTTCTGAGATGCCTTTTTACTTTGAGATATTTCCGGACCTGGCATAATTCTATGAATCTTATTTGTCTACCATGCTGCAGGCTTTATACTGTTAGGCCTCAAATTCCGAGTTGAGTTGAGACAGATATGTAAGAATTAATGTATAGGAAATGAGGAACCACACACGGGATAACATCCTTAGAGCCTCGTTTCTTCTATCCTGGCATTAAGCAGCGTGTGCAAATGATTTCCACCGATATCACGCTAACCAGGTTCAAACTTGTTTTTCTCTTGTAATCTCTAAATTAAAAGGTATGATTTTAAAGACAATTGGCCCAATAATAAGTCTGAATGGGATATAAGTCAAATTAAATGTATGGAAGTTATATGTGAAAATAAGCCCAAACATAAAGAAATCATAGCAAATGGAAACTAGGTTCTAGCTCTCAGTAGTCATGTGAGTTTTCACAGCATCTTTTATATACTACTCTTTACATTTCTGGACCCAAAGGGTATGGATAAGTATCTCTGATTATGACAAAATTTCTGAAATATTATGGCAAGAATAAGTATAAAAATAAGGGAAATTTTTCAACAATGAAGAATGACTGTGTACCTTGAGGACAGATGGCTTTTGTGTTCCTGGTAACATTTAAACAATTTTGTGATTTGCCTCTATTTATTAAAAGTGCCCAATATCTTCCTCTGGGAAACTAATGCAATACATAGTTTTCCAACAATGAAAATCTATATGAGAATATTTAATAATAGTTAAAAGGAAGATAGCTAGACCTTTCTCCCATCACACAACCCCCAATCAATACAGTCACAGATCTTTTGAAGGCATGAATGGTACAATACAGAATTACTAAGAAATATAACCAGTAATACACTTAACACTTTGAGATATTTTGTCCTTTTCCCCTCCCAAATTTAAGTTTGTCTCCTCAGGTGCCCACAAAAGACAAATCTAATTGGGAGGTCAGGACTGGACAGAACTGAAACTATGAAGGAGATAGATAGATGATAGGTAGATGATACATAGATAGATAGATAGATAGATAGATAGATAGATAGATAGATAGATAGATGTTTTTAGATAGGACTTATCAATTTTATCTTCTAGTATGGCAGTTTAAATCAATTGGGAGAGGAGGTTAATAATGATCTTAACTTCCCACATGTTCAATGAAAAGTCCTTTGAAGAAAAACCAACATCCTTCTTTCTGATTCAAGGTTCTCTAAAGTCCTAATATCATGTATCATTTTTTTTTACTTTCTGTTCCTTCCATGCTAGGATATTTATTTAAATCTGGAATTTGCCCCTATCTAACACTGGCTACACAAACAATATAAACTAATGTTTATTTATTAGCATCACAGATTCTAAGCTGTTTTCTCAGAAATTAAAAAATCAAAACACCCTTTTGTTAGTGAGTTCTTTTCAATCTAATATTTTTTTTAAAATTAGCAGCAAATACTTGCTATTTCCTCTTCTTGTGAAGATAAATTTTTTCTTTTCTTTATGAATCGACTATAAAATATCTGGTAGATGAAAATATTTAATTCATGAATGAGTAATCAAAAATTATTACTCGACTCAAACAAAGATAGTGAAGAAAAATTAAAGATAAGAATTTTCATATCTTTTTTTAAAGATTTTATTTTTATTTATTTTTAGAGAGGGGAAGGGAGGGAGAAAGAGAGGGAAAGAAATACCAATGTGTGGTTGCCTCTCTTGCACCCTCTACTGGGGACCTGACCTGCAACCCAGGCATGTGCCCTGACTGGGAATCGAACCAGTGACCTTTGGTTCATAGGCCAGCACTCAATCCACTGAGTCACACCAGCCAGGGCAAATTTTCATGTCATTTTTGAAAGAAAAAGGAAAATGTGTTGCTACATTTGCCCAATGAAACAAGAATTTATAGCTGAGATACAAGGATAGTAGGACAAACCATTAAATTGAGATGCAAATTATAAAGAAAGGACTAATGAAACAAATAGAAGAGAGAATTATATCAATCTCAGTAATGAAAGGAACATTGGAAAAAGCATAAATTATAATAGGAACTTCTGTAAGCACAGAAAAGTATAGGAATGAGAAAATGAGTGGTACACTGACCCTAAACTCTGTATATTTCCCCAGCATTAGAATTGGAGACACATAATTAGTATTTTAAATATTCATAATTTAATAACAGGTCATTTGTGTCCCAGTTGCCAATAAAGAAAAAAAAATATCATATAACAGTGTCTTCACAATCTAATGACACTTTTGTTTTGGGCATTAAAAAGTCTGTTTTTATGAAAAACAATGCAGGCCTCCATTTAAATAGACAGAGTAAGAAAACATGTCTGATTCTCCTTCCTTCAAAAAAAATCCCAATGAAATAATAGAAAAGATGTGTGGAAAAA
This sequence comes from Desmodus rotundus, assembly GCF_022682495.2. Lineage (NCBI taxonomy): Eukaryota > Metazoa > Chordata > Mammalia > Chiroptera > Phyllostomidae > Desmodus > Desmodus rotundus. Next base: position 134,228,832 of record NC_071388.1, read on the forward strand.
ATATATAATAATGGTGCTGAAAACAGAAAAGGTGACATCAACAGACCAGAAATAGAAATTCCAGGAAGACAGAAAGCAGATGGGATCAAACAAGTAAAGAAATTATAGCAGAAGAAACACCATTCCCAGACACCATAATTAAGCACAGTTCTTTCTGGGGGCGTCCTAGAGAATATCGAAAATTGGAGTTAACACATAAAAAGAGCAGAAATTGGCAAGAGGATGATTAAAAAAGTAATTTACTAAATATTGGATCTAACATCTGGGAGAGCCGGATCCTGCTCCTTTTATCCTGCACCAAGGAAGCGCTTACAGCAGCTGCTTGAGCCTGAGAACAAGTTCTACAGAGACAGGAGAGGACACTGGCATTTGAGAAGGACAGTGGTAGAGAAGGAGCTCTCTCAGGTCCTCTACAACAAACACTGGGTAAGAGAGCTTAGCTTAGGAGCAAACGAGTTCCCGTGCTCCATATTCAGAATGAAGTCCTCCTTATTTGGGTAAGTGAGGAACCTCTAGGTACCGTCTGCTCATCACCCATTCATTCTACAGCAACCTGTCATTCAGCCTGTCCATGTGAGATTGAAGTTAGTTGAGGGGCAGGAGGGAAGAGAGATGTGTTCAGTTCTAACTGGTTTTTTAGTCATATGTGTAATCTGATATTTGAACAACATTCATTCTAACAAAGTCCTAAATAGAGAAGAGAGACAATAGAGGAAAGGAAAAGAAAGTGTTTTCTGATTGAAAGAGCCTAGAAGTGGGCATATCTGAGTGAAATTTTACTTCCATCAGTTTAAAGAGAAATCTTTTTCTTCTTTTAAATCTTGAACGACAAAGCAATTTACCTATAAACCATCAAGAATCAACTTGATATCAGACCAGACAGCAACAGTGCTAAAAGAAAATGGAACATTATTTTTCAAAATTAGAAAATTAAAAAATCATTAAATTCAAATGAATATTCAAGTCAATTAATTATGAAGCAAAAGAAAACAGCCATTGAGATGGAAGAGGTAAGAAAAACTTACTAATTACCTTTTTAAAAAAAGAATTCAAACATAAGTTCAAGTGTAACGGTGGAATACCAGAAAGGAACAGCAGTTGACTCTGACCTAGAGCTTCATCGTCTAATATGGTAGTCATAAGCCACATGTGGTTGTTATTTAAAATTAAATAAAAGAAAAATTCAGTTGCTCAGTTCCATTAACCACATTTCAAGTGCTCAGCAGCCAGCCATATGTGGCCAGTGACTACTGGCTTGTGTCATTAATATATAGAACATATTCATCATCACAGAAAGTTCTATTGGGAGGTGCTTAATTTGAAAATATAAGAAACCTAGAAAGGACGCAAAAGAGGATACACTAGACCTTGACTTTTGGGAGATCTTCAGTATGAAACAAAATTTTAACGTTGAATACAATCATACTCCTTTAAAAAATAGTGACTAACATAGCACACAGATAAATCACAAGATATATATAAAGCATAAAGTAAAATATTCTAAACTTGGAATAAAAAAATAATGTAAAGAATAAAATTGAAAGTGATGAGGAAGAGAAGAGGAAGGAAGAGGAAATGTACCAAGTTCCTTATTTTTAATAGCAAGAGGTAATTTATATATTGAACATAGAAATAGACAAATGTAACTAATAATAACAAAGAGAAAGAGGGCATGTGGATAAATGCCAGTAACTATCACTAGACTCTAACTTTTCTGATAGGGAGTCAATAAATACCATTCATTGGTAGTTATTATTATTATCATTATTATTATGTAAATTAATAAACATAAATGTGACACATTAACATGAAATCAGTAACAACAAAAAGAACTAAAGCAGAAAGTTAACAATGACTACCTTTGAACAGAAGACTAGACTAGGTACTAGTTTTCATTGTATACTCTTCTGTGAGGTTTCATTTTCATTTTTACCAAGGAAGTGCATTGCCTTATGGTGAAAAAAATCTATTTAAAATACTTACTATGCAGTCAAAAGGTTTTTCCATAGAATAAAATTATTCTTGTTTGAAAATCGGAATTGTATCAACTATTTCCTAAGGCAATCATTCTTGAAGGATGGGCATCTCACAAGACATTGGTAAAGTCAGCAATAGGGATAGCATAGATACCAACCACTGAGACAGAGTCGAAATGAAATTCAGAAAGAGATTCAAATTATACACTGTACTCTCAGTCATTGACTTTAAAGTGTGTGAACAATTAATTTAGCAGTAAAAGACTGGAAACATTAACTTGGAGAAGGAAATTTGTGCCACTCAGAATGGCACGAAACCTCCTCATATTCAGCTCTGAACCCAGCAGGCCCTTCAGAAAGACAGAAAGGAGTGTGCAGCAGTGTTGGGGGGGTGGGGGGTGGAGGGCTGGGTGTTCCTTTGCTCAAAGGCTCCTGCCAGAGGGTAAAGCAGAACACCAAAGTATTGCGAGAATGGCTGTTCTTACGGTAGCTCTGGCCTCCTGGGAATTAGGAAGTGCCATAAATCTCAAGAGAGGGACTGTTTGTACAAAATTCCCAGCCCACATTTCAGACACCAGAGGTTCAGATGCATTTCTTTTATGTTCCAGAAAAACAAGCAGGCCTTGGGGGAACACTTCTCAACCAGGCTCAAAGTTCATGTCTTCGTGATTCATCCATCATTTGTGCTACCAAGAATGCTACCCAATCTACAGTTTGCAACTATTTTTAATGGGCTCATCTGCATTGTTAAAAACTACCTATATTTTGGCAGATAAACCAGTCAACTCTGGAAACACTGCTGGTCTCTTAGATTTCTTTTTGGAAAGTGTCTTAAATTTATGGTGGGAATTACTCATGGCAGCTGCATTCTTTCCGTTGGGTTTAGACCACCATTGGGTCTAATAACTCCTAATTGTGTGTCTATTCTAGTCTAAACTTCTTCAGAAGAACAAGGGTGGGAAGACTTTTGAAACTCCCCTACAGCAATACCTGGTGGTCCCTAGGTATTCCTTGGGTTATTTAATTAAGGATGAGTCGGTGGTAAACACTATTTTGAAACTTCAGAAGGTCCACTAATGAGCAAAATCCACATTTTGGTGAATGGATTTCTTCAGAGAATTTTCATTGCTGCCATTAATGCTAGTCCAATTTTTTAAAAATGAAAAATGACTTCGTTTCATCGTGTTCCCAAGGTATTTTTAGCATAACAGGCAAAATTCCTGTCAGCGTTCACAGTCATGGTATTTTCTTGAAAGAAATACCTCTCAAAGTGATTTTTCTCCAAACGCCACCAAAGTACAACATGGGTACCTTGAAGACATTGCTCATTTAAAAATCGTAAGAGGTCTAATTATATTTCCAAAATAAGTAGTTTCCAATCCAACAAGGATAATGTGGTCATGAGAAGGATGTCCAAATCCACCAATTTACATTGGTTTGGTTTGGCATAACTTTTAAAGTTCTTGGAGCAAAAAGAGGATGGCACGTGAATCATTGTAATTTGGGTAGTATTCCCAAACCTGGGGTTTGCCATTCTGTGAATAATTCAGGGGAAAGCTAATCAACTTCCAGACTGTCCCTATATAATTTATAACTGCTAAAATTCACTGATATGTTCCAGATTATTTTGCAAAATGTAATACACTCCCTTTTAATATGCACTTTGTCATTTTCACTGTATTTATGTAATTTTAAAAGTATGATAGCAGGGGAGCATGAGCCATTTAAAGCAGGAGCCACTAATGTCAGAGATTGTTATCCTTCACAAGATAAATAGCATTGATATCTCTGCGTCTGAAGGGCTTGGAAGTTGTGTCGAGTCAGATTCAAATTGCATTCAATATGTTTTGCTTTACTTCCTTTTACTTTCTGGTTTTTATGTTAAGCCACAAAGCAGCCTCTCTGCTGTGACTTAGTTCTACAACCACAGTGGAGGCACTGGGCTGTTAGCCACCCTGCCCTCATTCCCAGCCCTCCATCTTTGTATCCCAAAAGAAAATTGGGTTATTAATTTAGGATGAGGCTGCTTTGTTTTAATAGTATAGCGCTTTTTCAATTGCTCATACATAATATATCTAACCCATACTGCTCTTTCAAATGTTTTTGATTACTGAACTTGAAAAGAAAAAAAAAATACTTCTACCAAAATTTATTAAAGACCAATGGGGCACTTCTTATGGTGTAACTATAAATCCATATAAGAGAAAAAGAAAGAATTTCACTACTAAAGAATTTTAGTAATTGAAATTCAGTTTATAACTCGAGACAACATGTGCATTTCAATAACATAGAAAATAATATTAGAAAACGAAGAGCCCTAGTTTCAAAATAGAATTGTATTTGGTTTTATACCTCATATAAAGAGACATGCATATACAAGTAAGGTTTAAGAAGAATCCTACTTACAATAAAAATATGTTGAAATTAAAGTAGTTTCATTTACTAATAACCTCTGATAAGGGTCCAGCTAATTAGGAAACAAAAATTAATTTTAAAAATACATATAGTAAATTTTCTCATTTTTATTGTAATAGATGTTGACATCTCATCTATAATAATTATTTTAAATAGGGAAAATTTGACTAATTCTTTTTAAAAAGCATTAAGATTTCTCATTTGGAGAATGTAGACCTACATATCCCATTGATGTTTTTATTTTCTAAAATATTCTGTTTCTCAAATTCCTTCAGAGCAACTGATAATTCATGGAAAATATCAGGGTCACATTCATTTGGCCAAACTTTGTTTGTGTTGGCAAACGAGATAGCATTATTCGCCATTTGTAGTTCTAAATGGCCTTTGACTACTTCCAAATCCAAAAGTATTACAAAAGGCCCCAAACTTGCCGTTATGAACTTATTTCTATAGACAATACAGAGCCTCTAAAGGTGATTGTAGAGAATTCCAAAATATTTGCCTTAATGGCCACATGTTTCAAAAACTAAGCATAATCCCAACAAGGGAAACTTTGAAAGGGACACACTTATTTGGATGCATAAGTTTTAATATTTTTTAAATCTATCACATTATTTAAAATTGATATTTAAAACTAAGTACCCAATACTGTCTAATGACAAAGCAAGAAAAAAATGGTTAATGAATTATAAAGTTCTGGATATATGTGCATAAATTAAAGAACAGCATGGTTCTATACCAAAACTAGAAATCAAATATTAGAAAAATGTTAATTAAGATGATTTTCACATTTAAGTTGTAAAATGTACAGCATACTTAAAAGCAAACAAACTGGAGTACCTTTTGATTAATGGAGCTGTATTGTGCATCAGGAAAAAAGAATGTATTTGATTTTTATTAATGTGCATGTATTACACTTTGACCACACACTCAGTGTCCAACCTTATTTCAATTCCTCACAAATTCATAGTTCTCAAGAAAGGACACAGACTCGGTAATTTACTTGTAAATTATTCTAGAAATACAAAACTCACACTAATCAGTACATTTGCTAATAGCTATTCTAAGTTATTCTGGGGTTTAGTACATGGAAGAGCAGCAGCGATTGTGAAGATCACTCTTTGGGGCAGAGGACTTTTAAGGCAGTGAAAACACTTCGCACGTCACTGTCATGGTGGATACATGTCATTCTGCATTTGTTCAGAACCACAGAATGTGCACTGAGGTTGAATCAGGATGCAAACAGTGGATTTTGAACGATCATGATGTATCAGTGCAGGTTCGCCAGCTGTAATAAATGTGGTCCTCTGGTGGAGAACGTTGATGATGAGAGAGGCTATGCTCCTGCGGTAGAAATCTCTGTACCTCCCTGTTGATTTTGCTGTGAACCTAAAACTGCCCTAAGAAGATAGAGTCTTGCAAAAATAATGAATGATTAAAAAGAAATAGTAACAAATAAAATAAAAGCAATGCATGATTGTTTTTGAATTATGCCACTAATACCAATGTTACATGTTTTATTCTACCCTAATTCACTGATGAAATACTTTGCACAATGACGGAAATTTCCTAAAATAAAGTATGTAAAAACAGAGATGATAAACAATAAAAAAGCTCATTTCATGTCAGTTAGGAGCTTTACAAAGCCTTTATTCTATTACACTATGATAACAATTTCTATCAATCTATTTAACACTTATGATTATAAATTACAACGTTCAACCATGGTGTTGTACCACCTTAGAGACTGCTGAGATGGCGACCTCTGTATTGGTCGGTCTTCTCGCCCAGTTCTCCAAGGGCATGGACACATCCAGGAATATATACTCCTGACATTAAAATTACATTATCAATATTTTAGGGACAATGATAATGTTTGAATGTGTTTCTCTTGTCATTTTCCTGTTTCTTTATCTTCTTGGTAACTTGGTATTAAAAATAACTATATGCTGTAATAGATGTGTGGGAAAAAAGTGGTTGATTATCCAAAGCCACTGCCAGCATAAGTTATTTTGAATTATAGATGATCAGTTTTAAAATAATCTGAAGCTAATTTCACCATTTTGTCAAGGATTCCTTTTTATTTCTTTCCTCCTGTAACAGGGCACCCCATTAACCATAATACACTACAGACTATCATACTGATTGTATATGTGGAATAGAAACTTCATACTATAGTTTGAAATCATCAAGCCAATACATGTTACTGAAAACACCTTGGGTTATTCTATCTTCCCAAGAAACAGCAATAATATGTGAAGTTTCCTCTTCCCTGCAACACCCCACTCCCAATTTAATTCCTATATTTTCCTTGGGAATGAATCTTAACTGTACTGTGAAATCCCATGCTCTTTTATGTTTCAACTAGACTCAGATGTGTTGATCATTAACTGTCACTGAACATCATGAATAGTCTTTTGGGATCAAAATATTGAAGTTTTCTTGGTTTAAGACATAGGAATGTATATTCTCTGTGACAGAGAGATATTTGGTGATGATTTACTACTTTCTTCCCATATTTTTTTTTCTTTTGACCATCTCAGTTTTCATATCAGCAAATATAACACATGCTCTTTTATTTTCAGGTCTAGATGTTGATGGAATATATCGAGTTAGTGGCAATCTGGCAACAATACAGAAACTAAGATTTATCGTCAACCAAGGTAAGTGATTTATTTAATTCAGACATTTTTAGTAGTTTCATATCTACCAATATTTCATATTCTGTGTGGTAGGCATTGCAAATATATAATAATAAAAGTTTTAAAGGGAGAAAGAGAAAGTTAATGAAATTACCAGTTATTACCAGAGAAGTAAAAGATAGTTTACAAGAAGATAAATAAAGTAGAGAGAGGGACCAGTTAGCAGTTTATTTGAAATAAATAAAAAGAGGAATATGACAAACTAAAAATGGAGAAAAGAATAATAAAAGAGTAACAAAGAAAAATAACCTCATTTCTAAAAGTATTACTAGCACATTATGTACATTTAATATATGTTGATAAATAAATGCATAAGGGAGTGATGGAAAATTTGAAAGTCATTTACACAATGGAATACTATGCAGCAGAGAAAAAGAAGGAGCTCCTACCCCTTGTGACAGCATGGATGGGACTGGAGAGCATTATGCTAAGTGAAATAAGCCAGGCAGTGAGGGACAAATACCATATGATCTCACCTTTAATTGGAACATAATCAACAAAAGAAAAAAGCAAGCAAAATATAACCAGAGACACTGAAAGTAAGAACAATCTGACAGTAACCAGAGGGGAGGTGGGCTGGGATAATGGTGGGAAGGGTTTTCAGGAACTACTATAAAGGACACATGGACAAAACCAAGGGGGAGGGTGGAAGCAAGGGAGGGAGGGTGGTTTGGCTGAGGTAGGGAGGAGCAGTGGGGGGAAAATGCAGACAACTGTAACTGAACAACAATAATTTTTTAAAAAAATTGAAAGTCAAAATCACAGATATTAGAAAAATGGCATCATTGATAAGTCGAAGAACTAAAAATTAGGAATTGCATATATCATTATCGGGTTGCAAATCAAAAACAATGGGAAACCCCTACCCAGTTGTTAGAATATCTAAAATCTGAAACACTGACAACTCCCAATGCTGGCAAGTATGTGGAGCAACAGGAACACACATTCACTGTTGGGAAAATGCAAAATGGTACAGCCACTTTGGAAGATAGTTTGGCAGTTTCTTATGAAAATAAACATATTTTATTATGTTTGTATGTGGTATGGATATTTTTACCATAATACACAGCAATTGCACTCCTTGGTGTTCACCCAAATGAGTTCAAAACTTCTGTCCCCACAAAAACCTGTACACAAATTTTTGCAGCAGCTTTCTTTATAATTGGTAAAACTTGAAAGGAACCAGGAAGACCTTCAATATGTGAATAGATAAACAAACCATGGCACATCCATATAATGGAATATTATTCAATGATAAAAATAAATGAGCTATCGAGCCACAAAAAGACTTGGAAGAACCTTAAGTACATATTGCTAAGTGAAAGAAACCAGTCTGAAAAGGCTTCATGCTAAGTTATCCCAACTGTATGACAATCTGGCAAAGGCAAAATTATGCACAGTAAAAGTTCAGTGGCAGCAGAGGATTTGAGGGAAGGAAGGATGATATGTGAGTGCAAGGGATGTGTATGGCCACTAACTGCCCTGTTTTGATATTGTAATAGTGGAAGTATAACATTACATTTATCAAAATCTATATAATGCACAAAACAAAGAGTGAAACTTCATTTAAACTGTAGACCTTGGTTAATAATGAAGTATCAATATTTGCTAATCAGTTGTAACAAATGCACCACACTAATGCAGTATGTTAATAAGGGAAACTGGGAGAGGGATCGTGGGAAGTAGGGGAAGAGTACAAAGGATATATGGGAACTCTTTGCTTTCCATTCAGCTTTTCTGTAAACCTAAAATTTCTCTTAAAGACTACAAATTGGAAAAGCAGATTATACAATAGTATTATTTCAGAACAAATATGTATAGGTGTACATGGATTTGCAACACTTTTTCTATATACAAGAAAATTTTGACAAATATTGAGACATTTATTTCATTGTTTTGTGTAGAAGGGCAATAAAATATTTCTAAGGTTGTTTAAAAAGATTATGAATTAAAATCAAAAATGAAAGAATCAGAAAATGTTAAAGAAAAGCAGGGAGACTAAAACATCATAATGTGGTGTTACAAACCATTTATAGGTTTAAAATCAGACATATGTCCTTGGCATTTTGTTTAACTCTCTGTGCTGTTTCTTATCTGCAAAGATGGGGGCGGAGCATGGGGGTGGGAAATGCCTTGGAAACATTTGAGAAAATTAAGTGAGATAACACGTGGCATTCCCTTAGTGACATGCCAGACTCACTCATGGTAGTTGATTAAAACATGGGAGTTTTCCTTTCACTTATAAACAGTCAATGGTGTCTCTGCCTGCAGGAGAATTTACACAAAGTCTTCCTACTCTGGCTTCACATCTAACTCCTAGCCAGCTTCAGATCCTCTGACTCTCCTTCACAATTCATTTCCAACTACACTCCCATATTTACATGCTGTTGCATTACTTAATGGTTTTGCATGCTCTCATCCCTCTACTTTCAATATCCTCTTATGTTTTCTTTCCCACCCCACACACAAGCTTCCTGCCTGATAGATATCGCCGTATTCTTCAAGGCCAAGACTGTAAATAATTCCCTCCTGGGGTCCTATTTCACTGGGTAGTTGAATTCACTGTACTACATGCACATATAACTTCCAAAATTCCACTTATTACAAGACCCAGAAATATAATGCCATCCTTTGGAAGGAATAGTATGAAATGTCCTCACTGATTATATTTTACAAACATTAAAATCTCAAAGTCTTGGAATGAAAAGAAAAGATACCAGTTGAAATATCTGCCACTTATACAATCTCTACACACCTAATAAGGTAAGACCTGAATCATCCTTGAATCTTCCTCAATTAACCAGTGGTAGCCCTGGGTCTCCATAGAGGGAATTCTTAATTAATAGTTACTGAATAATGTGTGTGTTTGAGGGAGGGGGAGTGTTGCACATAGAAAGAGTATTACCGAGAACCATTAAACTCAGGTTGAACCATACTTTTAAGTGGTGACTGCAGTACTTCTGACTGGCGGCTATGTGACTCATTTCTGAGAATCTCTGTAACTGAGAATCTCCACAGCTCTGCTTGCTCACTAATGTGAACCTGTGCATTTCACAATTACTCTCCTTCCTGGGGCATGGGGTGGGGGGCAGAAACAGAACTAAACTTTACCTCAGTTACTCATACTGGCCCCAATAGACTGACCCAGAATGCCCTCTCTGTGGGTAAAAACTGGATAAAATGGCCCGGCCTTATTTGCATTCCTGCTTATAACCAGTTAAAATTACTCTTGCAATATATTTCATACTGAAACCATATCCTGATTGGAATTCTAGACAGCTGGGCAACACATTTCTTCTACAAAGAAGAAATCTCAAAACATAAGCCATGGTAGAAACAAACACTAGTTGTATTTCCTGCCTTAAAAAAATTATGCTCAGCAGTTTGAAAAGGCAAAAGAAAATCTGCAATGAAAACATGAAATCTGTCCATCTCGTCTTTTGCAATCCAAACTTCCGCGTCCTCTGAGGCTGTGTAACTGCTCGTGTTTCCATCAGAGTTGACAACGTAAAGCTGGACAGAGGCCTGAGTTGGTATCTGGTAGCATAGAATTGTCAGTAAACTGTCTTCCTGGTTTATAGCATTGTCAGAATGCAACACACTCAACACAAATTATGCTACCTTAGGACCTTTGATACTGGTGGTGTTGTCCAAGCTGTGTCATGGCGTTTTTTGAATAGATGGTAAAAGAAATGCATATACCAGCTTCTCTTGAACTTTGCTAATCAAATTATCCTTTCAATGAAATTTTGGTGTGGACCCATAACCTTGATACAAACACCATACCTTCCCCTTCATTTGCACCCTGGTCTCTGACAGCAGAGCTGACTTAAAAGAGAATCAGTGCTGGGGTCAAAGGGGGCTGAATGTGTGCATCGCGGCCTCTCCTCTGTGTGTGTATGTGTGTGTGCCATGAAATAAAGTGGCAAAGTGATGATAATTCTGTGAAAGGCACAAAGCATATGCGAATGCAATGCACTGTTCTTTGTATTCGGAGGTGGAACATGAATGATTTGGGTACACCCTCTTTGTTTTATCACCTTTTATCTGTTGCATGTTCATATTCCACGAAGTTTCCTTTTTTAGAAGGCTCTAAATATACGTGTTTAAAATGAACAAGCCCTACCCACCATTAGGCTAGACAAATATAACTGATTTGGGGGATTTTCAAGAACAGTTCAGTTGCAATTTATGTATTTCACTAACTTTCTCGAATGCTTTAATCATCAGCAATTCTAAATACACTAGTTGAATGATTTAATTTGTTTTGATTTTCCGTTTGACTCACTAACTTGGTAGGAATTGTATATACCCTTATTATACTTCCAGATCTGATGGCATACAAGTTACATTCAAAGATCGCTTTTGAAAAGAATTTCCTAATTATTACTAGTAATGGTGGTAATAATTATCGTTATTTTTAAAGTAGCTAACATTTTCATAATTATGTGGCAGGTACTATACTGCTTTTCTTGAATAATTTAATTTAATCCTTTCTACCATTCCATAAAACAGGCACTATTATTGTTCCTATTTTAAAGATGAGGAAACTGAGGTTTGGAGATATTAGATAATGTCCTAAGGTCATACAGCGGGTGATGGAGCTAGATCCCAGTTCTTTCTGACTCAGAGCCTATGCTGAAAACCACTGCCATGATTTGGCATTTTTCATTCCTTAATTGTTGATTTCTTTCTTATAAAAGTATATTTCAGTCTTTTAGTGCTACACACACTTGCTAGTGACTTTCTGTTTATACCTGCTTTCTAGTGCTGGTAATTGACAAGCGCTGTCACAGGAATTTGACTACAACTGTTCAAAGAAGAGAGAGGCCGGGGAAAATACAAAGTATTGAAGCTAGGAATAAGCTTGGTGCTGCCGTTCTCTGTAAGGACTTATGTATCTGTGTTTGGACCAAGAAACTGCCTTAGCGCAATATTCCCTTGCAGCCTTCAGGAAAAGCATCAGGATTCGCAATTTCCTGGGCTGTTGGTACATTAGTAAGCAGTGCTCTGCCCTGTTTGGTGACATCTGTCAGGAACATTCTGCTCATGCAACTCTTCACTCTCTGAGGGCACCCTCCAAAGAAAGCTGCTCCGTGACCTTAGATGTCAGCCTGTCATCAGTCTGCGACACTGATTGCTTCTTCAGAATGGTCTGTGACCTGATGATTTTCTTGTGTGAGGGAACTTTTGCAAAGGACAGACTTCAGCATGAAGGATGCTGCATGACAGTCCTGAGAACTTTTGTCAATGGGTCTTGGAAATCCCACCAAGCTAAATTCCTTGTATTCAAACACTCTGGTTTGAGCTGCACATCTAGTCTTACTGCCCCACTCTAAATTCAGTTCAGACTTTCCGTGGTATTACTTAGACCTTCTCTTTCACTTTGTAAAAAGGGGACAAGAAAGACTGGCATCCTTTTCAGGAAATATCAACTATGAGTCTTCTCAAGCCCCTGAGCCAATGGGAGAACATGAAGCAATGCAGGAAGGACTGACTGGGAATTTTCTAGACTGGTGGTTCTTAGTAAACTAACAAATATTCCCTCTAATCATTTCTCAGAATTGGAGGAAATTGCTCCTTATCAGGATTTTAGACATGTTCTTCACATATAGAAAAAATTACAGGAAGATTCTAGGATCACTGTCCTTTACCTTTCACGCCAGGAGGAACAAAGTATCTAAGGGCCATAAATCCACGTGGCCAAGAATCTTAATTGTATGTGTGGATATGTGTGCGTGTGTTGTTTTAAATGAAAGATGTTCTTTTTTCATGTTAATTTGCAGTTGCACTTTGCATATTTTTATTCACCCAGATCTCATTGGCATAATAACCCACATTAAATATTGGCTTAAAGAGATGAATTTGCTTATTTTGAACCTGCTAAGAATAAGATGCATTGAAAATAAACTATTATAGAAGTAATTTTGCATTATAAACTATACCTAAAAACTTTTACATAGATTCATGCCACAAAGCAAAGCAAAGCATTATTAACTTTAGTAGCTCTTCCTGTGCTTTTAATATTATCAAAAAATTGAAAAAAAAAGGGGAAAGAATGTGAACAACTCGCAGTTTTATCATGAAATAAGCAATTGGATGAAACAGAAAAAAATATCTGAAAAAGGATTTCAAAACATCTAGATCTGGTCTCATAAAATAACCTTTGTATCAAGTCCAGTCATTTTTCTATTCAGTGTGTTTACATTGCCCTCTTATTGTTTTTAAAATGTGTTTCCTTAAGCCTACTCACTCTCACCACAAACCATAGCAGCGACAGAACAAACGGTGTTATTTGCTCTTTATCCCATTCCACAGGGTGGTTCTTTGGGAAGTCTGGTAAGTCGAATCATGGATATTGCACCTTTCTGGCTTCCATGTGACAAGATTATCTTTTAACAGTGATTTATTTTTCCTATTATGGCTAAAAGATCACTTGATCATAAAAGAACTAGACTCTAAGATCGTTCAGGGCTTTGGAAACTTTCTTAGACCTCATTTTTCAGCTACATTGAGTCAGGGAGCTCCAAGACCACTGATGGCAAAATTTGAACTGCTTTCTAGCTGCTTAAGGAAATGCATTGTCATTAGTAGATAATGCTGAACACAGAGATCAAAACAAATGAGCTCTTCGCATTCATACACATTAATACAGTTTTTGGTTTCTACATAATAGTCTAATAACAACTTCATGAGTATTTCTAGTCTCCAGACTACACAAATTCTACCTACCTATTTAAAGCAAAATTATACCATGCATTTGTTATAAATTATATTTTATAATTCATTACATACTAAGCCATAAGTCCTGACCTAATGTGTGGTAAACAATTAAAGGCAGAGACCCTCTAGAGGGAGAAAGTACAGGATAAGACTCAATGGAATGGCTTCTTTATCTCGATTCTGAGCTGTTTTTTAGTCTAGTAGAAACTATTTTAACAAACCCTGTGAATTACAGACTCTTCATTTCCAAAATAGGAATAATAATGGAAATGTGAGGACTTTAAAAACTCTGAATCGACCAAGGGATACTTAGTATTAACTGTAATTAAGATGATAATATTTAGATAAAATCAGATGAGTATTACTGAGCTTTCTCAATATAGATATGATACTCAATATTATTAATCAAGTATGGTTTTTGACTTCTACATGACTAAATTCTCTTTGATGATATTAAGATTCTTTTTCTAGGAAGAAAAACCAACTATAAGAAAGCTTTGGAGACTCACTGCTATTCAATGATTAATCTTATTACTAGCCAAATTCATAGGACTTCTGGGTTCCTAGACACAAAAGAAAAATTTAGTTTTATGTTATTAATAGGCTTTTCAGAGATTCCATGTTCCAAAAGACTAGCCCCATGATCACTGGAGAGGACAAGTTTACTGAAATTTTAGGTCTTCATTCTGTTGTGGCCTTTCCACATAGATTTGGCCATTGCATCCAGAAGTAAAATAAGGCAGAATTATGCAATCCCTGAGGAAATTTATAAAAATCCCCAAGGAAACTTATAAAAATCCATCATTATCATGAATAATCATCACCATCAGAATAATGAGTAGCTACTAAAAATTGTGGGATAGCACACCAAGCTTACTTCTGCCTAGCCATGCTCGGTGTAGCTCCGGCTCCCAACCCTGACCACATTTCAGATTTGCATTGGTTATCTACTGCTGCATAACAGTATGATCACCAGCTTAACCGCTTAGAGGAACACATTTATTATCTCCCTGTTTTTGTGGGTCAGAAGTCTAGAAACGGATTAGCTGAATCTTCTGCAATGCTGCAGTCAAGGTGTTGGCCAGGGGTGATTTCTCACCTGGAGGCTGGATGGGGGACGGCTCTGCTTCCCAGCTCACCTAATTGTTGGCAGGGTTTAGCTCCTTGTAGGTTGTTGAACTTAAAGTCTCCACATGACTAGCCATTGGCCAAAGGCCTTGTGGAGTTCTCTGTAGGCCATGTCACAACATAACAACTGGCTTCATCAAAGCAGCAAGGATGAGAGACTAGTAGCTAAAGCAGAAGTATAATCTTATGTAAAATCATGAAGGCTACAGCCCGTCATCTTTGGAGCATTCTGAGGGTGAGAAGCGAGTCACAGTTCCCATTTATTTCCTAGGACTGGACATTACACAAAGCATAAACCCAATGAGTAGGAGTTAATCGGGGGTCATCTTAAAGTCTGTCTGCCACAAGAATTAAGTGGTGGAGGCTTTTAAAAATAAGGATTTTGGAGCCCAGTTATAGAAACTTTTATGTTAGAAGTCTGGGGTTGGAACTGTAAGTATGTATTTTAAAAGAAAAACTCCTTAGTTGAGTCAAGTGCACAGACAGAGTGGGGAACCTCTGAACAATATCCAGTTAGCTTTATTCTGGCTATCTAACAGAGATATGACCTACAAGCTATAAGACACGCAAAATTTTTGTTTGAGGAAAGCAGAAATAGACTATGAATCCCTTTTTTATTTTCTAGTTTTCTAGCGATATGAGATTTCTTCTTTGGCTACTGATTGATATGGTTCACTAACTTTTATAAACTCTGAGTCATGATTTGGAAAACAATTTAAAAATGACACAGGAGTAACTTGTATGTTAATAGTATGATTAAGATTATTGACACATTTTTCACAATGGCCATCCTTTTCCTTTGTTGTAGATTCTGCAATAAATAAAAAGCAAAGATGTTTTGCCCAGCCATATATTTCCTAGCAAAACTAAGAAGTAATGTTACATGTTAAAATAACATTTAACATGTAACAGGATAACACTGATGCTAATGATGGCTAGCATTTACATGAGAATCTACTACATTGTAGGTATGCAGAGTTAGAGTTATCTCTAACTCTCATAAAAGTTTGCAAGGTAGATATATTTTATTATTCATGTTATTCATACAGAAAAGTCATGGCTCAAAAAGATGAAGTAACTTTTCTAAGGCCACAAAATTAATATGTTCTGAAGACAGACAGTGAACTCATTTTAAATTTACTCTAAAGAACATATGGCTGGTTGCTGGATTCAATTTACCAGGGGGTGGGGAAGAGAGACAGTTACTTCTTCTACTTATAATACTATATTCTCCTTATAATACTATACTATAGCACTATAATACCAGTCTGTATGACCCTCATACAAGAGAAAACCTCACTTTAAAATGTTATTTTAATAAATAACCCCTAACAACCAATGACTTTATCAAGAATGGAAGGTTTGGCTCATCTTTGTATCCCCAGTATAGAAAAGTGCCCAATACTCTGTATGAACTAAGGAAAGATTTTTCTCTTACATAATAAAAGAATGACAAACTTCTAATAATAAATAGTCTCATTGGTAGATTGTGTTAGTTGTTATGTCTGGGCATTTCAGTAAAGGACACTCAAGCTATATTTTAGATTATATTTCTTTTCAGACTCCTATAAATTAGTGCTTAATTTTAAATTGAAGAATCATGGGTCAGAAACAAAGAGTAGAGAATCTTGTATCCCCATTCTCTGCTTCTATCCAACAAAGCTTGACAAGAGATGACTTACTAGTCCTCAGCATAGTGTATGGTGATAGCAATGGGCAACTCAGCATGATATTGGGAAGAGCGGCATAACCTGGCCTGCCATCTTGGCTCCCTGAAATGCTGAGAATGACCAGGTAGAGAGAAAAACAAAATTAAATAAATAGTAATGAAACTATATTGCTCTTATTAACCCCATGCACTTATTTTGAAAGTATGCTTTGTTTTGTTTATGTATGAGAAGTCCCTGTTGCTGGTAATTACATTTTCAGTGACTCATATATTTATATAACACCTCTTTTCCAAACTGGTCCATGTAGTTTCAAAGTATTTCCTAACAAAAGTGTGCTGTAGAAAAAAAATATGTACCCTCATCACCTCAAAGCTGCTTCTTAAAAGGAATAGTTATGATAGTGCGAAGTCAGGAAGGAATTTTTTTCAAGTCCCCATGCACACCCTAAAGATAAATGTCCAAAGTTTACAAATATAGAGGCTGACGCAATGCTCAAGTGAAAATCTGAATGACTTTGAGTCACGCAAACTTTAAAACCCATTTCCTTTTATGTCCTCACATTCACAGGCCCACTGGAGAAGGAGTGACAGGTATCCCTATCAGCTCTCTTCTTCTCTGAGGGTCCCAGCACATTGGAGAGAACCTGGGTGGGTAGGATGGAGCATGTTTCAGCTGTGTTAACCAAGGAAGGCCTTGCTAAGAAGGTGACTTGAATGTTGAGAATAGTGAGTCTTGTGAGGGTCTGAAGGAAGTGCATTTCGGGTAGACAGGAGCAAAAGCCAAGCCCTGAGAAGGAATTGAGCTTGATGTGTCTGATAAAGAAAGTTGGTCCAGGTGGTTGAAAAATAATGAGTTGAGAAAGGTATGTGCTGAGATTGGAGAGGTAGGAAGGAGAACCTGTGGGGCCTGCAGGTCCTCGTATTTCTCACTAATCTACATTTAATAAGTCACCAGTCTTCTTGGTTTTTGGACTGGAATATCCATGGAAATATAAACTCTACATCAATGAGAAACTTATTTATTGTATTTGCTGTTACATTTCCAGCATCCTGCATATAGTAAGAGCTCTTCAGGTACCTGTCAATTAATGAATGATGTAAAAGCTGAAATCATATTTTATGGAACTCACCTCTCATTTCTTGTCCCAATATCTTCTTTTCTTCTCTTCAAAACACACACTATCTGAAACTGCCTTGCTTCTTTAGTTCTTGCTTCATTGCCTGCCTTCCTCCCTACATTATAGCCTGTGTGTGAGCAAGACCTTGCTGGTTTTGATCACCTAGTTTTATTGTACCTGTCACATAATAGCCTTCAAACAAATATTTACTGAAATATGAACAAATTTTATAAGTGAATTATTGAATAATGTTGAAACAAAAAAATACATAGCCACAAGAAAGAAAATATTTAGACTTTGACCAGTCAGTTCAGTGAACCATATATTTCTCTAAACCACTAACTCCCACTTCCACCTGAGGTCACAATTTACCGTCCAACATGGACCAGGTAGGAAAGACTTGGCGAAGAGAGGAGGCAGCTGTCAAGCTGGAAGACCAGAACCAGTCCTAACATCCTGGTCCATTGAGCCAAGAAAGACTACCTAAGCAATGAATGGCTCCCAACCCAGGTGGTACTATGACCATAGTCGTTACTGTCACCTGCTTATGTGAGTTTCCAGAATATGATCTCTGTCAGCGACATCACTTATTACCAAGGCCCTGCCAACTCCATTTCAATCTGCCAAAGGACACCTCTGGCTCAGATTACAAGTGACTTACCTGGTTTTGCCATGGCTCAAATAAATACAAAATGCAGAGTATTTGAGAAGAATCAGGAAGAGAGGAAAATTTGTTTAAAGAATAAAATAAGGCTTTAATTTTTCTAAGGAAAACTTCAAATCAGGATTTAGTCATTTAAAAATATTTGTTGAAAACCTTCTATGCACCAGGCTCTTTCCTAGAATCAGGCTGTGGTGAAGTATTCATTGTAGTGTCAAGATAGATAATAAACATGTAAACAACATGCTTACAGGTCATATTAAGAGTCAAGAAAACACAGGAACATGATAGAGGTGTGGAGGAGAGGATTGGTCCTTAGACTGCATAATCTGAGAAGATCTCTTTGAGGAGGAACCACTTGAGTAGAGACTTGCCTGACAGGAAGGAGATGTGGGGTGACGGTAGAGAAGGCAGAGAGAAACTGGCCCCAGGGAAAGAAGGCTTCTGTGAGATCAGGACACTGAGTTCAAAGGTGGGCAAAGCCAGCCCAGCCAGGCTCTTGAGGATCAAGGTAAGAAGTTTTGTCTTTCATTCTAAGTCACTGTGGTGGAGGGGGATGGTAATCAGGAAATAATCTGATATTTCTGTTAATCATTCTGGCTTTTATAAGAAGAATACATTTAGATGGCAAAAGTAGAAATAGGAGAACAGTTAGGAGGTAGGTTGTTATAGTAGTTCAATCAAAATTAAGAATGGTGACTGATTTACTTGAGTTAAACTCCATATTCCAATCTGTCTCATTTTCCATGTACTTTTTGAACAATTTCCTTTAGGCAATGAGGTTCCATGAGAATGCTGACCCACGAGTTAGAAAACCCGGGTCGTTTCCATGTCATCTCTTACTAGCTATGCCATCCTGCCTGAGTCACACAGCCTTTCCAGGGAAAGTTTATTATCTTTAAAGCAAGACTATCTCTTCTCTTAGGATGAGTCAATCACATGAGATAATGAAACTATTTTGTTGGAAAATGCTACACCATGTAGAAATGGAAGTTATTTTGAAATGAGTCTTTCACAACCATCCTTATGGAGACATCTATTGTAATGTAATGTGTATGGTTTCTACAGTAAAGAATACTTGATAACGAGCTAATCTCATGTCCTCTTTGGATTATTTAAACATAACTCAAATTTTCACTGGACCACCCCAACCCTCAGAAATCACTACTCTTTTTAAATCTTATGCTGGCCATTTCAGCTATTCAATACACAATATCTCATACATATATGTTGTCATATTTCATGAGCAAAAATTATGTGCATAGCTTATCTCCTCAACACACTAAATACTTAAGAGAAGAGTTCATATCTTTTAAGTCTGTCTGTCCTACTTTACCTCAAAGAATATCTTTTATTTGAATGAATCTCTACACACATTTTAATTTATTGATTGATTAGGCCCAGGGCTGGGCCATTTCTAAAAAAGGAGGCGAGACATTTTGCAAATACTAGAGATCAGTCTCAAAATGGGCTACTTCACTGTGTATTGCTGAGCTCCATTCCAGAAACAATGCACATGTTAAGAGTAGGTACTGCTGTTTTTATCGTCTTCTTTTTCCCCCAGTTTCCTAAATTCCCAAAATGAATACATATTTTTTTCTGAAAGAAGAAAAGAGATATATTTTGTTTCAAAGAATTAGGTAAATCCTCTTAAAAGCATGGCATTTACTCCTTAGAATATGCCAAGAGAACGTCAGTACTTGAGTTCTGTAAAGCACTGTTAAATTCTGTTTCATTAGATCTTTACAAGAAAGCTATCCACTTCATAGATGAACAAAAGTCCCTATGAGGTTAAGTGAATTGCTGACGGTTGCTTTCGTTCATTCAGCTGATATCTCCAGAAGGCACTGTGTGAATCACGGGCACCTAGAGACATGCTGGATTTGAAGCCTAGCTATGGTCTTCTAATGCCTGGTTTCTACTGTGGAGGCCCCCGGGGAGAGCAGGGTATCCAACAGTCTGCTTAACCTAAAGTCTGTGAGGTTCTAAAAGGCCTATTGGAATAACCATCTTTCTTGCTGTTTCTTCACCTCCTCGTCTTTTACATTTCTTCAGATTGTTTTTTGTGGCCCCTTCACCTCCTGCTACATTTCTCCTTAGGAAGTGCCCTGTTCTCCCTTATTGTTAATCTGTGTTCTGACAACCATAAGGGACTCATTCTCTTTTCTCTGCTTAGGATGTTGGGATTCAATGTCCCATTAGCCATAGGGGCTGGAGCATGCATGTATATTGTTACTGATTGTTCCCAATGGAAGGAGCAACATATCTCTTTTTCTGAGCAAGAGAAACATCGCTATTGGTTTTGCTGACTGGCAAACTCACCTCCTTAATGAAAATCTCATGATTTCTGGAATAAATTTCAATAGGAACTAGGCTCTATTCCACTGTGTCCCTATAGTATTTTGTATCTGCAGTTCAGCACTGGTTTTAGTCTATTTCATATCACATCTCTTTCCCTTTCCTGACTGTTAGATGCTGGAAGATGAGAAGTAATTCAGAGTTACCTCTGAATTCCCCATTATGCTCATCATGTGCCAAGCACATCAATAAAACTGCCCCTTTCAGAACCTATTTTTTTAATTTTATTTTTTATTTCTTTATTGTTCTTCAAGTACAGTTGTCTCCATTTTCCCCCACCACTTCCCCCACCCCAGCCATCCCCTCCTCCCACCCTCTATCCTGCCCACCTTTGGTTTTGACCATTTATCCTTTATAGATGTTCCTGAGAACACTTCCCCCTTTCCCCCCCATTATCCCCTCCCCCCTCCCCTCTGGTTACTGTCAGTTTGCTCTTAATTTCAATATCTCTGGTTATATTTTGCTTGCTTGTCTGTTTTGTTGATTAGATTCCATTTACAGGTGAGGTCATATGGTATTTGTCTTTTACCACCTGGCTTATTTCACTTAGCATAATGTTCTCCAGTTCCATCCACACTGTCACGAGAGATAGGAGCTCCTTCTTTCTTTCTGCTGTGTGGTATTCCATCATGTAAATTTACCAAAGATTTTTGATCCATTCAGTTATTGATGGGCACTTAGGTTGCTTCCAGCACTTGGCTATTGTGAATTGTGCTGCTATGAACATTGGGGTGCATAGGTTCTTTTGGATTGGTGTTTCAGGGTTCTTAGGGTATAATCTTAGCAGTGGAATTGCTGGGTCAAAAGGCAGTTCCATTTTTAGTTTTCTGAGGAAATTCCATAATGTTTTCCACAGTGGCTGCACCAGTTTGCATTCCCACCAACAGTGCACTAGGGTTCCCTTTTCTCCACATCCTCTCCAACACTTGTTGATTTGTTTATTATACCAATTCTCACTGGTGCGAAGTGGTATCTCATTGTGGTTTTAATTTGCATCTCTCTGACGGCTAGTGATGCTGAGAATCTTTTCATCTGTCTCTGGGCCCTCTGTATGTCCTCCTTAGAGAAGTGTCTGTTCAAGTCCTTTGTCCACTTTTTAATTGGGTTGTTTGTCTTCCTGGAGTGGAGTTGTGTGAGTTCTTTACATATTTTGGAGGTCAAACCCTTGTCTGAGGTATCATCGGCAAATATGTTTTCTCATACAGTTGGTTCTCTTTTCATTTTAATGCTGTTTTCTTTAGCTGTGAGGAAGCTTTTTATTTTGATGAGATCCCATTTGTTTATTATTTCCTTTATGTCCCTTAATCTAAGGGACATATAGGTAAAAATATTGCTGTGTGGAATATCTGAGATTTTCTTGCCTATGTTCTCCTCTAGGACTTTTATGAAAGAACCTCCTATTTTTGGCTGCCAAATATTCGCCAGGAAAAATGTATGCCTTGACATCAACATTACAATTCTACCCTCAGAGATCTACCTGATTTGAAACAGGGGTCAATCATCAGTCAAAAGATAGAGGGGCTAAGGGTGCCTTTGGAACCTTCAGGTCACCTTGCCCTCATTCCTGACACCTCCAAGATAAGAAATCGTAATAAACCTACTTTCTCCCTCTTCATGCCTAAAGCACCCTTCTTCTCAATTCGTTCTCTACCTCTCTCTTTTCCCTTACGCTCTACTGAACTTTATCATCCCCATCTCCCAAGAATCTACTCAGATTGTCCAAGGTGACAATTTGTTAATCTGAGTATGCTAGTTCAGGCTCTCTGGTAGTCCCTGGAAGCATAATGTAAGGAGCCTCTTCTAATCAGGCCAATGGGGAGGATATCAAGTTACCACATATGGCATTTTCAACAAGTTATGTTTACTAACCTCATAACACACAACTTAGAGAACTATAAAGCCAGCCTTGCCTGAAGTTTTCTTTTTATGACTCAAAAAATTTTGTATCTTTCATATGTTTACTCTTCTGAATTAATGTAAGCCCTACTGAATCTCAAAGACAGGGGTCATTTCGGAGATCGCTGCCCTCACTGCTAATCTAGTTTCCTAAGAATTCCTCTTAATTAAACATTTTAAAAAGATACAAAGTACAGCTGAAACATTAAAGGGCCATTTAAAGCACTTTAAAAATGAAATACGCTACGTAAATGAATTCAAACCTCCAAATTACAAAACTGGAGATTCAAAAATGGAACAAATCCTTCTACATATATTTATATCCATTTCTTAAATTATACCCCCTTTTGTGTTTATAAAAGAAATAATATTCAGGTACTTCACTGGGGTAATAAAAGGGAATGTTAACTATAACGCAGCTTCCTTACTGAAAAGTCTGTAACTGGTATTAATGAACTTTAAAATGCTAATTTTAATGCTTACCCCAACAGAAAGATGCCTTAAAGCAAAACCTCTCATTTCTTATCTGCTAAAAGCAATGCGTTTGCATCCCTTACAAAATAAAATGGTTGAAATAAGGTTTTTGAATAGTTTAAAGTTTCAAGGACTTCTCTTATTCACTGTTGTTCTTCTAGAGAAAAGAAATGTATAAAATCGCATCTTATAATGGTCCCTCTGCTTGAAAACGGAAGTGCTCCCAAATATGTTCCACTGTAACAAAATCAAAAATAACATGTAAACTACAAATATGTTAGCCAATTGAGAATATTTATTAACTAAATAATTTAATAATAAAGAAAATGCCTGCTTGATTAATTGTTACAGAGTAAAAATTACAATAAAACTGTCTTGATCAGTGCTTTGCAGAAGCGCCATTACTGTCTGTGCAGTTGTTTAACAAGGATTTAATTGGAAAGATAAGTGAATGCACATTTAAAAGTATTGTTAATTTGCTTTATAATCACCCCATTCTTCACAGTATTGACAGCACAAGGCACAAACCCCTTTCTGTTTTACAAGTATTATTTTCCATATGTGCACAATAAATTCTGAAGCAGTAATTGGAAATTTTATGGGTTTCAACATACCTAGTGTAGTGGGTTTAGAGGTACACTCTTCCTGTATAAGAGGTAACCCAGTCCTATTGTTATAAAGGTGTAACAAATCTGATTTTTATATTTCCCTCATTTACTGTAGATCATAAGCCTCTTTTGTCCACTTCTAGAAAAAGTTGCATATTTTATATTTTATTTCTCATAAAATAAGGTATGAGAGGAGAAAAGTGTCTGTATTACTTTCAATCTGTGACTATGTTATTTTTCTTAAAAATATGCATAAAAGTGGAATTTCTAACCCACGATAGTTTCTGGGCACTATGGCCATACCCAAATGCTTTTCTCTGAAAATAGCTGCGTGTGAACCTATTAAGGAGACAAGAAGAGGAGTGAAGAACATCTATGCACGATCTCCACTGGTTTGGCCGTGGCCACAGACACTCCCCTACACTCACACACCCCCCAGAGTTTGGAATCACCTGGTCAAAA
Source organism: Desmodus rotundus (assembly GCF_022682495.2). Classification (NCBI taxonomy): domain Eukaryota; kingdom Metazoa; phylum Chordata; class Mammalia; order Chiroptera; family Phyllostomidae; genus Desmodus; species Desmodus rotundus. The sequence goes on from NC_071388.1 coordinate 134,253,022, forward strand.
ATCCCATCAGTGTGGTTTTCAAAGCAATGTGAGTAAAATGCCTCAAGTCTCTGAAAAGTGGGGAGCTTGCTGACCAATTTTCAATTGACTTGGGCTCAGAGATCTGCTTTATTGTTGAGAGTCTACAGCTGCTTTAGAAGTAGGTCATTTGCTTAGACCAATGGGGATACAGAACCCATTAGACTATGTTATTTATTTGTTGATTCTGAATGACTCACAATCCCCAGATTTTATATCAAAAAAGAAAAAGAATGAAAACACAGGCCTTGTCTTGAAAATGGTGAACTAGATTTGAACCTGTTCCAAAAGCAAGAATTGTTCCCATTATATATTGTCTATAAATAAAGGCTACCCACCTGATCGGGATGAGAGGGGAGTGTCCCCAAAGTGTTTCATGTCACTAGCACTAACACTAGGAAAAGATATGGGGAACATGCTTAATGTCCCTTCAGCCATGCCCTCATCCTACTGGAATTGGTAGAAATACCTTCAACTTCAGTTAACTGTAAATATATTTCTGTAAACAGCAAGAGCTTCAACTATGAAAGCTCAGAAAATCTCCTGAGAACATTTTTCATTTGAATCCTTTTCAGCGTAAACCCTTTGCCCACTTGATAAAACATCTTACCTCATATATTTTCATGGGAAAAAATTGTTTTTATCTTTAGTTTGGCTATGCCTCTAAACCTCACAAATTTACATTAGCTTTTTATGCTTACAGAGTAAAATAGATATATATTGAGTTTATATATCTGGAGATTTGCCAATAAATGCTAATACCCAACCATTAATAACATCTCACAATCACATGATTCCTTTTTTCATTTCTTCCTACACATAGACACACAAATAAATAAAAATAATTTTAAAGTGTACATATGTGTGCCTACATGTTTCTTGCTCTCTCTAAACAGAAGCACGCATATGTACACACTTTAAAGATCACTTTTATTTCCTTTTCAAGTTTCTTCATCAGAGGCATGGATTTTAAAACCACTCATCTCTGGTAAAAGTGTCTTTGGGATCGAAACCTTTTACGTGCCCCATTACAACCAGGCAGAGCTGAGTCTGGTGCTATAACAAAACGTCCAGCTGTCCTTTAATTAACTGAAATGTGGGAAATGTAATGTTTTGATGAAAGAACCAGGACTTTGTGCAGGATAATGGGAAGACGGTATGTTTCTGTGCCTTCCTGCATATGACGGAGCCGTGGGGTGCAGGAAAGCGATGAGGCTCTGTTATGTTCCAGTAGGGGGAGCTTTCTTTTCCCTACTGTACGAACAGCATGGTGCATGTGTTTAAATACGCCATCCTAAAATGCAGACTTTTCATTTTCATTTTGCAAGTGGGAAATTTCACTATGTGATGTGCACATTACTCTTCCCAGCGACACATTTTGTGCAAACTCATTTGGGAAAGAATAGGAAATTTAGAATACTGCCTTCATATTTCTTCTGGAAATGTTAGCCTGAATCCATTATTTCCAAACCTGATGAGGATTACAGTTCATTTGTATTTCTCAGCAACCCATATTGTATTCTGTTTTGTGAAGTAAATAAGAGATGATACCATTGTAAGAGTGCCTGTATTTTGTTTTCCATATGAATAGTCGTATTATGGGGGCAAGGGGGGAGAAAAAGGAAGCAAAGACTGAAGTACTTGATTTAGCTTTCTCTAGATGGAATGTGTTATTTTTACCAAAAAAAAAATCTTATAAATAATCTAAACTGGTGGAGGAGGAATATAAACTCACTTAGGTCACTGAATACATCCATATTCAAATGACAATATAAAAAGCACTGTTCAGTAACACCCAAATCTATATCTCTTTTTAAACTCTGTTTAAAATACTCATGCACTAACCCGATTTAATGGCAGTGTAGGTGGGTGTTTATGTGCCAATAAAGGATATGCTTCATATGCAAAATAATTTCCCACCCATCCTTTTACTATGCCTGAAATGCCACAATTATAAAATCAATTTATCTGGCTAAGGCAGGAAGGCAAATAATTTCACCTCTTATACTAAGTACCGTTGATTGTTAGTGTCTGATTAGATGTTTGTGTTAAGAAGTATCCTAAGTCATAGAACATGTTCTGCAATCCATTAGGGATATATTTCGTAGGAATTATTTTTTTAAAGGTCTTCATTATGCATGCCACAGATTTTTTTCTGGATCATGGTATTGGATTAATAAAATTTGACTACGGGAATGCAAATATCATATGAGGTTTACACATTTAGGAAATATCACAAACAAAAAACTGTATCAAGCAGGATAGCATATAACCTAACATACCTCCAAGAAAATACAGCAAAGAACAGGAAATTTTGGGAGGCATCAAAAAAGGGAGAAGTGTATGATAAAGAATGAAGAGCTCAGAAGTCCTAAGAAGCTTAAGAGCAAACAAAGCCTTGACTATAACAATGAGGTAGATGAAAAAGCCACATTTTGCTTAACAATTTTAGGAAGACTAATTCAGTTTTATTCCCTACTTAAATTCTTCCCTGGGTGTAAGGTCCGGCAGACCCTGAAAATAATAGACTAATATCCACTGTCTACACTAGATCCCAATATGCCATTATCTCTTGACTTTCAATGGGCTACTAGCCCATTCCTTGTATCAGCTCAAATATTGTCCCTTTCACTGGGACTACCGTGAAATGTTGACTTTTTCACTTATTGACATATTTGGAATTGTTCTATATTTTTATTGTTGACATATTTGCTCTTTCAATATATAAGAATGCAGCAGTTGATAAACTCAGCACTGTTAAAGAAACATTAGTAAATGAAGAGTACAAGTCAATCAGGACTACTTTTTTTACTTCAAGGGACAAAACTCTTTTTTCCATATAGCTGAAAAATTCAGAAAACTATAAATATTCCACCATGATTAAATTCTTGAGGCTTAACCAGCCTCATCTGGGCCAAGTTTCTCGTGCTCTCAACTCTGCCCTTCCCCATGTTAGCTTCTTTTTCATGTTTCACAGAGTAGTAAATATGCCACAGTATCTCTGGGTTCTTGCTTCTAGTTCATCAGGAATCTCTTTTCCCCATGTCCCTGAATCCACCATGGTGACTAAGGAATCGGGATGGGCTGATTGGCTTAGGAGAAGGTCACATGCTCCAGACCTGAAGGTAGAGGTAGAGTCCCAACCAGAGCACATGAAATGACATTGAGGAAGGGGGAGGGTGCTCCCACAGTACAGTACCTCCAGAAGTAAGATGCTCTATACAACGTGTAATTGAGCTTTTATAGTTAAGACAATGAATGTCACACCATGGAGACTGGTGTGTGGAAGAGATGTCAGGCGTCACTCACACAATGCTTTTATCTTCAAGAAGTCCTTAAATATGCTTAAAACTCTCTAGGAAAATTAATTTCACAGGGTTTGGGGGCTTTTCTTAAACATGCAATAATTGCTTTGGGAGATGGTATACACCAACTTTGCTGTAATTGACAGGTTCAGGAAGGGGGTGATTGTGCCCCAGTAAGTTGGTTAGGTTGATCAGGCAGAACATGGGCCTTCATATCTCCTCAGCATTCCATGAATATGTAATCTTTGAAAAGCTTTAGGAGCAAAACTCTTATGCTTTCAAGGTGTTCTAGGCTACCAAAATTGAAAATAAAAGAGACACTATCCTTGAAGCCCAGCACACGATGCTATACAAGCATTGTAATATATAAAATTATGACACAGAGTATGAAATAGGAGAGACCTAACCTTGGACAGGTGAAGGCAAATGTTGGGAGGGTCGGAATAATGGTGTAGAACTATGTGCCTGTGAACTGGGTTAGGGCGTAGAAACAAATCGGACAGAGTGGCATTGAGGCTTTTGGTGATTCCAGAAATCCCAATGACTCTCTAGACATCGGGGAAGGTGCTTTTTTGGTTGATGTTTTTTGGCCATTGTTAGCAGCATCTGTGCAGAAGAAGATGCCGTTATACAAGAAGAAAAAACTGTTTTTGTTGTATCAGGGACACATGACAAAGCATTCAAATATAATGCAAATAATTGCAAAGTGATGTATCCAGCAGTTAAAAAATGAATAAATAATTTAGTTTTTACACATGGGTGATCCTTGCTAAAAAACTACAAATCATAACCCTTTTGTTTGAGTCTATTTTATTTTGTTAATAGATGAGCTAATATGATAGGCAGTTAATTGTATAATGTATTATTAGGCATTTTCTTAGGCATACCATTAACTTTAAATAGTATTAATATTTAACATTGCATCATACACACTACAAATGTCTTATATTTTCCAGCCAAACGGAAAATGTGCATTGAGAGTAAATTTCTTTAAAGTGAGCTTTAAGATATTCAATATGCAACACCTATTCCATTTATACAGTTTGATCAAAAATATTCAAAATGCCACAGCACTAAAAGGCAAATGCTGTAAGATGACAATAATGCAAAACTGTATTATGATTTTGTATTCAAATACAATGTATTGCATAATTAGGCATAATTATATAATTTGTATATTTAAGAGAGCATTTAAGATGTGATAGGAGGCATCTAGTTACATCGACTTCTCAGGGATGGTTAAATCAGAGGATGTAAAGTAGCGATTTTTATTTGCTACTGAATGGGAAGCAAACACAAGTTTGGTAGAGGAGGATTTTAGCTGACTCAAACCATAGGCACTAACAGATTCAGACACATCTGAACCTGTTTGAATTTAAGCTACCACGGTTTTCTCTCCTTGAGAAAACATTGCCAGTATTGAGTTGGGGCACAGTACTTCTGGTCTCTGGGCGGGTCAGTTTAATGCTTTGTATTCCACAGTTACAGATCGTGCCCTTAATTCAGATCAGCATTCTCAGAAATGTGTGCTCATGGTCATGGGGGAACTGGACCAGAAAAAGTCAATGGAGCAACACAGATCCATCCCCATTCCCAGAAAGACAGCTCAAAGGATGCGCCCCAGGCAGAGAAAATCAGTTAGATACTTTCTCAAGAGAGGCCGTTGTTAGAATGCAACTTTTTAAAGAGAAGATGAGTCACGATTTCTTGTTAATAAATATTTTGGAAGGGTGGACTTTGTTGTGAGCAAAAATTAATGTTCTGAGCTTTTCCTAACCCTCCCAACACAGAACTAGCTTCTCTCTCTGTTACCATCACTGCAACATTTGTTTTTGTTTGGTTTGGTTTGGTTTGGTTTGGTTTATTACAAAAACATGCTGCTATTGAGGAAAGGCTTTTTATTTCCATCTTGCCTAAATTTTCACTGATCTGAATACAGACCCAACAGAATGAGTTTATGGTACATTCTGAAATTATAGGAGAAACTCATGTAATTTTTTTTCTATTTTGTATTTACTTAGAAACGACTTAGTTAAAGGGCCAAAGATAGATAGGTTAAAGTAATTACCCCAATTCAGAGTATTGAATAGGTCAATTTTTCCCAGAGATTTGTGCTATCACAATTAAATGGAAAATGAAAAGACAAAATTTAACTGAAGATCTGTATCTGTTAGTACAAAAGCCAGATAAATCTCTCCCGAGTTCACCGAGCTCTCCAGAAGCTGACCACATCCAATTATTTTCATCCCACACTCAACAGGAATCTTCTGCTCCTGAAAGTGAATGTAATTATTACGGTCAGAAAATGGTATGTTTATTTCCACCTTGGTGTGGAAAGCCACCTTGGTGTGGCTTGCTGATGACAACAGATTCCATACTCTAGGTCTTTTGTTTTCCTGGGATTCCCTTGCTTAGCCCATTTTTCAAAACTCAACTCAAGTTTCAAACTCCTTTGATAAATTTAGCTTATTTCCTTACTGTTTTACATGTTTTTATTTTAATATGTATTTATGATAAGTAATGCTTTAAAATACAGTGTTTGAATTTTAGTGTCCTGTATTATTATGTATATAAGTATATGGTACTTATTGATATGTGTGATTTTCTCTTTACACTAATTCATGCACTTATGCTTTGCTTCCTCAACCAAAAACATCTTCGTCCTCATGGATAGGATCATATCTTATACTAAATTTTTTATGCTCAAAATGTTCAAAGGGGCATTTTGAATGCTTAATATTGATGGTGATAATGATAACTAATATTTATTGCTATGTACTAGGTTGTATATGCTAAAGGTTTGACTAGTATTACCTTAGGAATCATCACAATAACCCTCTGTAACAGGTGCTGGTATCATTCTCATCTTCACATGAAGAGACTGAAAATAGTAAGATAAGGAATTTGGCTAAGGGAATAGAACTGGCAACCAGATTCAATACAGATATGCTTAAACAGAGTCCATATTTTCAATCATAGTTGATCAACATGCAGACCCCCTTCAACAAATCAAAATCCCTTCTCTTAATTGGACTCAACCTCCTTAGAAGACAATTTAACAATATTCTGGGGCCCTGGCAAGTGTGGCTCAGTTGATTGGAGCATTGTTCCCTTAACCAAAAGGTTGCAGGTTCAATCCCTGGTCCAGGCACATACTGGACGCAACCAATCGATGTTTCTCTCTCACGATGATGTTTCTTTCTCTTCCTTCCTATCTCTCTTCCTCCCTCTCTAAAAGCAATGGAAAAATATGTCCTCAGATGAGGATGATACTACTACTAATAATAATAAATTCAGGCCTTAAATGATTATTGCCAAAAATGCATGTTATTCATAAATGAAATTATCTGTACCAGTTCTAGAAATGGCACATTCTGGTTCTCCTGTCATCTCACCCAACTTCACATTCTAAGAATCTTTGGAGAAGCAAAAATCTCTTTTTCATAGGCAATTCCTTAAAATTTTCCAAGGATTGGAGCTTCTCTCACAATCATCTCATTGGTGGGGAGGGAATATGAAGGGATGGGAACAAGGCTATCTAAAGACATTGGATTAGAATAAATAACTAAAGACTCTGGAAAGTGATAACTGCCATTTAGCATTCTCTCACTTAAAGTGTTTATGATGCGATAGAGTTCTTGCTTCAGCCTGCTGAGCAGTCCCATTTGAGTCTAATATTTGCTGTGTTATAAGACATGCATGTCTTTTACATTATAATGCTTTATGTTTCAAACTCCTGTATCTTACATCTATGTCTTTGACAGCTGGTGTCCTGCAAGGCAATAGCCAGTAAGAGGCATGATTGCACTAAATTGGAAGCATGAGGCAAAGGGGTGTATTTTTATTAGGGGGGGCAGGGAAGGAAACTTGAGGGTAGTGGGTTAGAAGAAATCATCCACAGATGCTGATCTCTGTTAGTGGATGGGATTTTTGAACTGTATCTGTGACAGTTCATCAAAAATTGAGGGCACCATGTTTGAAAATTACCCATGGTTTCATTTCCAAACTAGATGCAGACTCTGTGCCTTTGATTATTAGAATTATTAAACTCACTCATTGGACAATCAGGAGGGGCATTGGGAAATACCAACCCAACTGATATTCTATATATAAGACACTCGTTACTAAGGCACAGGCAGCAGTGCAAATTCCATCACTTTTTAACAAGCGTTATCTAAACACAGCAGCAACCAGTGAGTGAGCCCAAGTGACAATTTGGAAATTCATTTCTCCCCTTCAGAAATGTCTCTGTGGATGAAGATGCAGTCAATCTGAAAGATGTGGAGACAAACTTTCCTCTGCTTGTATTAACATTTTCAGACAAATTGTGGAAGGTACCTCAGAAAATGTCTCCAGGTTTCACTCTCCCTATAAAACTCTTTCTATAAAATACATTTCATACCAGCTTGCTAATGGGTGAGGAGGAGACAATACTCAAAAACTTTTCACAGGTAACACCAGTTTTATATAGCTCCTTTCTTTAGCAAAAGCTTAAGCTCAAAAACTGCTTTCTTTTCTTTTCTTTTCTTTTCTTTTCTGTGCTCATTCTTTTCTTTTGAATTGAATTTATTAGGGTGACAATCATTCACAAAACCATACAGGCTTCAAGTGCACAATGCAACAAAACATCATCTGCACCCTGCATTGTGTGCCCATTGCCTCAAGCAAAGTCTCCTTCCATCCCCATTTACCCTCTCTTTGTCCACCCCACCTACCCCAACCCCCTTTTCCTCTATCACCACACTGTTGTCTCTCTCTATGTATTATTGTATTATATATATTACATATATACTATATTATATTATATATGTGTGTGTGTGTGTGTGTGTGTGTGTGTGTTTAATCCCTTCACCATCTTACACCCAGCCTCCAGCCCCCCAACACCCTCCCCTCTGGCAGGGGTCAGTCTGTTCCATGTATCCATGCCTCTGTTTCAAATTTGTTTATTAGTTTATTTTGTTCATTAGATTCCACACATAAGAGAGATCATATGGTACTTGTCTTCCTCTGACTGGCTTATTTCACTTAGCATAATACTTTCCATGACCATACATGCTGTTATAAAATGTGAGATTTTCTTCTATTTTCATGGTAAAGTAATATTCCATTATGCAAATGTACCACAGGTTTTTTTATCCACTCATTTACTGAAGGACACTTGGGCTGCTTCCAGATCTTAGCTATTGTAAATAATACTACAATGAGTATAGGGGTTCATACATTCTTTTGAAGTAGTGTTTCAGAATTATTTGGATATATTCCCAGAACAGGGATCATTGGGTCAAAGGCAGTTCCATTTTTAATTTTTTGAGGAAATTCCATGTTTTCCACAGTGGCTGCACCAGTCTGCATTCCCACCAACACTGCATGAAAGTTCCCTTTTGTCCACATCCTCCCCAGCACTTGTTATTTGTTGATGTATTGATAATAGCTATTCTGACAGGCATGAGGTGATATCTCATTGTGGTTTTAATTTGCATTTCTTTGATGATTAGTGGCATTGAGCATTTATTCATATGTCTATTGGCCATCTGTATATCCTCTTTGGAAAACGGTTTATTCATATCTTTGCCCATCTTTTAATTGGGCTGTTTGTCTTCTTGGTGTTGAGTTGTATAAATTCTTTATATACTTTGGATATTAACCCTTTTAAGCAGATGTACTATTAGCAAATATACTGTCTCATTTGGTGGGCTTCCTTTTTCATTTTGTTGATGGCTTCCTTTGCTGAACAAAAGCATTTTAGTTTAATGTGGTCCCTTTTGTATATTTTTCCTTTGTTTCCTTTGCCCAAGGAGACATATTGGCAAAAAATATTGCTGTAAGAAATGTCTGACATTTTACTGCCCGTGTTCTTCTAAGATTTTTATGGTTTCACAATTTACATTTAAGGCTTTAATCCATTTTCAGTTTGTGTATGTGTGCGGCATAAGATAGTGGTCTAGTTTCTTTTCTTTCTTTCTTTCTTTGTTTCTTTCTTTGTTTCTTTCTTTTTTGCATGTGTCTGTCCAAGCTTCCCAACACCATTTATTAGAGACTATCTTTACTCATTGTATGTTCTTGCCTCCCTTGTAAAATATTAATTACAATAAAGGTGTGATTTGGGGCTCTCTCTTCTGTTCTATCGATCCATATGCCTGTTGTAACGGCAGCCCATGCTGTTTGTTACTGGAGGCCTGTAGTAGAGTTTGATGTCAGGTAGTGTGACACCCCCAACTTTAAATGTAAATGAATTAAATGTTCCAATCAAAAGATAAAGGGTAGCTGAATGAATAAGACAACATGATTCATATATATGCTGTCTAGAAGACACCTACCTCAGAACAAAAAATATATACAGGACTGAAAGTGAAGGAATGGAAAAGAATATCCCATACAAATGGAAAGAATATAAAAGGCTGAGGTAGTATTACTTATATCAGCCAAAACAGACTTCTAAACAAAGACCATAACAAGAGACAAAGAAGGTCGCTATATACTACTGTGACCTATCCAACAAGAGGATATAATCCTTATAAACATATATGCACCCAACATAGGAGCACCTAAATATACAAAGAAAACCTTGGTGGACATTAAGGGAAAAGTGGACATTAATAATACAGTCATATTAAGGGAGTTTAATACCCCACTGACATCAATTCATAGATCTTCCATACAAAAAAAATCAACAAGGCCACAGTGACCTTAAACTACACACTAGATCAAAAAGATTTAATTGATCGAACATTTATAGGACATTTCATCTCAATGGGAAGGAGACACATTCTTCTCAAGTGCATATGGAACATTCTCAAAGATGGACCACATGTTAAGGCATGAAATAAGTCTTAATAAATTGAAGAAGATGGAAATCATACCAAGCAACTTCTCTGGCCAAAATGGTATGAAACTAGAAATCAATTGAAATAATAAATTGAAAAACACTCAAACACATGTAGGCTAAATAACATGTTATTAAACAAATAAAGGGGTTAACAGGAAGAAATCAAAAGTTACCTGGAGGCAAATGAAAATGAATACACAACAACCCAAAAATCTGTGGGACACAGTAAAAGAAGTCTTAAGAGGGAAGTTCATAGTATTACAGGCCTACTTTAATAAGCAAGAAAAATCTGATATGAACAATCTAACCCTATTCCTAAAAGAACTAGAAGAACAACCAAGCCCAGAGTAAGTAGAAGGAAGGACATAATAAAGATTAGAGTGGAAATAAATGAAATAGAGACTAAAAAACAATACAAAGATCAATGAAACTAAGAGCTGGTCCTTTGAAAAGATAGATAAGATTGACAAACTTTTAACCAGACTCAACAAGAGAAAAAGAGAGAGGACTAGCCCTGGATGGTATGGCTGAGTGAATTGAGTGCTGGCCTGTGAACCAAAGGGTCACTGGTTGGATTCCCAGTCAGGGCACATGCCTGGGTTGTGGGCCAGGTCCCACGTACAGGGCTCGCAAGAAGCAACCACACATTGATGTTTCTCTCCCTCTCTTTCTCCCTCCCCCTCTCTAAAAATAAATAAATTAAATATTTTAAAAATAGAGAGAGAACTCAAATTAATAATATCAGAAATGAATGAGGAGAAGTAAAAACTGACACCACAGGAATACAAAGGATTGTAAGAAAATACCATGAGCAACCATATGCCAACGAGCTGGACAACCTGGGCATAATGGACAAATTCCTGGAAACACACACTCTTCCAAAACTGAATCAGGAAGAATCAGAAAACCTGAGAAGGCCAATTATAACTAATGAAATTGAAGTAGTAATCAAAAAACTCCCAGCAAACAAAAGCCCTGGACCACATTGCTTCACAGGTAAATTTTACCAAACATTCAGAAAACTAACTCCTATCCTTCTCATACTATTCCAAAAATTTCAAGGGGAGGGAAAACTTCCAAGCTCATTTTACAAGGCCAGCATTACCCTAATTTCAAAACCAGATAAAGACACTACAAAGAAAGAAAAATACAGGCCAATATCTCTAATGAACATAGATGCTAAAATCCTCAACAAAATATTAGCAAACTGAATTCAGCAGTACATGAGAAAGATCATACACCACGATCAAGTTAGATGTATTCCAGGAGTGCAAGGTTGGTACAATACTCACAGATGAGTGAATGTGACACACCACATAAACAAAATGAAAGATAAAAATCACATAATCATATCAGTAGGTGAGAAAAAATATTTGATAAATTCCAGCACCATTTATGATTTTTAAAAAAACTCAGCAAAGAGAGATTAGAAGGATCCTATCTCAACATAATAAAGGCCATATATGACAAACCAACAGCCAACATCATACTCAATGGGGCAAAATCTAAAAGCATTTTCCTTAAGATTGGGAACAAGACAGGGGTGTCTGCTTATACCACTCTTACACAGCATAGTGCTGGAAGTCCCAACCACAGCAATCAGACAAAAAGAAATAAAAAGCATCCAAGTGGAAAGAAAGAAATAAAACTATCATTATTTGCAGATGACATGATACTGTATGTAGAAGACTCCACCCAAAACTACTAGATCTAATAAATGAATTTGCCAAAGTAGCAGGATACAAAATTAATATTCAGAAATCGGTGGCAATTTATATACCAATAATGAATTATCAGAAAGAGAAATTAAGAAACAATCCCATTTACTATTACAACAACAACAATAAAAGTACCCAGAAGTAAATTTAAGCAAGGATGTAAAAGACCTGTACTGGAAAAATTGTAATATACTGAAGAAAGAAACTGAGAAAGATATCAAAAAGCAGAAAGCATATACCTTGTTCATGCATAGGAAGAATTAACATCATTAAAGTATCCACACTCCCCAAAGCAATCTACAGATTCAACGCAATTCCTATTAAAATCCCCGTCCCACCTTCCTCCCTTGAGGAAATAACAAAAAAAAGAAAAGAAAAGACCAGTGGCATATCTACAGATCTAGAATGAAAACTCCAAAAATTTATATGAAGCCACAAAAGACCCCAAATAGCCTCAGCAACCTTGAGAAAGAAGAACAAAGTTAGAGGTATTGAAAGTTGCTTTCCTTTCATTCTACTAAACACTGACTGGGCTGAAGTCCCAACTTGCTCTTCAGGGTTAGGAGAGAACTCAGACGGAAAATGTGTGGAAAGGGAGAGGAGATGAGTGTGTGTTGGCCATATCTCCTGCAAGAAAATTGCTTCTTCCTGGTCTCCTGTAGAGCTCTGCTATACTTGTGCTGTTGCCCAGGGGCACATGAACACCAATGTACAGAGACAGGACTTAAATTGTAGGAGGGATTTGAAGAGTTGAAGAGAAGCGGGCTGCTGATTCACATAGGAACATGTCAAAACTTATTTAAGTGGCCAGTAATATAAACATCATGCTACTAACACCGAACAGTTTATCACATAAATATAATTGTCTTCTTTTAGAAGAATAATAAAAGCTGAATCCATATGTTACATATTATTTAAAATTGTTTCTGCAAGATGTATGAGTCCCACAGAAGGAGCAATTCTTCTACCAGAGGAGGACAGCAGCAGTTTTATTATATTACATTGTCACTTGTTTAATTTGTTTGTTCCCAGTCGTAGTTTCGCAGATTTTTATGAACTGTTATTTTTATAGAAAGTCAAGTTATTCATGATTAATGTTGCTTGTGTGCATTAAAAAAATAGGTCTGAAAGGTAGATGGCATGAATTTACTTAAAGGACTCTGTTTAAACCAATGTTCCTGAATTTGTAGACAAATCGAAAATTAATGCAAAAGTTAGTTTCTGTTAAGAATAATTCTAAGATTTTGTCTCAGTTTCTTTAAACATGGAGATCAAGTTTAAGCTCAGATTGGAAGACCTCTTGTGAGCAAAGATAAACAGCAATTCTTATATTATATTTAGAAACAATTCTGAATAAAAGCATTCTCCAAAGTTTTTTTTTTTTTTTATTTTTAAACAGGTTACTACAAAATACAAATTTTATTTACTTACAGTTACATGTCTACTACTAGCTTTTAGGCATGTATGTTAGTGGTTAAGAAAATGAGTTTTTCCTGTCATTTCTCACAATTTCAACTAAACCTTATTTTATATACAGGGTCCAGCAGAAGTAATGCTTGCTTGAGTGTGGTTACTAGGGTAATAATATGGGTGTATTAATTTAGTTTTTATTTGAACATTTCACCTAAAATGTCATATGGTGTGCTTGAGTATGATATTGTTATGTTACAGTTACGTACTTACAATTTTTTAATAAAAAAGGGGTATTTGTGCCAGACTCTGTGTATGTGTGCATATATACATATGTGTGTGAGTGTATATATATGTATATATATATATATATATATATATATATAGAGAGAGAGAGAGAGAGAGAGAGAGAGAGAGAGACAAGTAAATTTGAAATTTTAAAAATTGAAAAATTTTGCCCTGACTGGTGTGGCTCAGTTGGTTGGGCATCATCCTGCAGGGCAAAATGTCACTGGTTCAATTCCCAGTCAGGGCACATGCCTGGGTTGTGGATGCAGTCGCCACACAGGTCGCATAAAGCAAATGATAGGTGTTTCTCACATCCTTGTTTCCCTTTCTTTCTCCCTCCCTTCCCCTCTCTCTAAAAATAAATAAATAAAATCTTTTAAAAAATAAAAATAAAAATGGAAACATTTTAATATGTATTTTCCATTAATTGATAGATTAAATGAGAAACTATCACCCAAGAGTCATTCCCCCCATTTTTTAACCACTAAAGGTGTTGTCTACTTAAGTCAGATATTTGGAAAGGAGTAGGTCCTTGCTCTTCATCACTCTGAATACTTCTTGCCAGACCCGTCTAGCCTGCAAAGTTTCTTTTGAGAAATCAGCTTATAGTCTTATGGGAACTCCTTTGTAAATAACTACCTTCTTTTCTTGTGCTGCTTTTAAGAGCCTCTCTTTATCTTCAGCCTTTGGCATTTTAATTATGATGTGTCTTGCTCAGTGTAGTCCTGTTTGGGTCCACCTTATAAGGGACTCTCAGTGCTCCCTAGACTTGTATGTCTATTTCATTCACCAAATTAAGGGAATTTTCTTTCATTATTTTTTTCACATAAGTTTTCAATTTCTTGTTCTTTCCTGTCTCCTTCCAGCACCCCTATGATTTGAATGTTAGTACATTTAAAATTCTCCCAGAGGTTCCTTAACCTACCCTCATTATTTTTGGATTCATTTTGGCTTCTTGCTGTTCTGATTGAATGTTTTTTCTTCCTCATGTTCCAAATGATTGATTTGATTGTTGGCTTCCACTCCACTGTTGATTCCATGTAAATTTTTCCTTATTTCTCTTAGTGTAACTTTCATTCTTGCCTGGGTCTTTTTTATGTTGTTGGAGTACCCAAGGAGTTTCTGAGCATCCTTATAACCAGTGTTTTGAACTCTGCATCTCATAGCTTGCTTATCTCCATTTTGTTCAGTTCTTTTTCTGGAATTTTGTTCTGTTCTTTCATTAGGGCCATATTTCTTTGTCTCCTCACTTTGGCAGCCTCCCTGTGCTTTTTTCTGTGTATTAAGTAGAGCTGCTTTGACTCCCTGTCTTAGTAGCATGGCCTATTATAAGAAAGCTTCACTAGCAAGTTGGATGGGGCAGAGCCTTAGGTAAGTGCCACAGTGGGGCAACCCATGTTGCCACTCTGAGGCTCTGTCTTGGGGAGGGCTTAGAGAGGGGGCAATGCTACTGCCTGGCCTCTGGAATTTTGTCCAGGATGAAGCTATCTCCCAATACTCACCCTGATGCCAGGCACTTCAATTTCTCCCTGAATGCCACTGATGCCATTCCAGCTGTTGCCCTGCTGCTAAAGCCCAGAGGGAGTGAGTCTGCATCAGTCCTAAATCCATTGTTGGCCTTTTTGGAGGAGACTCCTGAGAATCCTGCAGTTTCTTTCACTTCCCAACCCCCAGTAGTTTTTACAGCCAAAAGTTATGGGGACTTATCTTCCTGACCTTGGAGCCCTGGGCTGGGTGGTCTGATGTGGGACTGGGATCACTCACTCCCGAGGTATGCCTCCCAATTTTTTTCATCACATGTGTGTGGGGGACCAACTGTTCCACCTCTCCATGCCTTTCTGTACCTCTCTGCAACTCTCCGCATCTCCACCCCTCTTACCTGTCTGGATGAATGTGGCTTCTTTAATTCTTTGGTTGTCAGACTTTCATACAGCTTGGTTTTCTGATTAACCTGGGTGATATTTGTTTTGTAGTGTCAATGTAATTTTTGCTGTGGTTGCGAGGAGGCAAGCCATGTTTACTTACACTTCCATCTTGACTGGAAGTCCTAAATCCTGAAATTCTAAATAGTCCCAAAACATTTATATTAGGCTTTGGAATATCCAGCAAATATCTTTGTATTTGTGTTTTATTTTTTCCTATGAAAACCATTTTATATTTCCTAAGTGTATTGATAAAGGCACAGGGAGATGGATCAGAAACATACTGAGTGTTAATAAATCATACTGAAACTGAAAATGTCCTTTCTAAATATAGACAAATGCAAGACATCCTAAGGCTTGTCACAGTTCCAGAGATATTGAAACTAAACAAATGCAGAGACTTGCTTAGCCTCAGGCCTTTTCTTTATAATTGTATGTAGACTGAATGTTAAAAAATGTATTTTAAAATTTTCTTTGTGTTAAAATGTTAAATAACTTACAAAATTCAAACAATAATGGACAAAGAAAAAATTGCCAACTAGTCACTCTATAAAATAAACACATGCATGAATAAATGTGTTAAAAGTGAACAACATTCTAAATGGCTCTTTATATATTGATATACACAGACAGAGATGGGTAAACAGGAAAAAATACAATTTTACCAGAATAGTTATTTCAGTGATATATTTTTGTATAGTTTTACCTAAATTTTAAGATAAAAAAGAAATTAAAATGAGCTTGAAAGATTAACTAAACTTCAAATAAATGTTTATTTAACCCCCAAAAGTATTAGCTCTTTAATAAAAACTTAACCTTAGAAAAATCTTAAGAATTTGAAGTTCAAAACAATTATTTTTATTTTAGACCCAATCATTTCTTATTCATTTATAAGGAAATGAGTGCAGGTATCCTTTCTCCCAGATGGTCTTCTTATTTGGGATTTTGTTATTGATAAGATTAACATGTGTGATAATTTTCCCAGTGTTGTTTAGATTTAGTTCTGTACTTCAACAGGGGAAAAAATGCTCACACCTAGTCATTTTACCAGACTTTCTTTGTTCTCATGTGCTTCATTTTAATTGTCTGTTTACTAAATTTCATCATCTAGTTCTAATTTCAAGAAAGGATTATGAATAGGTTACTCTTAATTTTCTGAAATAATTTCTCTGAATTTTACACATCTTTTTATCTGGCACTGGGTGTTGCTGTGAGTATAGTGAGACCAACATTTTCCCCCTTTTAATATGATTCACCTGTGCTGCCTGGAAAACCATATAGATTTTTCTTTATTCTTAAATTTTGTTCGGTCCTTTAGGATATGTGAGATCAATCATCTTAAATAAATTTTTCCTGGGACTAACTGTGTCCTCTCAGTAAGCAAGTTTAAGTCTTTGTCTATTTTTAAAATATTTTCTTCTATTACATCTTTGTGTTTTTTCTGTCCCATTTGTTCTTTAGTTTTCAAAAGCTCCAGTTTTGTTTTGTGTACTAGTCACCTTTATCCATATATAAAATTATTCATAGACATATGAATAATCTTTTCCTTTTCATTTTGCATAATTCCTACTAATTTGTATACTATTCTGTGTATTGCTTCTACTTTGACATTTACAATTTTAATTTTACTTATTTCCTGAGTTCTATCAACTTGGTTTTCCTTGCTTTGAATATTTAGAACTCTTTTTAAAAACTCTTTTCTGATATATGTAAATAATTTCTTTAAAATTATAGATGACTACTAGTTGAACTCTCCTGTTTTCTTGAATAATTTCTCTTGTGATTTATATATCCCTCTGCCTCTTCACTCTTACCTAAGCAATGATCCTGTGGTAGTCTGGTGATCCCTACTCATCTTTTTCTCATTACTACTAATCTTTCAATAGGATCATTCAATCCACCAATCTCAATCTTGTTATATCTCTAATCTTTATCTCTGTCTCCTTGTCTCTCTCTGTCTTCCAGCACACAGAGCAAGACAGTTCTGTGTGCTGGAATCTAGCAATTTCTGTCTCCTCTCCCTCCTTCATGCAGCTTTCTCCTTTAGAACTCTTCCTAGACTAAAAGACTGGTGAATAAACAGTAAAATGGTTGTGCCTTCTGTGCCACTTTCCTTGACATTCTGTGGGAGAAAAATTGCTAGGGTTATTTCCCTACTCACAAGATGCATCCATTCCCATGGCCTGATAACATAAGATGATCAGATATCACTCTCAAAACTATGACCCTTTAAAAAAAAAACCTGTTTCTTCTTCCATTTCTGAAGTTTATGTTGGTGCTCAGATCTCTCCTCAATTTTGTATAGACTCCACGGTATGTTCAGTATACATGACTGTGTATGGTTTCAGGCTATGGCTATTTTTGTTTTATTGAAGATTGAGGGGTTCTGTAGTGAATGTTGTGGTTTCCTATTTTTCAGATTTTATTGGTTTTGGTGTGTCTTCAAAGCACTCAATTCAAATGCTTTTTAAAGGAAATAATCTAGGACCCTAGTTCCTTTGGACTTCTGAAGTTTATGTCATTGTGTTTTGATCTTACTTCAAATTATCCAGAAAACTCTTTCTTTCTAACGAATTAACAAGCAAATCAAATACACTAATCTTTCCCAAAACTTTCTTGCTTTAGTTGACTTTATCCTTGTCCTAGTAAAGGGTAAAGTACTTCCTGTCCTTCAGCTTCCCTCTTTCATAACTGTTTCTGTAATGCCAGTCCCTCCACTGGAACTCTACAAAGACCTGTGTGCACCCCAGCAAGGCTTATAATTTTGCATATGATCACACTTATCATTTGATCACTGATGTATACCAACATGTTATCATTTCATTAAACTGATAGGAATGTTTATTAAACATATTTTAGAGACAAACCCAAGTATTAGGTGATGGAAGTGCAGAAAAGAAGTCTACTGTTGCCAGTACCTCAACTTGCAGACCACATTCAACAAATCAAACGCCTTTCTCTTAACTGGATTCAACCTTCTTAGAAGATGATTTAACAATATTTGATTTTAGTCAAGCATAACCAAGTAGGATTTTAGCCTCTCCTTTCCTTCTCAAAAAACTTATCAAAAAAACCATGTGGAATTTTCCTCCCAAGAGAATTTCTAGTAATATAAATTTCCCCTGCTTATTATATTTTAAGTGATGTTTTAGAGTCCCTTTGGATAGGTGGTCAGGGCATTAATGGTACCTGCTGGACTGCCCCTCCCTCTGACTCTCTACCCTTCATTACAATTTATATCAGCCACCTCAATTTCCCCAAGTTATTTACCTTTTTCTAAATAAATTGGGTACAATTCAAGATTTCCACAAAAATGTATCACATTCCATTGCATCTCAGTTTGTTATTATAATCAGAAGAGAAAGTTGTGGTTTTATAATTAGTTGGATTAGATTGTGTGCATCCTGAGCAGGTCATCAGATACTCTCCCACAAAGCAATATCACCCATACAATAATGAGTAATAAATCATTCTTGAACCAGTTTTATTTCCAGCCCACTTTAATTTGTCTGTTTTCTGGCTTAGGCAACTTCTCAATGCTCTTTAATAAATATACATTCATGTTTTTCCTCCCCAGCCACCTGTTATCTTCTATGGGTTTTATTACCTACTTTCTGATTCAAGATATTTTAAAAGCCTTAAAAATACCTTTGCTGGTTATTTCACCTTTTGAACGAGGCTCAAAAACATTAAACTTTGGGCCCTCTTCTCTACCCACCCTTTCCTTCCTCAGAGAACTTGCATAGTTCAACTGTCAATTGCAATCAAATTATTCTGAAACCTATTTTTCTATTTCTTACATCCTACCTTTTCAACATATCATTAGTAGTGTGATTTTTATTCCCGGAAAATACATCTGCACTTAAGTGGTCATTAGTCACTGAAATGATAGAGAAACTTAACTTCTACCCTAAGAAATCCACTTTTTCTGCATATACTTTATTGCCTACAAAAATTGACTGCTTTTCC
This sequence comes from Desmodus rotundus, assembly GCF_022682495.2. Taxonomy (NCBI): domain Eukaryota; kingdom Metazoa; phylum Chordata; class Mammalia; order Chiroptera; family Phyllostomidae; genus Desmodus; species Desmodus rotundus. Next base: position 134,272,478 of record NC_071388.1, read on the forward strand.
TATCTTAAGAGGACAAGTGTGAGTCATTTCCAGTATTTGCTTTTTGACTATTCAACCACCGTAGTTTTCATAGCATTTTTGAACACTTGTGTGCCATGCATGGCATTGTGTGCTTTACAAATATTATCTCATTTAATAATCACAAAATGCAAAGAGGTAGACATTATTATCTCAGTTTACTGATAGAAAGTGAGGCCTGGTGAGGTTAATTTGGCCCACGGCATGCATATAACTAGTATATGACAGCAAAGATTGAAATCTGGGAGCAATTGAATCCAAATTCAGTGTGCTCTTAGTCACTATGTGTGGTGTTGTCTTAAATTCCATCTCTCTTTATATCTAGTGTAGACTTTTTGAGTCTGCAGTCACTCTCCTTTCAACAAACATGAACTGAATGGCTATTAAGTCTCCGGCACAAGGCAACAGAATATAAAGATAAATAAGATGTGGTCACTGATGAAAGGACTGTGGGGACTAGTAAAAACACAAAAGCACAAAATCTCAATGGAGGGATGGGCATTTTTTATGAATTAGTGAATGTTAGTGCTTCTCTGTCAAATAGTTAACTCTCAGTTGTTAATTCATTTACCTTTTCTTTCCCTTGATTCGGTACCTATTGCAGATGATAATCTCATTTAGTGCAACACAAGTTCTCATTTTGTAATTTATATTCTACTCAGAAGCTACTTGCAAAACTTAGGCATCCAATCCAGGACTTTGTGCTCCTAGTGATTTCAGGATGTCATGTGTATTCAGGAGCTGAAAAATATTTTTTTGTAAATTTCAAAAAAAAAAATACCAGGTTGGTACACCACATCCACCACACTACTCACATTTGCTTTACTACTTTTACTTTTTTACTTAACTATTTTTGCTACTAATCCTTTCCTAACAACTTCTGTTCTACCCAGGGGATCCTCTTCCCCAGTCCACTTGACCTTGCTTATCATTTTTCAATAGTTTCCAAAATGCATTCATTAACTCCCAAAATTAGATTTTGACAACCACCACATTTCATTTCTAGTCACAAAATAATGTGCATTAGAATGTGAGTCCTGGAATGACAGTAACTTGGGATAAATGTGAGCCTTCATATGTAAAAGTGGCACAACCTTGAATAGGTTAAAAACATTTCAGGACTCTGCTTTCTCACTTATAACATAAACTCAATAACAGTTCCTTTTTTGTGAAATTTTGATGTAATAAGCAAATGAGATAAATGGTTTTTTTTATTACTGTACAAGAGTTACTGGGATAAATTTTTTTAACTCTATTTTGAGAAGCATTTATATTTAAAGAAATGTTCTTTTTCCACTTTGCCCAAATTAAGCAACGTACTTCCCTTCTCTATATAAGTGCTATCATATTCAATCTTTCCTGGCTAATGCCCTTTCTGAATGATGGTCAAATACTACTCCATAATGCCCTCTTTCATTTTTTCAAAAGCCAATCCTAGTATATCCTAGTATAGTGCATGAAAAGATCTATTTATAAACAGTTTATTTTTTTTAATTATACTCTGATATAATTAGGGAAACTATATATTTTTTGATATTTATTACTTTGAATGTGTTTAACTTTACAACTCAGTAAGAAATTATAGTATCATTTGGGAAAATCTCCAGTCAAACTCTGATCTTTGCCTATGATGTATCTGGTTTTATTTAACTGAAATGGGGGAATTGAATACTTTTAGATTTTTCTGCTGTTCTTAGTTGACTATTTGACTTTTGTTGTGTCATTCTGTAAGAAACCTTGACAAGTTAAATTTATCCACACAGAAACCTGTAGTTAAGAGACCTGTGAGACGACTATAATTTCCTTCCCATTAGTTTCAATGAATTCCATGCATGTGAAAGAGAACGTGGAAAGTGGAGTCTGGAGCCCTGTGTTTTCCGTTTTGCAGGTATATTGAGGAGAGAGATATAGTCCAGGTCTCTTTATGTTGCTCCTCTGCAGCACATTACTCTTAATCCTCCTTTGAGCAAATACAGACTAGAGCAGCTATGCCAAGAACTGGAGACTTAACTCTTTGAACACAATAGGCCTATGGACACATAGCTTCCTCCTTGCACAAAATCTGTGAAATGGTTAATATATAAATGTGAGTGTCTATTGTAGCCAATGTGAACAAGAAGAATTGAGCTGTAGCCAGCATTTATTTAAGCATCATTTTTGCCATCTGGATTCTTTTGTAGGGAAAGAAACATTTGTAGGGAATTGCCTTTGGTCACAAAGGTGATTTGACTTTCCTCCCTATTTATATGTTAATCATCCCTAAGGCGCCATTGTTCAAAGTTCCATAGAAACATTTTTTTCCTACTGCTTTTTTTAATTTTATTTTCATTGTATTTTTTCCATTACCATTTATCCCTCTTCCACCCCCTCCCCACCACAATCTCCATACTGTTGTCAGTGTCCATGGGTCCTTTTTCCTTTTTGCTCAATCCCTCCGCCCCCTAGGTAGCTGGGAGATCTTGAAAAAGATATGGGAAAGGGTTTCTGTAGACAAGTACAGCGGCCTATATGCCATATGTAAAAATCAACAGAACAATTTAACCCCGGTGAAAAATCAGGCAACAGTCACTCAGGGAGGACCAATTAGCCTTTACTCATTGGCTCTTTCGTAAATCGCACACCATAGGATATGAGAAATCATTTGGAGATCAATGATCAAATTCAAAATCATACTGGACACACATATCAGTTGTTTTAGGTACTGATTCAATCTATTCCTCAACATGGAAGCAGAAAACAAAAGTCAGACCAGAGCCTAGAAATCATAATTTCTAGCCCCCTTTGAACTGTGACAAAGTCGAATAATTCAGACAATAGTGAGTCACTGTCACGCAAATGTTTAAAAAATTAAAACTTCAGAAGATTGGCATTCACATCTGGGAATTGTAAATTTCATTCTCATGTTTGAAGGAGAGGCTTTTACATTAGTATGGCTTAATTTATTTTATTGCTATGTTTATAAGATTCAGAACCAATAGTTATTTTGTGATTATTATAAGATCGGGTAATTGTTATCTCACGTGGGAGCTCCTTAATAATACTGTGCTAATTAAATCTCTCATCTGACTAAGGGTCTAAATGGTGCAATGGGCAATGAGGAAGGTTCATGGGATTCCCAGCCATACAATATATTATTTTAAAATATGTTGAGATAAAACTCTTTATTAAGTACTAAGTCTTGGAGTATATATATATATATATATATATATACACACACACATATATATAATATATATAATAATAATTATATAATATACATTTTACATATAATATATATAAAAGGACCACCCACTAGTAAAGCTCTTTTAAACCAACAACAAAGTAATAGATCAACAAATGCAAAATAATAAAATTCATACAAAACATTTTTGTACTATTCACATACACATTAAAAGAATGGTTGAAATGGAAATGTAAATTACCAGTATATAATTCTAAATATTTACCCCTAACAATCTGAATTAGAAATTGATACTTTATTTAACTCTTGAGCAGGAATGTGTGATGTTAAAAAATTAAGAGGAAATTATAAAGTCAGAAGATAAATGTTAAAATACATACTCATATATATGTGTGTACATGTGTGTGCGTGTGTAGATGTATTAATCTCATCATTAAAAGGAGGAAAAAAGAGCCTTTAAAGTTTCCATTATCCATTATGTCAGGTAGCAAATATCTTCTCAATGTAACTCCAGACATTAAATCTGTCGAGAGGAATGCTGTAAAATAAATGTCTGGGATACCTTCATAAACAAAAATCTTATTTCCATAATTCATACAGCTGGCTGGCATTTATTGGCACGTCAGGTGCAATGGGGACATTTCAGGAACATTAACATGTACAGCATCATTTGTCAACAAAGCAACAATGTAAGCAAATCGTTCAGAACTCATACAGATTTACAGCTTTCTCTGCCAGCTGCTAATTACGGTGTGCTCTGCCTATTTGGTATGGTCTTTTTATTGGAAAATGACAAAGGGGTTATAGTATCCCAGTTTGGAATATAGATGTGGCTGTTAGTAATAATATGAGTGTGATATGACCATGTAGTTGGAGTTGTGATCCAGTTTTGCTGGTCTTATAATTGATCAGCTCTGATTGATGAAGGACAAAGAGAAATTCACAGCCTATTTCATTTCCAATGTAAGTAACCTCTAAAACAAAGGGAAAATAGAACAAAAAATTGTCAAAGACCATGTCACGGCAGTTCTTAATGTTTCCCCTATGGAACATGACACATAATATTTACCTCTCAAAGCAAAGCTGATGTGTTGATTGCTGATGGAGCGAATGTTACAGGAGCCTGTGCATTTCAGATTCTAGGTTGTGCTTTGAGCCATCAGGAAGGCTTTCCACAAATATGCTTAAATAATGCTAAGGTTATGACATCAGGTGACAAATGTCAGCACCGTCAAAGTTAAAATCTATAATCACCCCCTGCTTAAGTAGTTGAGTTGTAGGAAAAGACACAACTGTGCAAGCAAATGATGAAGTGTCAACTTTACCTTCAAATTCCCCAGATTGTGTCAAGATATATTATAATCCACAAAATGAATAGTGTGCTGCCTTCATGCCCACCATGTAAAGCTGTATTTAGAGATATAAATGTTTCCTATTTAGCCAAATTATAAAAAAGTTAAATTGGTAAATACTTACTCAAACATTATTGAAATTTATCCCATCCCCAACCTTATTTTAAAACCATTAAATTCTGGAGTGAACAGATTTGACATTTAGCAAGTCAATTGCTGTCAGAGCAGCTGACTTGACCAGATATTTAAATATTTTAAGCCTTGCTGGCACCAGGTCTTCAGAGAAGACATGGAGTGAGGCATTTCTAGAGCTGGTAATGTCAGGCCAGCAGTGGTTGACTGAATTTGATGTACATTACACTAAATAAGTATCTTCTCATACTCCTATTTAATAAAGATTCTAACTCCAAACATAATATATAGGTAAATGGAGTTGTTCTGCTTTACATAATCCTCCAGCGGAATCCCTTTCAGTCTTCTCTGAAATATTTGTCATTATGTATTTGGATTGCTGCTTTCTACCTTCTCCACTAGAATAGGGTTCCTAAAAAACAGAAATATATTGTATTCATTTTTGTGCCCTTGTGCCTTAGCACTGTCTAAAACACAGCAGGCGCCAAATTAAAGCCAGTTGAATGCATGAATGTATGCATGCGTGAATATTGGGCAGCCCTTAATGAGACTGTGATGACGAAGAAATTTGTTTCAATGTTTTGCCCATTTGTTCTTTATTCAGGGTATCCTCTCTCAAATCCTCTAAGAAGCATGTTTTTCATATACTCTTTTATTTTCTCTTCTTCTGAAACTCACTTTCAGAAAAGTATCTGAAACTCACAAATATTAAGATAGAAATTATAAAGAATCTTTAAAAGTCATCTCTTTCTCAGGGGAATTTATATTCTAACAAAGATTTATCTCTTAAATTACAATTGAATCTTAATTTGAGGTTTTTAGGCACTCCTTTTTATGGAAAGAAAGATTTTTTTTAAGAATAGGGAAACATTTTGATTTCCTTTAATAGAGAAACAATCAGTTTTTTGCCCAAATCAACCCTGCTTTGTACCAAAGTGGGTGGTGGTATTGACTCTACACTCCAGAATTACATAGCATCCAGATTATACCAGGAATTCAAGCATAGTCCTTAGAATGCAAATGTGGCTTTGCTAAGGAAAAATGCTAAGGTCTGATTCACATTAAAATGGAATTTTTAGGTTGAGTCAATGTAAGGGAAATCATCTAGATTGTTACATCTGAGCAGAGCTTTCTGAACGTATCTAGTCACTTCCTGTGTGAAATAAAACTTTCTACTGAAATTAGAAACTGGCAAGAACTTTATATTTTAATGCTCAAAGAATGCTAAAATTTTCGATTCATGTCACAGGGTGATGGAATCTGATCATTTGGAAGAAAGGCACACCAATTATTTAAATAAAACCCACCATTTCTTAACTTACCAGTTTTCCTAAAATAAAAATTATTTCTGAAAATAGATTACTTACATAGACAACAGCATTTTTGTTAACTCTTACTGCAAATTGTTATCCTTATCTTAATTTAAAATCATTAAGCCAGTTCCTTAGAATATTCTGTTTCATCCTTCTAAATAATTTAGGGTACACTAATTAATGATTCATAAATATTTGAGAGAGAATGGATTGATGTTTACCTGTGTAAAAGTCTTCAGAGAAAATACTTCCAAAACTCAAATATTTTTAAGCATTCAGAAGTATCTGTCTTCACAAATATGGTTTCTAACTATAAAACCTTCATTATTAATCATTCACTCAGATCCTCTGAGGAATTCCACAAAGAATCACTTACTACCCTCAATAATACATAAGAATGCTATTCTCAATGACCACAAAGGTGACTCTAAGTTTATTTCTCACTAATTTAAACAGGTCTTTCCTTTTCTTTCCCTCTTCATACTCCTCCCTCTAACCACCACCTTCCCCCACAGTAATACATATCTACTAAGTATATTGAAAACATGAATGATATGAAGAAATTTAAGAATTAATTACAATTCAGGACAAAGGGCGGAATTCAGGACTTATTATAGCTGTGAGTTGTTTTGCTTAGTTACAAAATATGATAATGAGATAATATAAATTTGATATTTCTTGTAAGACTTATGGAAAAGTTATAATTTAGGGTTTATATTATATATGTAAACCTAGAGATGTTAAAACACGTGCAACTACAGGTAGAAAGTCTACCTTCAATCCAGTGTATGAGGATGCGCCCTCATGTGGCTTCCCAAAGGCTGCGGGAGGGCAATCATAAGAACTCTCCAACCTAGCTGTCCCTTCAAATGTCTATCACCAGCTTGACAGGAGTGAACATCTAATCAACCTAATAATTCCTTCCTATTGTTCCCTTCCTACATCTAATTTAAGAGAGAGAGAAACTTTAATCTCAAAAGTTAAGTACTTAACTTAAAAAATGACACAGAAAGGTGGGAAAGGTGGATTTAAAATGTAAGTAGCAGCCCTGGCCAGTGTGGCTCAGTGGATTGAGTGCCAGCCTGCAAATCAAAGGGTCGCTGGTTAGATTCCCAGTCAGGGCACATGCCTGGGTTGCAGGCCAGGTCTGCGGAAGTGTGTACTCAAGAGGCAACCACACACTGATGTTTCTCTTCCTCTCTTTCTCCCTCCCTTCTGCTCTTTCTAAAGGTAAATCAATAAAATCTTTAAAAAAAATAAGTAAATAGCATTTAGTTTTAGTTGCATGAGAAAATATTGTTCAAACTAATAATGTGTGTCTATTTTTTGAGATTAGTAACAAAATAAACACATTCTCAAGCAAACAATTCTGAAAGTTTAATATCAACAGACTCTCTTGAAAATATAAGGATGTATTTCAGGTAGAAGTTTAATTATTCCAGAAGGAACATCTGAAATGCAAGAAAAAAAAGTTAGCAAAGTACATCTAAACCTGTGGGTCAATCAAATGAAGCTGTGTTAAAAATGAGAAGTTTGTGGGATGCATAATGAAAGTCTAAACACAGATAAAATGTGATCAGAAATAGTATGTAAAGTTGGTAAAGGAGTAAACAAAGTAAAAACTTGCAAGGTCTTCAGTAATCCTGAAGGATGTAAAGACTTAGATCATAAGTGAAATACATGTTACAATTTCTAGGCCACTATGTTATGTTACATGCCCACCAATAGCTAGAAGGTGTCTATGGAAAAAGATTAGGAGCGGGTTTGGATCAGCACCTAAAAAGGTTGCCAGACATTGTACATCTTTTATCACAACCTGCTTTTTTTTTTCCTACAGCAATGAACACTCCACTCTTTAAAAATAGGTTTTATTTTATTTTTGTTGAGGATAGAAAGTGTACGACCAACCTGTGGAAGATAGAAATCCAAAGAAATATATTGGATACAAGAAAGGAGAGTAGAGGAACTACATTTCAGGAAGTGGATGTCAAGGGGGGGATGTCTGAGGGCTGGGTGAGATAGGTGGAGGGATTAAGGGAAACACCTCATAGACACAGACATTAATATAGCGATTACCAAGGGGGAATGGGGGTGGGGGCAGGTAGAAGAGGGTAAAGTGGGGATTGATAATGATGGAAGGAGACTAGACGATGGGTGGTAAATACACAATCCAATAAATGTTGACGTATTATAGAATTGTACACTTGAATCCTATTTATTTAACCAATGTCATGCAAATACATTTAATTGAAAAATTTCATTATTAATAAAATGATTGCTTTAAAAAATAGTGAGCTTGAGCCCTGGCTGCTGTGGCTCAGTGGATTGAGTGCAGGCCTGTGAATCAAAGGATTGCTGGTTCAATTCCCAGTCAGGGCACATGTCTGGGTTGCAGGCCAGGTCCTGGTAAGGGGTGTGCAAGAGGCAACCACACATTGATATTTCTCTCCCTCTCTTTCTCCTTCCCTTCCCCTCTCTGTAGAAATAAATAAATAAAATCTTTTTAAAAAATAGTGAGCTTGAGTCTTAAAAAGAAGGAAGTCTATGTACTTCTTTAAATGGAAAACATCAACAGCTAACTGAACACCAGCAACATATTCAGGAGGCGGAAGGCGGGGAGGGGAAGCTAGCTATTGAGGAAATTATTGGTTTATTCACAGAATGCTTCCCCTTAGAAGAACAACAACAAATCACTTTAATAAACGTGGACATTTAAATAATGTTGTTACTGTCCATAAATGATAGCCTAAGTGGTTTCCCACCAGCAGAAAACAATGTGCTTTAGTAACATTTGTGTACCTGTAAGTTCCTATTAGTGCACATTTCTTTCAAACATAAATTTGAGTATGAGCCATACAAGTGTTTCATAGTTAGAAGGAAAAAAGAGACTTTTGTGGTAACAAAACTACAGTGAAAAAATTTCCAGTTAGAAACAAATAATAAATGATAAAGAAATGAAGGCATCACTACCAAAACCAGAAAATAAGCCTCAGAGACCAAAAAAAAACACTTTCCATACAAAATCAAATATCCAATATTTTTATACAGTTAGAACTCATCATAAATGTTCAAACTAACCTATTTTAGCCTCTTTCTATTTCTACTAGTGGACATGAATCGCTTTTCTCTAGTCTTTTTTTTTTTTAAGTTTGCTATTTCTTATCATATATAACTGTCTCAGTGAATTTTAAATAGCTAAACTGTTTGCTTAGAATTCAGGTGTTTTTCTTAGCAAATTATTTCAAGCTGGAGCTGGTCCTTGCACATACTGTTGAATTTCAAATGTCCCCCTTAAACACAACCATGAAAGTCATTTCTTTCCTATCCTCATCAACACTTCAGATAGTTAATAGCAGCAGGCACATGTTATAAAAGAAGTTGCTGAAGAAGGAACTTGAAGTGAATTTGGCATAGAGTCATGGATGGTACTAAACACATGGGTGAAGTTATTTACTTGAGATTTTTCTTGTCGGCCTGATTTGGCTATATTTTCAAAATTGACACATACTATGCTGTAGACTTCTATTTTCACTAGCTGAGAAACAGAATGATTGCAGACTTTTGCATGTTATGCATTTTTAAATATCACCAAGTTAAACTTAGATTTTGATTCTGTGCCCAGGACCAAGTGGAAAAATCTCCATCTTCAATAGTTCCTATTATCTTATAGTCACTGGGTCACATACTGTATTTCTTCCATGAGTAAAACTCCCACTTGGAATTCCAAGCATTGCATAACCAGTGAAGTATTCATATTATATGTAACTCAGTAGACTTTGGGACCCGCAATAGGCATTTTATCTCCATGACATTCTTTTCAGCACTTAAAAGTCTTAAAATCATAGTTCAGAATGGAGCCAACGTTTAAGTCATCCAACAAATATTTATTAAACACCTCCATCTACTACTGGTATCACAGCTATGACTACTGCTTTATATGGATCTTTGCTGCTTTCAATTGCCTTTACAAACCTCACCTCATTTAACTCCTCTGGGAACGTGCCCACTCTCCTGAAAGGAGCTTCGAGTCCCATAATACAGATTAAGTCAATTGCTAGAAAAACTGACCTGTAAAGTCCTTGTCTTTAGTGAATTAAATGGTGTTGGCTAAGGCAGTGTTTTAGGCGGTTTTGGTGAATTGACAAGTGATCTTGGGTAAAAAATTCACCTGAACAGATGCACACTTATTTTTATTATGTTGTATTCATTTTATTCCAAAATAATTACTTGTTAAGAATTAAGGAAATACACATAAAAATATCATTTAAAAATGGTAGTTATATGATAACATATCTTTAAGCATGTTATAATTAAAATACGGATGGTTTTATCTTTTTTAAGATTTATTTATTTATTTATTTTTAGAGCGAAGGGAAAGGAAAGCAAAAAAGAGGGAGAGAAACATCAATGTGTGGTTGCCTCTCATGCACCCCCCTACTGGGGACCTGGCCGGCAATCCAGTCACATGCCCTGACTGGGAATAGAACTGGCATCCCTTTGGTTCACAGGCCGGTACTCTATCCACTGAGCCACACCAGCCAGAGATAAAATATGGACGATTTTAAAAGTAAGTTACCTGTACGCATCATGAGCTAAATTTGACCCATGGGCCATAGTTTGCCAGTCCCAGTACTGAAGCGGTAGTTTTGCAAGTTTGGCTGGAGAACATTAATGTCTAGAGAGAGTTCCCTAGATGGTCTCCATGGCTTAGAACAATGGAATTGCTAAATCTGAAGAAATCTCAATAATTTATCTTACTCTCAAACATGACTCACGTTTTCTCTTTACACCTTTAATATTTGTTTTACATTGTAGTGGTTTTTTATATTTGTTTCAATTTCAGAAGTTTATAATGTTTTGCTGGCAGCCTGTACTGATGTCTCTTCAAAATCTTTACTGTTTTTTAATCTTGGAAGGTCCCCCCTCCCTGGGGAAGTTGGGAGTAGTCCTGATTAGAAGTACAAAGCAATAAAATAAATTAAGAACATAATGCGGTTTCCTCTGATACAGTTAGTATTCATAAACCTTAAAAATTAGCATGGGCCAGTAATCAAGCAAATGTCACGTGTTTTGAATACAAGAAGGAGGAGGCTGCCCAACCACAGGGCTTGTCCACGTAAAATAAAGCCTGAGCTGTTATTACTATTCTGTTAGAGTAAGTTGGAGACTCTCAGTTTTTCCTTGTAACTATTTGCCTTTTATATCTTAACTATAAGAATGCAATAGGACATTTTTACTTCATCTAGTTTGAAAGTGTTGTATGATGCAGGATTTAAAGTTTTCCATCCTAATTCTTAAAAGCCTTATTACAAACTACATTCTATTAAGTGGTCTCACTTAAAATTGTAACGCTTAGCTTGGATTTTTTTAAATTTTCTATGTCTACTCAATTGTTTGTGACTTTCTTTGGGAATGGCTGGTTAATTTTACCCCGGTTCTATTTATGTGCTTTCATGTAACAATTAATATTTACTATTGGACATGTATCTTACCCCTTTATAAGATACATTTTTCAGTTTTTTTCCCCATATTACATAGAATAGTAAGGCATTCATTACTCATTATTAAATCCATTCTTTTTTCCTTTTTATTGAATTCAAAAGGCAAATCACCTAGGGTTTTTTTTTTTTTTGGCATGCATCAGCAAAAGTATGTTATTATGAGGTATTCAAAAATAATATATCTTCATAAAACAATATAGGTGGAGGTTTAAAGAGAAATAAGGAAAGAAATTGGAACCATCTGGATATCCAAAGTAGAGAAAAGTTTTTGCTAATGGTTGTCATGTACACGTTACAAAAATAACATTGTATGGCTTGCTAACTGGACGGGGAAATGCAGAGCTATCAAAAGTTTAAAAAAGAAGATAGTTCTGGAGTGCAACAATTGAGCAAATAAAATTATTCTTAAGACCTATAGTTAGAAGAAGAGTGGAGATTCACACTTCTTAGGTCAGTGGAGATTAAACGTATCTCAAAGACTCTGGGAATCGAAATACGGCTATGTTCCAGAGACAATGGGGGTGGGAGGCGGATTTTTTTTCTTGGCAGAGGTGAGTGGGGAGATCAACTTTTACTGATTCGCTCCTAAATCAGCCTGACAAATTGGAGAAGAGTAGATATTTCATGAAAGAAAAAAAATATGGATATGTGCTTTAGAGATAACAGAGGAAATGAAAATACAGGAAGGAAGGGTGGGAGGGAGGGAGGGAAAAATGGAGGGAGTGAGGAAAAGGGGAGAGAGAGAGAGCGAGGGAGGGAACAAAGGGGGAGGAAGGGAGGAAAACTGAAGTAAACCGAACTCCCTCGCGTGTAAATGTTGCATACAAAAAAAACAATGTTCTTGGAAACTGATTTCAACACATATCATTTAAGTATTTAACACATAAATTATAAATCAATTTTAGGAGGATTATTCACCCAATGTGAGCATCTTTCTGGCTTTACTTCTCCTTGTCATTTCATCACCAAGTAACCATTCAGGCAGAGTATAGGTCTCTACTTCAGTGAGATTAGTAAAGGTGGTCCAATCAATTATTCTTAAGCCACACCAAACAAGCATGCCCTAATGTTGCCTATGTCAGCGTTGTGTTGGCCAGCACAATAGAATACTTATTTAAGCAGGTATATCAGTCTCAGAGATCTATGTATGTAGTTTACCTTGAAGTGCATTGAAAACAGAATATCCCTTATTGATTTTGCCTGCCCAGCTGCTGTATGTAGTCAATGGGACTCACAGGGATGTAAATAGAATGAATCAACTCCTTGCTGGCCCAGGGCCTCTTGGAGTCATGTGAAGTAGGCTTCTGATCCTTTATGTTTAGGCACAGCCAGGAAGACAAGAGTGCTACTGTCTTCTGCTGGTGCACAGAGTTACCTCAGGCTATGCAGGAAAATGCTTTTTTCTTATTTTTAGACCTGAATCAGTCTATGCCACTAAATGTATTCTTGTGAATACAGATAGCACTTTGTTGTCATGCCCATGGGAAGGCGGTGGAGTAACCTGTTTGGATGCAGCTGCAGGCCACCTGTAGAGAAAGTCAAATTAGGGAGAGACCCCACTGTTCTTGGCATTAATGCTTTTTGTATTGTTGTTTGACTTTTCCCCCTCTGTCTATGTATCTTTTTCATCTCGGGAGATCGGGAGCACATTTTAAGGCCTTCTGTCCCTTTAAGGCATCTAGTGATTGAAAGGACTCTAAGATTTGAAAGGCTGTAAAAACTCCCCAGTTACCAATGAATGATGGCAATACAAAGAATCTTAAAGCTGTTGAAGCTGAAGTAGCCTTCTTACAGATTTAGTTTGTTTGGTGAACTTTCAGCGGCAGCTCTTGAAAGGTACTGTTCAAATATTCCCACCTATCTGTTCTGCTTCTCCTTGTAAAGATTTATCATGTTCTCAGTGGAGAAAGAGTCATCCATATTAGCAGTTAAGTTTACTGCAGATAAGAAGAAAAAAAGAGATCCTGAAAGAGAAAGAATAAACTCTTATTTCTTTCCTCATCTACCAATTTGAAGCTTTGAAAAAGAAGCCCATAAATGAAATATCTACATTAGCCATAAATATTAAAGGAGGGAAATGTGCAAATAAAACTTGTTTCTGGAAAGCTTGATTTTGGCTGAATATCAAAAACCATTTCCTGACAATGAGATCCATTAGTCTACAAAAGAATCACTCAAAGTAGCGGTTGCATTGAATATAAGATTTAACATTTAAGGCTGGACCGAAGACAGCCACAGATATCACACTCAAATGAAGAGTTTTGTTCTGGCAGTTGGACAGACCAACTCTTTGGAGTCTTCTTGTTTCTTATTCCTTTGATTGAAAATTTATATTCGACTGTAGGACTGGAATTTTCCAAGATCCTGCATCACGGGTCCTTACAAGCACACTGCGGTGGGACTGTGCGTGCAGACCCGGTTGTGGCTTCGCGTCGACGGGTTTTCCGAGCACCTGAAACAGAAGAATCGCCACAGTGACCATTAGACGGTTCCCCCAGTTCAGCTGCCCAGTGGTTATCCAGCTCCCACATCATCTCAGCTAAACGTCTTGCAGTTGTACAACTCAACTTTCGATCATTAGCATTTAGTTCATTTAAATTTGTTTAAACAAAATGCCCTGTCAGAGAAGTATTATATCTAGATAGCTACTGAGATTTTCCCGAGTAAATATTTCTAGATGAGGCTTCAAAGCGATGGCTGTGATTTGATTTATTCCACATATGCAGGTTATATACTTCTGTGAAAATTAATGATGAGGAATTCAATGTGCTGCAACTAAATGGTGATATTTGGACAACTTTAATTCTCAAAGATGTGCCAAGCATCCTGAAAGCTCTGATCTGTACTTTCTCCTAAGTGTTCTACCTCTTCAGAATCTCTATTCCAGTGAAGAAAAGATTGGAGTGATACTAGTGTCTTCTCTATCGTAGTCTTTTGCAGATTTATAGATTGTTTTTATTATATGTTCTTAAGTAATTGCTCACAACACCCGAGCCTCTGAAGCTAGGAAATGAAGGGACGGAGCCAAGACTTGCAGTAGGCAGTCTGACTCAGCCCCTTCCTGCTCCATCCACCTTTGCTCCACAGCTGAGCCCTACCACGAAAAACATTGTTCATTTGGCAATCTCGTCCACTGGGATGGGCACATAATTAGCACTTGAAACTATCTATCTAGGGAAAAGCATAGCCCTGAAGGAAGAGGGTCTAACTTTCCAAAATTCACAGAAACAATGCACTCGAAGAAGTGTAAGATACTTGAACCCAGCGCTGGAAAGAAGACAAATCCTAGGGGAAAAAAACAAACACAGAACAATAAATGATCCTGAAGTAACAATTATGCCGACATAGACTGCTGGGAAGCAGATACAGGGCATTTGATGCAAAGAGACTTTTGTCTTCCAGGGTAAGGAGATGGGACGGATGGAGCTCAGAGAGCTAAATAAGGCCTCCCTTAAGACCGTTCATCGGTACCTTTCCAACCACCTGTGTTTTCAATTCGAAATGGTTTTACTGACCATATCCCTAATACCTTCTTTCTGGTACAACTTAAATTTGTTTGAACAATTAACATGAAAAGTTGTTTTAAATAGTAGCAATGATGTTATAATGGTGCAATAAAAAGAAAATTTGTATTCATAGACTTGGTTCAAATCCTGGATCTCCGATTTACGATGTGTGTGTAGTTATTTCGCTGAACCTCCATTCACTGTCCTTTAAAGTGCAAGGAATACCAACTAATAACTTCTCCCCGGATAGCTGTGATTTTTAAATGAGATACTGAACTTGAGAGTGTTTTCTGCGGTATGTGCCGTATCACCATAATCTATTATCATACTTTGCTTCAATTAGCTCAGTAGCTTAGAAAAGTTATTTCTTAAATTATCCAGATAATTACCTCTTTAACACCCCAGTTTGATCTCTGTGTGCGCTCAGTCCATACCAGTGTAATTAACAGTGAAATGGAGAAGAGATTTGGAATTACAACATCCTTGAAGCACTGAGTATGGACAGCCTCTAGTTTTTGTCAGCTTGTGCATGAGACACCCACACCCAAACTTAAAGCTTACTTTGAGAAGGAGTTTTCAATGCCAGAAATCCCATATGGTTTTGATGTAAGTAAAAGGTGTGCATTTCCCTCAGGGTCAGTCTAAAAATTGGACCACTGCTTGCTCTGGCCACATGTGTGCGACTCTGAAGGACTTGTGATCTCACCTGTCTCAATCATATGCTATCACTTTCCCCACATGCCTCTTTTGAATAGGTATTATTCTGGCCAAAGACAGTGGATGAGAAAGTTAAATAATATTAGGAAAGTCATTATACATAAAAATACTAAATTATATGAATTTTGACATTATTCAGCATGATTATAACTATATTTGTATAACTATAACTACATAATTCAGATCCATAGAAGACGCCAATGTGAAGCATTCCTTGAAACTACTTTCTTTTCCCAATGAAATGTCAGTCTTTCTTAGTTTTAATTTTTGCAAAATTTGGAAAATGGTTACCTTCTACAACATAAACAATTACTATAGGTACCTTCCAATCACAAGACTCTAATTTAGGGAGCAAATAGCACCATAATTCTACGACGTTACAAAATTCTACCATGTGGAGCAGAGTCTGAGAAGGCAACTCAGAGGTTAGTTTTAGCAAAAACCTCCAGATCTTTCTTCTTTCATTAGCATTTTTCATAACACTTGTGTTTGCACCGTGAATATTTGCCAGAGAGACTTTGCTTCCTAGAGCAAATATCCTGATATTTTAGACCCCATAGATAGCTCATTATTTTGCAAACATCTAGGTATTATCAAAAACCCTGTGAATGTGTAGTCATTAAAATACCAGTTATCTATTTCTCCTGCTTGCTTTTACATTTTAATTGCTCCTACTTCCTGTCCTGACCTTAATGTTTCACAGAAAGGAAGGCATCCCACAAAAGAGAGTGATCTTTCATTTGTGAGCTGCAAAGCTTCATAGGTCCTAATCTGGCCAGGGTTTTCGGCAGCGCCCTGGAATGCTGTTTTGCAGTTTCAAAAGTGATCATACTCAGCTTCCCAGAATTTTTTATGCCCGGAGGATGCTACAAGAACAAGGCCGCCTTGTTAACAAGTTGCAGTCTCTCAAAAACAAGATAGGATTCCGGATATAAATCATCATTTCAGCTCACAAAGCTATGTTCTCCACCCGACTAAAGGACTTCATTTACATCTAAAATGGTTAATACTGATCTCCACTAGAACTCCTAAGTGGGAGAATGCAGCTGCCATGTGCTTAGTGACTCTGGGGTTAGGGAAGAATGACATCACCAAATTTAAGCATATTATCACGCTGACATAGAGGCACCTTGTTTTCTGGTCTGTAGATAGAACAGGGATTGTGTTCTGTGTCTTGTTTTTTTCCTCCCAAAGAATACCTTTCCCCCTCCCACCCCCAACGTCTTAGCAGCTGCTATGTAAGGGGTTGAAAATGTCACTTCAACTAATGATGAATGATGCTTGACCTCTGACGGGTTACTCTGAATTTTATGCAATGCTAAATTAATATGAAAGATCCCAACTCAAAGGACTTCGGCTGTTATGAATTGCTGCGAGGACGCATTTGTGGAAAGCAGTCAGTAGCTCTAGGGTTTTTTGTTGTATCCTTGGTGGTAGGGGAGGGGGTGGCCCTGTGGGGGCTTGAGCTCTACAAACAAGGTAAAGACAGTGTGCTTGCTACCTCTTTAATGTGTTTTCTCCTATGAGATGAATATCTTTTCATACCAGAAATATCGTCAGTAAGCAGAACCAGTTTGTGGGAGAAAAAGAAAAAAACATTCTGGAAAGGGCAACTGGCCCACATGTCTTTGTTGTTTTTATTTGAATATAATTAATTATGTAAAGCAATAGTTAGTAGGAGATTAACAATTAGTAGATTCTGTCACGTAGTCACACGGAAATTACTAACTAATTGAACAACGGGTCCTCTATTGTGTCAGAAAACAGTGCTGAGTGTCATTCTTCTTATCTTTTTACTTTGTTGTTTTCACAGATCCCTTTCTCTAAGATGTATGTTTCACAGCATACAAATAAATAAATAACCCCGGTTGCAATTTTATAACATGCAAAGGGGGTTGAAATAAAAACACCTGTTTTAATTAGCATTATGGTTTGCTCACTTTAAAAAAAGTGCTAATCCTGATGCAGTTAGCTGGCATTTTTAAAGCTTTGGATTTCCATCTGTATCTTATATTACGATGTTTCAGGATTGTCAGGAGTTAATTATGTTAACTTGGGAAGCATTGCTTGCATTTAGAATGAAAAACTTCAGCTTGAATAGACAGAAAAGCAGATGCTATCTTTCTTGTCAATTGCTTTGTTGTGAGCTGCCTTGCAACTTTTTCTCTATTTCTCCATCCAAAGGGAAGTGTAAATCTCTATTTATTTTAAGTTTAACATAAACTACACAATGTCAGTACTCTTCTGTTTTGGCTATCTGTGTCTCGTGTATCCTTACATGTGTAGCTTTTCTGCCTCAAAATCCAAAAACCTGCAGTCAAATTATCTCTTCTTTAATTCTTAATTTGTTTTGTTGTGTCTAGTCATTATGGAGATTAGAGCATAATAAAATTTAAGACTAGGACAACTCTACATGGCTCAATCCTCTCTCCAGTTAATTTTTCTACCACCTTTTTGCTTTTGTACATCAACCTTTTAAATGAAGCAAAAATACATGCAGCATCTGGGCACAACAAGGCATGTTAAGGATGGAGTAGGCACTCTAAGTAGGAATTTCCATGCTTTTGTGAGCTTAATGTTCTTTTAACATAGAGAGCAGCTGTGTTTATGTCAATAATTACACATTGAAATAAATGCATGTACATGTGTTTCTTTATGGGATTAAGGATGTTGGGAATGGCCTTCCACAAAAGATTTTTGTCCCTCCCATCCCCACCCAGAAAGTTTCCACCAAATTCAAAACCAAGTTATACTGTTTTGAGATTCTGACATATTTTGGGGGCAATTGGACTTCTAGGTTTCAACTGACAGACTATTGCATTGATATGCTTGCAATTTTCTGTTTGCCTCGCTACCCCACATCTGTTCTCCACTCTTCACTACCCTGTTTACTGCCCAGGATCTGACCTGTATGCACTCCATCACAAAGGCCCCCTTGCCAAAAGACTTCCAACTAGATTGAGCCAATGGGAGGCGTCTGCAGGAGAGCAGAGGGCAGGAGGAGACAATGCAAGAATGCCGTGATTGTTAATGCTTAATCCCCAAATTAGTGTCATAGGCAATAAATGCTCAGCTTTCAAAGCAAAGTGAGATCAAGGAAAAGTGGATCGCTCTAGGCAGGATCCCTGGAGATGTGAGGTTTCCTTTGGGCTTTAAAAAGAATTGGTAGGATGGGGTAGGAGGAGGGAATGGGTATGACAGTTTGGTCAAGAATGAGCAAGAACCGAAGTACGGAGGTTATAAAGTGCAGTCCTTTGGGGGGATAGCAAGCACTCCGGCTTGACAGAGCAGATGACCCGGGTCTAGTGAAGATGAAGTGGCAGGTTGTGCCACATAGTACAGGCCTTTAACTGGATGGAATAATAAGTCTTTAAAATATATGACACAGGTGTGTGCACTATATAAATGCAATCTGTAAATGGACTGTGGAGTGGAGGTTCCTTCAAGTGCCGTATCTTACATTCACATTCATCGTGGCTGCTCCACCACTTAAAAATAGCTATGTTCCTGAAAGAAAATGTCACCTAGATTGTCAGAAAAATTAAGACATAATATTCCTGAAGCCTTTCTGTGCCTTTAACCCACATTTATAATTTCATACTGTCTTTCTAAACGTTTTAAACCCAGGCCAAATGTATAAATCTGACAGTTCACCTGTACTTAACCAACCAAGTTTGCAATTTGATTGCAAACTATGAACTTGTTGTTGCATAGACACAACCATTCAACCCGGGAAACACCTATCACTCCGTGGGTTTCATTCCTCTCAACTTCAGATGTGTTAGGCCGCTAAGATTTAAACCATAGTAATTGTTGTTAATCGGCAATACATCAAAGATCACTGGGTTGGCGGAGACCAGTGTTCCTCAGCACAGATAGCCTAAATCACAAAGCGTGGCTTGTTCGTGTACCAAAGACTACTGCTACCACTCTGGAGCCAAAACTGCCATGGAATTTATCTTGTCAAACAAGCAGACTTGTGTGGATGCTGATTATTGGAGATAAACTATTAACACAAGAATCCATGTTGCTGTCTGGATATTTCTCTCACATCACACTCTGGAGCTGATTGCTTGAAAATTATAGTCTTACTTCCAGGACATAAATTTAAATGACACTTTTTTTGCTCTATCTGTTTTTATATGACCGTTTTCCTCTCTTGTTGTTTTAGTTGTCTTGCAAAATAGTTTGTGAGTGAGACCACAATGTTAGAAACTTAACTGTGACACTAACTTCCTGTATGAACTTGAACAAGTTAGTTAATTTCTCTCTGGTCCTTAGACCCTCACACGTTAAACGTGGCTAATCCTACCTTGCTTGGTTTCTAAGGAAGTTAAGTAATATCATGTGTGTGAAGTGCCCATCACCATGACTGGCACGCGTGAGGTGTGAGGTTAATGGATTTAGTTGTCATTGCTGTTGTTCTCCTTCTTCTTATTCAGTTTTTACTTCTATGCTGATAATTCTCCAATTGGCCTACCCCATCTCTATCCCCTTTACTACACTTCACACCCAAATATCCAAATGTCCACTGGATATTGCCACATGACATGTCAATAACACACCAGAACCAACATCATTGTTATCTTTGGCATCTTCTTGTCAAGAACAAATTAAATGAATGCGAAGTCCCAGCTACTCTTGCTCAGGTGTCCAGTGTAAGACAGCTGCACCAGCGCACTAACATCCTTCTGGCTAGAAACAGTATTTTTACTTGTCTCTCTTTTCTCTTTGCCACGGCTACTCTCATTGGATTTTAAGGTCTCACATATTCAGCCTTTTCTCTGCATTTCTACAAAGACTACTTAATTCTGGCCTTCAGGATGACTTGGTCTACTGCAATAGCTTCCTAACTACTTTGCATACTCCTACCTTCTCACCTCTCAAATGCATCATTATTGACTTAATTTGATAAAATACAGTCTGAATGATATTATTTCCCCACTTGAATTTCTGCTGGTTCTCTCTTGTCTAAAGGAAAACATTTAATCTTTTGGTACAGCAGTGAAGGCATTCCACTGACTTCCAAGCTAAGTTCTCACGATATTTCATAACCCACCTTTGCACTAGCCACTAAGAGGCTGCTTGGCAATAAGCACACTTCTATCCACTTCATATCTGTTTGCTAAAACAGTGCTTCTTGGACTTTAGCATGCACCAGCATCCCCTTCAGGGCTTATTAAATCACAGGTGGCCAACTGAATGCACTCTGCAGATCTCGATTCAGTAGGTCTGAGGTACGACTTGATCATTTTCATTTCTAACAAGCTCCTGTATGATGCTGATATGGCTGGTCCTGGGACCACATCTACACAACCCTGACCTGGAACATCCATCTTCACGCCTCTCAGTCCACCCAAATCCTATGCATCCCTTACCGTCTTTGCCTTGGGGAAATTTCATCTGTCTCCCCACTCGGAGTGAACCAGTTCACGCTCTGCAATAACAGAGTGACTAAGGTTTCAGGCTTGGAGCCAGATTGACTAAAATCTAGCTCAATACTTGAGTGAACTTCAATGAGTTGCCTAATCTCTGAACCTCCATTTCCCCATCAATGAAATTGAACTAATAATAATACCAGGAGCACATGTCTCTGTGAGGATAAAATGAATTATACATGTGAGGCACTGAGAACAGTACCTGACAACTGCTCAACTCCATTATGTGTTAACTAGCAGTTCATCCTTTTAATCTGAGGCTCCACTTAGCCATGTAGTGACATCTGGGGTTTGCAGACCTAAGTCCTCTTCTAGATGTTCAGTTCCCTGTGAGCGGTGACCACATCTTTATGAATCCCCGGGACAGTAGCTCCAGGCTTAGCACTTTACAGAAATCCAGTAAGAAAGAATATTAACTAATTCAAAAATTGAGAAAAGATTATAAAGTGATATTAAGTAGGTAAAATCTTCTAAAAGATAAACAAGCCAGTCATTCACTTTCCCCTCATCATAAAGATGAAAAAGTGAGGCCAATTATAAATAATATGTTGAAACTATGTTTGCTCTTTCCTTTGAATTTTCTAAACTCTATAATTAAAACTACTTCAAATCAGAAGATTGTAAAGAAGAAATTAATCTTACTGGTAAGTAAAAAACTAAATCCCATGGTTGATGAGAGATATGACCTGTTAGCAACAGTTACACATTTATACTCCTTTTCTTACAATCAGCATGTGGAGACCAGTATAATCCAATTAACTGTAATTCCCTTTTGTAGGGTCCATAAAATAGTGCATGATACTGAAACACCATTGAAGTGTTATCTCTGCCCAGATAATCCAAATGGATTCTCATTTTCCAACTACCAGCAGGTCTTTATAAACTTGAGGAAAATAGAATATTTTGACTTCCCTGAACATATGATAAATGCGATACACAATCATTGGTCTCTGAACTTTAATCTTTTTACGTGCCTGACCATGTTTTCGAGAGTTCTCTCTCTGCTAGATAATGGTTTCATGAATACACCTGAGTGTCTCTCTCGTATTTCCTGACCTCCTAAAAGAACTTTTTTTACAGTGAATATGCAGTACTTTAACACAACAGAGCCTCTCAGCTGAGCTTCTTGCTCGGGGTGCCTCGTGGACACCTCGTGTCTCACGCATGTACTCACCCTGATGCATCTCGGTCACTCCTGCCAGAGCACCTGTCTGGAGGATTACTGTCATGTCATAGTCATCCAGCCTATTCAACTGCAAAGTCCTCCATGCTCCGGCCGGCACCTTCCTCCTCATCCCCAACACTCTGAATGTGGAACCTATACTTCTGTGCTCTCAAGCAGTTAACGTTTCCACAAATTCACTGTGTTCCTCAGTCCTTGGCAGGACTACTACTTCTAATGATTTTTATATAATTCTCTCCTCCCATCTCCCACCCTGCCAGTGTCCCACGGATGCTCATAAATTAAGACGATGCTGTGTGACTCTTCATCTGTGAAGCCTCTTTTGACCAAAGTTCTATATTGCCGTAACCATTGACACAAAGTTAAATAGTAACATTTACCGTGATCCATTGTAACTTTTTTCTATTTTTCTATATTCCTGTACATTGAAAGATTTTTGAACTTAGAAACTAGGTTTTTTAAAATATATTTTTTCATCCCAGCAGCTACAACATGCCTAGCACAAAATTTTAGTTTAATAAATATTTGACAAATGAAGAATGACTGAACAACCTAATTATGTCTTCAGTATTAGTTTTATTTAACTGATTTTGAACTGATTTGAAAATGCGCTTTCAAAGAGAAAGATGAACAAAGAATACAAAAATTATGCTGCATAGTATGTGTATATGTATATATGTGTATAAATATATACACACACATATATATACATACATATAGCTACTGTTATTATTGTTGTGCTTGAAATAGTGTCTACAATCAAAGTGGTTAAAATTTGACAAGCAATGCAGATATATCCATAAATAGTAAAATAAGAGTACATGAGGCATTAAGCACTAGGCTAAGCCCTGAGGATACAAACATTAATGAGAATAAACTCCTTTAGAGTCAGAGTACAAGTGTAGTCAAATTACTTAGGATGTGCCCCATGAGAGATGGGGTTATCAAGGTAGGATTAGAAACCTAGTAAGCAGGATGTGAAATGAAGCTCACTGTAGACCAGAGTAAGGATTAGCAGCATAGATATCTGAGTGACAACAAGAACCTAGGCAGAGGCCCAGGAGTTAGTTAGCACCAGGAATTTGTTTAGTGTTAGACTGGAAGACAAGTAAGAAGAGTATCTGGTCACAGAAGCCTATAACTCCCCACATAGGATGAGGTCTGTCCAGAAAAAGTCCAGCCATTGTTAATATAATGAGAACAGTTTGTGCAACATCAATGTAATCTGGCAGCCAAGGAGAGTGGACTGGAATGCACATGCGTGAACAGCAATGACTTTACTGTACTAGTCAGTGGGGACAGCAGACACCCTTGAGTGAGCATGTGTACTGTGTAGCTGTCACATTAAAAATGACTGAGCAAGTAGAACAATAAATCTGCATCAAATTTTGTGTTAAGCTTTAAGCTTGAACATTCCTCTGTGGAAACTATTCAGATGATTCAGAAGACTGCAGCTATGGGTAACTGGTGACTGTCAGCTTCGTCACAACAACTCCCCTCCTTGTGTATCACGTCTCATGCAGAGTTTTTTTGAGAAACATCAAATTACCCACATAACTCAGCCCACCTACAGCCCAGATTTAGTGCCCTGTGACTTCTGCCTTTTCCCCAAATTAAAATGACCCTTGAAAGAGAAGAGATTTCAGACTGTTCAGACCATCAATGAGATTCAGGAAAATACGACAGAGCAGCTGATGGCAATTGGGAGAACTGTGTGAGGTCCCAAGGTGCCTACTTTGAAGGGAACTGAGGTGTCATTGTCCTGTCCACAATGTTTCTTGTATCTTGTATCTTCTTCAATAACTGTCTCTATTTTTCATAATACATGGCTAGATACCTTCTGGACAGACCCTTGTATATCACGAGAACATGTATGATGAAGTTAGCCCAAGTACATCTCTGCTCTGCTGAGAGAGGAGAGGTTCGTATGGGACCAAACAGCCTGTGCTGCTTGGAAATGTCTTAGTAACAGGTAACCTGAGACATAATAAATGATGTCTTTCTTCCTATAAGAGGAATGGTAGAAAACTCTCAGACTTAGGAGTTCACACAGTCATCATCATCTTTGTTTAAAAAGGTATTTATTAAGCAACTAACCACGCTTGTCTCTGTATTAATGAAACCAATATAAAAATAAAAGGGGTAGCTCCTTCCCTAGAGACAGCACAATCCCAGTAGTGATGCTAAAGAGAGCTCAAGAATTGTCAGGACATCAAGAGATTATATATCGTTTTTTAGACATTTTTTTAGCTTCAATAATTTCTATTTATTGACACATGCTCCTTCTTACCTCTTACACCTATGGCACATTTCTCTTTTTTCAACACTTTTTTGTCATTCAAGTACAGTTGTCTTTCCCCCACCACTCTACCCCACCCCAGCCATCCCCACTTTCCACTCTTGATCCTACCCCCCTTTGGCTTTGTCCATGGTTCCTTTATACATGTTCCTGACAACCCTTTCCACATTTCCCCCCATTATCCTCTCCCACCTCCCCTCTGGTTACTGTCAGTTTGTTCTTCATTTCAATGTCTCTGGTTATATCTCTAAAGACAGACTCATTCTGTCTTTATGATACCTTCCCACCCATACCTGTTGCTGTTCTCATAGCATCTGATACCTAGTAGTGCCTCCTAAATTGTTATAATGAATTAATATATTACTTAATTTAATCGATATTTTGTTTGACTTCATATGATTAATTGTAATATTGAAATTGACATATATTGTGACAATTTAATATATAATGTTAATTCTACATATAATAAGTGGTGCAATTCTATTCATTCATTCATTTTTAGCAAGCTTATTGCTTTTCTTTTCATTTGACTTTGTTTCTATGTAGCTTCTTATTTCATCAGAAAATGGTTACTGTTACCAGGCCTCATTTTCTCATTTGTAATTATTATTGTTATAGATTTATTAAACATTAACTGTTTTCCAGTTGTAATTTAAATATTTATTTAAACATTTCACTTTATCAGAACTTAAATCTCCCATAAGTCTCTCATGTGTTTCACAAAGATTTTATGTCTATTTTTAGTCTAAGTCTATGTATCTCTCCTCATTTCAACATTTGTTACATATTTTTTCAACTCTACCATTAAAGGTATGATTTATTATGGGCATTTGAGAGGAGTTACAGTCAGCAATGAATATATATTCTGAATGAACCATAATTTCTTAAATACTGTGATGGTGAAATAAATTGGTGTACTAGCCATTAAGGCAATTTGGCAAGGTCTATCAATATTTTAATTATATATACAACATTTGACCTAGAAATTCCAGGTATTAGAAGTTTGTTGAACTCACATAGGTATATACTTATACTTACATATGAATGATCTAAGTATAAAATCATTCACACTAGCACTGTGCAAAATATATGACAATTAAAACTGTTTAAAATGATGATACATATATAAAATTAAATATGTAGCTGTAAAAAATAAAAAATTAAAAAGCTCTTTATGTCCTGATTTTGAAAATTTCTACGATATATTGTACGTAAAAAGAACTAAGATGCAGAACAGTAAATTAATTATATTACTGTTTGCATTTCTTTAAAACTGGTGATGTAGGGTAATATTGTTTGAGTACAGAAAATGTCTTTGAACCCTGACTGGTGGTGTTCAGTAGGTTGGGCATCCTCTTGCAAACCAAAATATCACCAGTTCAATTCCCAGTCAGGGTTCGTGCCTGGGTTGTGGGCCAAGTCACTTGTTGGGGTCATTTGTATGAGGCCTCTTGTATGAGGCAATCGATCGATGTTTCTCTTGCACATCCAAGTTTTTCCTGTTCTCTTTCTCCCTCCCTGCTCCTCTCTCTAAAAATAAATGAAATCTAAAAAAACAAAGAAAAGAAAAAAGTGTATCTTTTCAATGTATCTTTCAGAAGATACATTGGAAATTGATAATAAGTTTTCTTGGGATATGAACTGACTAGCTAGGGAGAGACTAGAAAGAGAATTCTGCAGTATAACCTCATATATTTATAAATTTAAATTGTGTGAATGCTTTATCTCAAAATAAAATAAAATTTTAAAAATAACAATAAGCACCACACTTTTCATATTAAACAGTTATACATTTTCAAGTATCATGTTACCAAGTGTTTTGACAATTTTGATCAACTGGTTTTTATAGCTCTTTTGTAATAAAAACAGCCCACACTGAATTATTTATATGAATTATGATTCTCCAAAGTTACAGTAGAAAGAGACACAGAGTGATTTTGTACTCCATATCTTTGAAAGCTGGACGCCTCTGGAATCAAGCAGACAGACTTTTCTGAGGTTAAAAAATATCTCTAAAACTTTTCATTCAGAAAAAAAAAAAAACAACCAGCTATTGATAGCAGAAAGATTCATTAAGTAGTCTATATCACTACTCTGAACTTGGAACACTGTATAATTGCAGAATTAAGAAAATAGTATTATTCTATTTTTTAACAAAGAAACTGATGCATAAAGAACTAACTAGGCTGTATAACTTCATGCAAGCAGTTGTAAAGTTTATAAATTTCCTAACTCTTATTTCAGGTAACTTTGGAGAACTCTGGCTATTCTTATAATACAAAGTAGAAAGTTTACTTAACCTCCTTCACAAACCAATTAATCAAGATAATTTAGGTAAAATAAAATAATTATCTCAACAATTGCTAGAAACCTCTTCATTTTGGTTATCTTTAATTGACAGCGAGTGGATGTCTTATCTTCTTACCTAGGAATAAAATGGTTCCAATGAATGAGAGTGGCACTGTCTTCATCTGTCAGTTCTGTTCACCTTTTATTTCTATTTTCCTGATAGGATATTTTCAGACATAATGTTTCCAAACTAACAAAAAGCCAGTCCTTTCCCCACTTAAATGATACTATTTCTAACCCCACATATGCCAATAATGTAATAAAAAGAATGATAAAAGCCAGAAATTATATTAGATCCTGGAAACATTTTGCCGAAGTCTGACCGACAAAAAAGGATAATGTCCAAATAGAAATTTTGGTAATATTATAACAAGCCTGTTCTAAATCTTTTACATATATTTCTTTACTTAATTCTCACACAACATTGGGAGGAAGAGATGACAGGTCTCATTAGAGAAGTGGGGAGCTAGCACATTAAGAACATCTGTGTATTTGCCTGTGTTTTCTATATATGGGCATTTATAGGGCTTAGTTATGTTTATTTCCTAGATATCATTATGAGACATGTTTTGATCTGAACTTCTGCTTGATATTTACAAATGTAATGTAACTTAGAGGGAACAAATAGCAATGGTGTTGAAATTTAGAGCAGATAAGAAGGAAACTCAAGAATGACTTTGTTGAAACTTAATCCTATGAATTCTCTACCCTTTGAGTATGTAATGTATAAAACCATCCATGGAATTCAAGCAAATTTAGAGTCTGTTTAGAGAAGATGGTCAGATAAAATGAACCATTGTGTATAGTGTCTGCAGAGCAAAAAAAGCCTTTGGCTGAATGGAAATAAGGGCAGTGCTGGAAACTCTAGTGTGGGAGGAATTAAGGAAATGTATGAGTGTATTGGTACCATGATATACAAGGTATGTCCTTTCTTAAAATTTGTGATCCCAATGAGTAAAGTCAATTCATTGTTGTTGTTGTTGTTGTTGTTGTTGTTAGAATCTGAACAATGCTACCTCTCCTCGATGTCTAGACCAAAAAAAAAAGTATCTAGAAACCTGGGGAGAAGCATAATATCAATAATATCACTTTATAAGGTAGCATTATACATGGAGTTATGATCATGGGAAGATGTTTTATGTTATGCCGTTAAAAATTTTAAAAACACAAAGCAATTACATATTTGTTACACTTTCTGTCTGTGCTGCTTGCTTCACAAGTTTCAGACCTACCTATTCATTACATTATCATTCAGTCAAGTGAAATCTGAGGAAAACTAAAAAGCAGACATTTTTGTTTCTGACTCAGTTTCTATACTAAATGTAGAAGGCTGTTCCACCTCCATAAAAGAGAATAACTAAAGATACTTCATATTAGCCTGTGACATTATTTGCATGCTTTGGTCTTCTTAAGTGATGTCCAGAGTAATATATGCAACCTGATGTAATAAAAAGCAAGTCAACATGGCATGCCAAAATATTTCATTGGATATTAAGAAATAAAATGTTTCATTTATTTTTTTTAAGTTTTAGTCTTACAGAGTTTCTGGTAATTTTCTTTGGTTCTCCACAGTTCCAGAGGATGGAAGTTCAGGATCAAAGTGCTGGCCAAGTTGCTTTCCTCCAAGGCCACTTGCCTTGGCTTGTAGATTCTCATCTCCTTCCTGTGTCTGCACATGGGCATCTTAATCTCTTCTTCTTATAGGGACACCAGTCATATTGGATTAGGGTCCATCCATCTGGTGTCATTTTACCTTAATTACCCCTATAAAGACCTTATTTCAAGGACAGTCACATTATGAGATACTGGGGATTAGAACTTTAACATATGAATAGGGAAGAAGGGACACAATTCAGACCATACCAGACCACATATTTCAGGTGACATTCTTTGAGTTTATTGAGTTTGTTCCTGCTTGTACTCAAGGTCAATAGAGTATTATTCTGTGGGACAAAACTAAGATGTGAAAAGTCTAGAACATGATCTATATTCACTTGAGTAGTATTTCTGAGCACCTGCTGAAGCCCTCTCCTTTGAGGAATATAAAGCAGCTCAACAGCTATAGCTTTGAAAAGAGTGTCATACAGTCCCTGATATGTAGTCTTGATTGGATCTATGTTTGTTTGATAAAAATTAAGTGAACAAACAGATTAACTGGACAACTGATCTAGTTTCCTAAGAGTGTCCTCACTGGAGTTTCGTGTTATAGCCAAGGTATTATAGGAAGCGGCTTTAGCAAGTACAGCATGAAAAGATTCTGGTTTGGGCACAGGGTTTACATTACCAAGTTTAAGAATTTGGAACCTCTACAATCCACCAGAAGTCAACTGTCACTTTAAGGATCCAACACAACAGGAAAGGTTGAGCTAGACCAATGATTCAGTGAACTTCCTTTTGATCCTCTCCTTTAAATGCTAAACTAAAAATCAGCTATACCCTTATAGGTACAGTGTTTTATCCACTTTAATATCTATTCTTCCAGTTTAATTTTATGGCCAAACATATTATTATTTTTCAGATCTATAGTCCCTCTGGCTTCTCCTTCATTCATGATGTGACTTTCATGTACCCAACAGACCTGTCAGATAAAGTTTCCAGTTGGTCATTGGCACTGGATGCAGATACCACGTTCTTCATGAGTTGCACAATGTAATAGGTTCCTGTCACTCTATTAATGAAATCAGAGCTATTCTCTCCATATCCTGGGAAAGTTGGGGTATCTTTTCCTCTTTTTTTACAGCAATGCAATAAAAATTGGAAAGAGGCTTTAAAAGTGCCATGGGAAAACATTACAAGGTAAAAATGCACTTGTTTTTCAATACACAAAGAATTACCTCTTTACTCTTGTGCTACTATTCCAGTCTGGATAGTTCAAGTTATCTGCAACCACATTTCAACCAATATTGAGTTAATATAGTGAATTTAGTTAAAATCAGGCCTGATATTGCAGCTTCTGATTATACCCATCTATAGAGCAATATATAATACAAGAGGAAAGTAGTGATTAAACTATTACTTGTATTTATTTATGTATTACTTTTAATTTATTTGGGAGAGGGTGTCACATACAGAGGAAGTTGCTACTGGAATCTAGTGGATAGGGGCCAGGAATGCTGCTAAACATACTATAATATGGAAGGCAGTCCCTTACAGCAAAGAATTTATCAGTGATATTTAGATGTGTTTTTCCTTGGAAATTACTATGACCTATTGTAGCTATCGAAGGTCCATTTTTCAGTTCTTTTTAAGAAAGATTCCTAATAGCTATTGTCAATTTTTTTCCTTCACATACAATTGTTTTCAGTTGATGTAGATAAGTTTTTATTTAAAAAATAAATAAAATACACAAAAGACCCTTCAAGAAAAAGCAATTCAAGATGGCCTTGTTTAGATACAACATTTAGGTATATTTTCTGTAATGTCATAAAACTCACACAGTATTTGGATTCAGGAGTTTTATCCATCTTCAACTCTGTTTCAATGCCTTAAACCAAAAGCCATGGCCAAAATGGATTTAAGATAGCCTAAGTAGGAGGTCAGGAGAAACCAGCACAGATGAACAGAACGAGGATCATGAGGTGTCTTGATGCCACCAGGCTTCTTCACAGTAAAGTTTTCATCTGACAAACTGCATCACGCTGAGGTGAATCCTCTG
Organism: Desmodus rotundus; assembly: GCF_022682495.2. Taxonomy (NCBI): domain Eukaryota; kingdom Metazoa; phylum Chordata; class Mammalia; order Chiroptera; family Phyllostomidae; genus Desmodus; species Desmodus rotundus. The sequence continues at coordinate 134,303,122 of NC_071388.1, forward strand.
AAACAAGCAGGATCATTTAGAATGTCTGCCCAGGATTTCCATTGCCTTAATCTCTTACATAGTTTTGGTCTTTATTCACCTTCCTCATCACATTGGTGTCTTTCTTGGACATAGCTGTTGACTAGTGCTTTCCAAATGATTTTCAGATATGTTTTCTCATTTGATACCAACAAATATCTTTCTAACTATCTTCATTGCATAAACTAACAGATATATAATGGATTAACAGTACATCCAGGTCTGGTATTTTGTATAATCTTTCTCACTTTATCATATTTCCTCTTTACTCCATTATCACGTAACAATTTGCCCCATTTTCTGCCCCTTTCCTAATGCAGTTTCTTCTTATTGCCAATTTGCTTTATATCTCTATATAAAAATCTGTTCCTTCTATAAGTGGGTAATTAGAAAAGGTGAGTCAGTTTACAGGTAAAAGGATTGCCTCAAGTGAGACATTTAAGGATAAAATCTAAAAGTCACTCTCCATGAAGTAATAGTAAATCTACTACCACTGGCAATTACTATTTATTTACCTTCTCCCTTTCAGCTTCTGCAGCCACATTTATGTCTGAATACAGGGTCAGGGATGGAAGGGGGAGCTTATTGGCTCCTTATCCTGGATTCATCCCTTGTCAGCTGTGGAAAAGTTACTTAATCTACCCATGGCTCACTTTTGCTGTCTGTGAAATGGAGATGATGATAACAATGTCATGGACCTCACTTTCTTATTGAGGAAATTATATTAGATAACACATGTAAAGTGCATAGTATAGTCCTTACTAAAATGTGAGCACCAAGTAATTGTTGGTTATCGTATTTTGTAGCAAAGCACCCTGAAATGTGGTCATATGATTTTGCTCCGTAAAAGGTTTTGATTTTGTCAATAAAAATTACCAACTCTTAAGGTCATATTAAAGATATCTCACTATGCGTGTATCTAGTTTTCCAGTTCTCTATCTACCTAAGGTCAACTTCATAAATCAATATTCACTGAGTAATTTCTACACACTCTTACGGGTTTTACTATAGTGGTTCTAAACTGGGGATAACTTGCATGACAAGGAGATATTTGCCAATATATGGAGATAGTTTTCATCATCACGAGGACCTGCTATGGCATCGGGTGGGTTGAGGCCAACTATGATGCTGAACATCCAAGAATGCAGGACCACCCCCACAACAAAGGGTTATCCAGCCCTAAAAGTCAATAGTGCATCATCATTTAGAAGCCTTACTCTTCTGGAAAAGGAAGAAGCATAAGATGTCATCACTGCAAGCAGTTTAGTGAGAAAATACCTATCAAATAATACAAATGTGTTTAGAATGGTACCTGTTAACACAGAAACAGGGTTGTGGTCAGTTCATCTTGAAAACTGGTTGGATTCATGAGAAGGCTTATAGATATAGACATAACTGTATGTTTATATAAGTTATGTGGCCTTGAAAAATATACCTTAAAAGCCTCTGGTTTACAAAAATTTAATATAAAAATTAGATATTATATTTCCAACTACTTGCCATATTATTTCTTTGAGCTACTTGTTGGAATGCTATAAATACTTTTCTTTAAATGAAGACTACATAATCTATAGTAGGAATTCAGGTTTAAGTAACACAAGTTGATACTGATATTACATGGCATTTTGAGTTGGCATAATAAAATGGTGTTTATTTATTGGTAGATTTTTAATGTATTTTGAAATATTCCATTTCACAATCATTTGAATTAGCTGATGTTTATGTGAACATGACCAATATCAATGGCATTTGCATTTGGTCGCACAATTACTCTACTTGTTCTTGTTCCTACTCAAGATGAAATCAGTCTCTTTTTTACCTGAATGCTTTCCTTCAACAATCTCAAACCTACCTATCAGAATGGCATTTCATGCTGGACTTTTGTGACAAATTTTTGGTAGAGATAGTTGTATATGGGAGCACATGTGTGTGTGCGTGTGTGTGTTTAGGTTTTCACTTAAAGTTCAGTGCCAAAACTACAGTACTTCCACATTTTCTAAACGTTTTAAGCAATAAGTTGTGCAACATTTTTAGAACATGTGTTAAGCTATTTCTCTAAGAATGAAGCTCTTAACAAAACATAAGCACTCTGCATGAGATCTTAGCAGCAAAGTGCTTAAAAGATAAAGTAAGAATTGGTACCATGGGAAGAACACCAGCTGTAGAGCGCACAGGTCCATTATGAGAAGTATGGTAGTGGGTAGGGAGAAAATGATTTAATCAGGAGTAAAACCAATTTTATTATAAGGGCACGCAGGGGGTGTGGCACCATAGTGAGAGGGACATTTCAAAATATCTGACAGATTTCAACAATGTGAAAACCCCGTTCTTTAAAGTGACAGTAAACCCCATCAGGTCTCCCTTTTTGATGCTATTGTTAACAGTTGACTGTTTAAAGCTGGCCTGCTAAGATGCTGTCGTCCTATTTCAATAGTGTGTAGCCAAATAAAAGACTAATTGTTGAAATACAATCAATCACCAATGATTACAAGGGAGAAAGAAGGTCTCCTCTGCTGATTTTGTTGTGCATCATATTATTGTGTTATGATTGAGGTAGGACTGATGACTGAAAAGGAAGAAAAAAATAGCCCATCTGAAACACACAGATCCACCTTCATTGCCTCTCATGGCAAACATCCTAGTGAGCAGAAACATCACTCACTAGCCCTGGAGATAATAACCCATGTAGAAAAAAAAGGATCTGATAAAGATTTCAGCTAATATTTTTAAAAGGACATGAACAGTATTAGCAAAACAGTTCACACAGAGATTCCCTACAGTGACAATTCTCAGCTTTTTTTTTTTAACATTTTTGGTGCAAATTCTTCTCTGCAGTGAAAAACTGACACCAAGGAGGCATGTGAATGTTAGCTTACTACATTGATAAAGAAACAAAATTCCAGCTGACCAAATACCTGTTAAGTTCTTGCCAGGATATTCAGCCTTTCAATTAACTCTCAGGTTGTCTAAAATGATTAGCTTTAGTTTTCATTAAGCCCAGAATCCAAAATCTTTTCTATGTCGCATAGAAAACAAGACAAATGTGATGGATCAGCCGCAAAGCTCTGGTGCCTTGCGTCCTTTTACTTGTATGTAAGGATGTCATTTTCAGACCCTATTGTACCCACTTCTTGTGTGAAAATGATTCCAGGCTTTCATACTGAGAGCGAACAGGAAAATAATAATTGCCCAACATCTATTTATTTCATCTAAAAACTTCATTTTGGCATTTATTTTCTTTAATATTTAAATGTTTCAACTCACTCAGGCTTCCAAAGCAAGCATTTCCGTTGTCTCTAAGAGCAGTTGGTAAGCATTTGTGGTTTGTCTTCAGTGTGTTATCATTTTTGACAGCTTTGCATAGCCTACGCAGGCCAACAGGGGTCTGTCTAATATTGTTGCTGGGTACATTTCTTCCATGAGATGAAAACCAAAAAAAAAAAAAAAAAGATATTTTTGAAGCAGTAAGAAGGAATTAATATCCTTTCTCACTCAGTATTCTATTCCTTGCTGACTTTATATTCAGGGAAAAAAAAGAAAGAAAGAAAGTGTTACCCATTATTCCCTTGTACATAGCAAGGCTAACACATGTAAAGCAATAACTCATTTTCTATTGCCATGTTTAGCATATGTCTCCTGTTGGCTCAGCAAGGCCTTCAGGCCGGTCCCTTGAGCCGGCCATCATTGGCAACTCTTAGCCCCTCGGCCTCAAAACCAAATAGCTTTGAATCACGTTGAGCTGTGATGCTAATTTTCATACTGATGCATTATGGGAATAAATGTATCTGACATACTGTGTCAATGGCACTGTCTCTTTGTGTCTCTCGTTTTTTTGTTAGCTGCATTCCTACAGATGGTATTCCATTGAAAATGTTTCCTTCCTACGGAAAAAAGGGGGGAAAAAAACACGCACAGCACCAAACCTCTAGGTGCAGAAGGCTGTTAACGGTTGCTGATGATAGTAGGCAAACATTAACATAATAATTAGTGTCTTGTAATTGTTTCATTAAAACCAGTTGTTCCATTTCTCCTCGTGTTTTCCCAGAAGAGAAGCTGAATTTGGACGACAGCCAGTGGGAGGACATCCACGTTGTCACCGGAGCACTGAAGATGTTTTTCCGGGAGCTGCCTGAGCCGCTCTTCCCTTACAGCTTCTTTGAGCAGTTTGTGGAAGCGATCAGTAAGTACCTTACGCACAGGAGCGCGTGCTGGAATACGCAGGCAGCATGGAATTATTAAGCAAATAATAAGAATTTCGATAATAGCAATTATGGAGATAACAGTATTTCCAGTGTGCCACATCTTTCATTTTAGTGTTTGTGGTTTTCATGGCTTATTTTTATTTCTGGCCCTGTAATGTCATCTTTTTTTTTAATTAAGAAAAACACGAGGACTTCTCTTTAGGATGGCCAATTTTCAACCATTCTCCTTGAATGAAAATAGCTTCTCATAGACTTTGTTTTAAAGGGGTCACCATTGGCATCCCCAATCCCTTCCTTTACACTTGGAGTAGAAAGGGATCTTTAAAATGAAGCCCAGTGCATTAAATATCACATTTCATAAAGAAGTGTCAAGTCATCAACTGGGGCATCAACTTCTCTTCACTCACTCACATTTCACCCACCAACACTGGCAAATATTCAGCTACAATTTGCTTGTGAGCAGTTTATTAAATTAAGTAATGGCAAGTTTCTTCTATTAAACTGATGACTGACTTCGTGGGAGGTTGAGTTATACCACTTACTAGCCAATTGTCATCGTTCACTCTATGAAGCTTCCTTTTCTATTGCTTTCTCATCCATAACACACACATACTGAAGTAAAAATGAATGAATGAATGAATGAACGAACGAATGAAGGAAAAATTTTCCAAATGCAAAGAAACTTCTGCTACTGATTCTTAGAGAAGCAGCTCCTAGTTCATCTCTAAATTTAATAGCTTAGGGTACACTGACTGTTGTGACAGCCTGGAAAAAGTTCCCTGGCAGTAAGCTGATTCAAGGAAGAAAAAGAAAGAAGAAAGAAAGGTAAAGTTTAAAAGACTGCAAGCCTAGCAGGAGCTTAATTAAAGTCCAAACAAGAAAAATCGGCAAGAAAAAAAAATTGCTCTACTTAGGAGGTCTGATCTTGGCTGGCGGTGTGTGCTGTGTTCCCATTAACGGGAGTGGGGATGTTGGGAGCCCAGGTTGGAGAACAGCCCCTCAAGATGCCCTTTTATTCTGTTTTTTATTTCACAAAAATAAAGGTCTGGCAAAGTGATACCAACAGGAATAAAGCAGAGTTTATTTCCCCAAATCCTTTCGTTTGCTGCCTGCTCAGGACTTAGGATTGGGTTGTTATTGTTGTTGTTTTGAGGACGGTATACACAGTAGCTGTGCTCAAATGATGGGTTTTGAGGTGAGGCTAGAGCTCCTATCTCCTGTCATAACACTTCATTTCATGAGTCCTCTGCTTCTCGAGAAAAAGAGTATCCTATAGTTTCCAGGCTCTCTTAACTTAAAAGGAGGAATAAAGAAAAAGTAAATAAACTTGCATCTCCATCACAGCTGATTCTGATATTCTGTCTTGGAACACACAGTATGGGTACCACTCACAATGAGAGGATGGTGTTCTGGGAAGAAATGGGAGAGACTTGTATTTGGGTGCCTATCTCTTTTTATGTATATTTAAAGAAGTCATACACATTTCACATCATGGTTTCCATATATTTCAGTGAAGATGATGTTATTTGGAAACATACTGATACATGTGCTGATTTGAGGGCTATAAGACAGGACATCCATTAGTTAGGCTTTCCTCAGTTTACCTGATTTTAATGATATTAGGCAAGACATTCCTTTTGTTTAAGAGATAAAGGAAGCAGGCCTTCAGAACCCAGGTGTGGGTGTGCTCTTTGAATTTCCAGGAAGGGTAGGACCATCTCTGTGCTATCCTAGGACTCAGGTCCAAACTGGACAGGATTTCAGAAACACTGGCATGGTCAGAACGAGGCAAAGCTGAGATGGGAAGCACGCTGTTGTGACGATGGCTGTTGTAGGTGCTTATAAAATGGGTGATGGTAAGAATGGATGAGATAGTGCTTAAGAAAGTCCTTTTTAAATGTAAGATGCTATCTACATGCCAACAGCCGTATTTGGGAAATCAATCTAGAAGAGAAGAAACAAGCGAGTTTTCCTTCATTGTTCAGGCAAGGAGAATCAATTTGAGCAAACTTGCCTTACCCAACTCAGGATAGTACTTAATATGTAAAATGAAGGGACTGACCAACATAGCGATGTGTCTGGGAAATATGTTATGATGATGGACGAAGGCATATGTTTACTAACCCATGTATTTATGGCATAACCTTGGATTAGTTTTTGTGTTCTAAACTCAGCTCTAGGTTGTAAATCATATTGAAATATCTTCAAGAAATGAGAAAATAGCCACCTAGTTCCTTGGCAATGGTAAAACCAAACCAGAGGGAGTACTTTTACCCCACTGTGTGCCAATTGAGTAAAAAGAAATATATCAAAATGGAAAATATAAATTTGAAAACATCAATGTCCTTCCAGCCCCAGAGGGATGCTGAATTTATCATAGCTCTCACTGCCTCTTGTAAAATCTATACAGTGAGAAACTCAACAAATTGGACCATGAGTTCTTAGCTTTTTTTATAAAAGGAATAAACCAGGAATCGACCAGGTAAAGTAAATCCACAAGAGAGATGACCATATACGTGGCCTCTGGGCCTCTTTGGCCATTCTCATCCTTCTCTTCTGTGCTCTGTGTGGTTGGAAGCTTGACCTTAGCCAGCTGTATTTCGCAGATGCTCTTAGGGTTGCCTTCCTGCTACTGTAGCTAGTGGAAGCCACAGGCCATAGATAGCAGGAAGAAGGGAAAGAAAAGGCAAGCCAGTTTATTAGTTTACCTCCCCACCCCCTCTCCCTTGCCCATCCCTCTGCCTTAGTTGGCTTCTTTACCTGAGGATCCGTCTCCTCCATGGCTCCAGCTTGGGTTGGACAGACTCACTCTGGTTCCAACTTGCCTTGTGATGTTGTGCTGCCTCTCTCTGCCCCAACCTGCGTGGTAGTGGCCTCCTGCAATGGCTAGTTTTTTGGTTTCTTTTTTCTTCCTTATTTGGCTATTAGCTTCTTCATTACATGGGTAACCAGTTCCCTGCATGAAAATAATTTGCTCTGGTGGTAAAATGTTTGAAGTGGTTTCTGTTTTTTTCATTTAAACACTAGCAGAACACCAAACCAGTCAATGTCACAGTTCATACCACTGTAACATTATTTCCTTTTTCTCTCTCACTGTCCCCAATCCCAGTTTGTGATGGTTTAACATTTTTATTTGGTCCCAAATTGAAACACCTTTTACCCTTGTAGGACAGAGTTGAAAGGTAAATAGACCAAAGCAATTGTACATCCATCTGAAATGCTTTATCTCTGAGGAAGAAATTTTATTTCATCTATAAGCAATTAATGACTACTTGTGCTATTTAAATTACTGTTAATTTTCATTATATGTTTGAAAGTCATCATTACACATTCCAAGAAAAGAGAACAGAAGGCGTTTACTTTTTAAAATAGTTTTTTTGGACCCAAAGCAAACATTAGTATGATAAGAACCTGCAATTGCCATAGTGATCCTCTGTCTGATAACACCCATTGGGGTAACAAAAACACTAGAGATTGTTTTATATTTCAGAATCCAAGTACCACAGTTATTGATCTGAAATTCTATATTTAAGGTCGATGCAACTGGGTCACCTGCAGGGTTATTTAGTGGGATTTAACCCACTTACTACAGTGACTAATTCTCTGGCATTGACTTATGCTGAAGGCATGATTAGTACTGTAAGTGTGAACAAGGTACAAAAACACAGCTATAGACTTTTATGATGGGTCGTACAATCTGTGGCTAAAGGCCTGCAGGGGTCTGGACATTTCTGCTTTTCAAAGGATGTTCTTCACCAGGTCAGGCAGAATTTATTTTATTCTACTCCAAAAATTGCTTAACCTCTTGGCCATATTTCATCTCCTTTGTTGGATCATGATTTTCCTGTATAGGTTTTTATTTGAGTTTGTAACTGCTTTTCTTTTTCTTTGCTTTTTTTTCTTTTTATAATGCCCTTACTCTTTTCTGACACTATTGTACAAAGTCCCATTTTTTTCAGCATATCTCCTTTCTAGAGCCTTCTGTCTTCTAATTCATATTCAATGGTTGCTTCCAGGGAACATCAGGGATTTCTTTCTACTTTGCAAGCTAGAGCCACTGTTTCTTACAAGACATGTGTATTAGTTTTCTACTGCTGCCAAAAATTGCCTTAAACTTAGTGGCTTCAAATATAGTGATTTATTATCTTACGGTTCTGTAAGACGGAAGTCTGACCCTTGGCCTCACTGGGCTGAAAGCAAAGTGTCGGAAGGACTGCATTTCTTTCTGGAGGTTCGAGAGGAGAATCCCTTCCTGCATACCTTCACCAGTGGTGTCCTTCTTCCACCTCCACAGGCAGCAATGACCTGCCATCACATCACCCTGCCCTCTTCCATAGTCAAACCTCCCTCTGACTTTCTTTCTCCTCCATCTTCTGCTTTTGAGGACCCTTGCGACTACTTTGGGCCCTCACAGATAATCCAGGATGCCTTCCCTATCTCAAGGGTCCTACCTTAGTCACATGTAAAAAAATCTCTTTCACCATGTATGGTAACATGTTCACATGCATATTCATGTATGGGAGTTAAGGTGTGTACATGTTTGTGGAGCCATTTTTCTTTCTACTCCATGTTTTTCCCTCTCTTAGTTCCTGCAGTAGCACCTGCTTCACCTCCATGTCACAAATGCTCTTAATCCATCAATTGTCATGGGCCTTCTCTTAAATCCAAATGATCATCAGAGTTGACGTGTCAGTGAAACTATAGCCTAGTTAGTAGCTGACAGAGAAGTAAAGAGAATTTACCTCACACATTTACCTACAAGATGTGTTATCTGTTACTTCTGAGGGATAGGCTTAAAATTTGACACAAGCTGCACCAAAGCTCATTTGCTCAAGGATTACCTGACAGTTTCATTTCGGTCGGCTTCTTCACTTCAGCTCTTTGGTGCTCACAACTGAGCATGTGAGTTTGTACTTATTGACATGCTATATTCTGGGTTTCCAAATTTGCCTTTTGTGTACAAAAATAATTGTTCTTCTTCCCTCCCCTGAGTAACGTTCTGTATACTTCCCATTATGGGAATGCAATAAAAGCTAAATTTATTATCGAAACAAATTAATTAATTGTTATATTAATTATTAAATACTAATATTAATTGTATTGTCATGTTTTCTGGCTTCTCTTAAGAAAAATATATATAATGTTTTATATATGTGCCATGTTTATTTTACATATGAGCATGTATAGATATGCATGGATGTGTGTATGTAACAGGCAGTAGGCAAGCACTGATAAACTGAGACAGAAATAATGTTACATACAAGTCTTCAATTTAAAGGCTGTAGTCACACGTGCATTTGAAGACAATGTATTTTTCAATGCCCAGATTTTGTAAACACTGATTAATTAAGCAGTAAAACAAACTGTGAGGGATGGTATTCATAAGATTGACTGAGCACCATTAAAATGGAGGCTGTTAGTTACCAAAGGTAGAGCTTACCACATGCCTAATTCCTAAATACAAGTCGTATATCTGTCATGTATATAGAACATATATATTAAGTACTCCTATATATGTCTGAGTCACACCACCCTCATATAAAAATATTTTAAATTAAAGACATTGCCATGTGGCAGCAAGTGTCCGTTGCATGCCTCATGCCCCCCACCATGGCTGCTATGCCATGTTACCTTTAAAGGATATTTTCAATAAGTAATCAGGAGGGAAGACGCCAGTCAAGTACATTTGCAAATATTTTCTTTACTCTTGACTTTATCTTGCCCTCTGTTCAAACTATTTCTGATGCATCATCAACTCCATGATGGCACTCTTCGGGAGAAGAGAACCAGAGCTTGCAAGACACTTAACTACAAACAGTCGCTAAACTTTAAAGCATGATAGTGACAAATTGCCTTAAAACTAGAGAAAGTAAAAAGCAGCATTTGAGGGGCTACCACAAATAAACCAGAGAGGTAAAAATAATGTGGTATAAAAATATTCTCTATGCAACCATTTCAAAAAAGGTTGAAATTAAAGTAAAGATAGACTTTACAAATATTCCCCTTCTACTGGAGTTTCCACTGCAAGCGAATGTTCTCACCAACTTGGCAGGGTTTTTTCTTGTGGTTACTTTTTAATCAGTGTGTATGTGTCTCTTTAACAAACTAGAAATTTCATGGCTGATGCTTAGCTTGTCTCTTAACTCATTCTAATTATATTCATAAATAAATTCTTCAAAAAATAGTTGACTAGAGCCAAATGGCTTGCACAGGTGTCCTTTTGTAGGAATGCTTTAGTTGGTAGAAAATAAACAACTGGACCTCCATCTACTTAATTTGGCTTAATGAAAAGTCCTTTATAAGTAAAACTAAAAGGTGATTCAGACCTAAAATTGCTCCTTAACTCTGAAATTAATTGAGTGGTAAAACCAACTCCATTGAAAATGTGGTGTTTGTCTTTTTGTTTTTCCTTAAAACTTTTCTTTCACTTGCACTCCTTTCTTCCATATTCTTAAGAGGTCACTTTTCCAAGCAATAAACTCTAAAGCTGAGCAATCAGCCAGCAAGCCTTCATGAGTCAGCTTCCTGAGCATCCCTGCTCCCACCAAATAGACATGCTTTCAAAAGACATATAACAAACTGCAGAATTTCTCCTCAATACCTCAGTGGAAAACAGTTATCTTGACCCATTCCTCTAATGGTAGATTTAAGTGACTGGTTTTCATTGCCTGTTATCAAGTTCACTGCATCAATAGATTCTAATGAAACTGAGGGCTCGTGACCTTTCATTTCACACTGAGACGCCTGCCCCACTTCACATTCTTGGGGTTCACACTGACACCAATTGTGATCACCACTGAGGACGCCTTCCAGAAAAATTTCCCCCCCCGACCCACTTCCAACGCTGACTGACTGCATCTCCAGGAGAATGCCCTCTGCTTCTTTCGCAGTAGGTTTGTCTTGCCTCTCACCCAATCCAGTGTGATTCTAATTATAAATATTATCTAAATGCTGTACTGGGCTTGCCATTTCGTTTTGAAGAACAGCCAGATCCTTTGTGAGGCTGTCAAAGCCCTACAATGATCTGGTGGCCCGCACCTCTCTTGCTGTGCCCTTCTCATTCAAGCCCATTGGTCCCTTTGGCTCTTTGTTGAGTACCTCAAGTTCCTTGGGAGTCTTTGCCCAATCCCTCTACTAGTGGCATGACTCCAGATTGCCACTTACACGCTAACTTCTCAGTGAAGTTATTCTCATCAGCAAAGCCAAAATACGTGCCTGTATGGCCTAGCGCTATCTCCATTCAACTTCTGACTCCACTGTTTACTATATGTGAGAGCTGGTTGTGCCAGCTCTCAACCACTCTAAACCTCAATTTCCCCATCTGTAAAATGATGTAAATGGCATCTTCCCCACAGGGATTGTAAGGAATTCAATGAAATGCCAATCATGACAAAGCACTTACAGATTTCCTGGCACATTGTATTCAGTAAATGTTCGCTAGTGTTACTGAATCAGAGTGCAGTCATGCTGTCCTTAGACCACACTCTCGGATGACCTCGTGTCCATTCTCACAAACCTTTTCACTCTTCTAGTAAGCTGCCGCTTTAGTATTTGTTTCCAGAATTCCAAAGAGTACCAGATATGTTTAGGATAATATGACAGGATAGTCTATTGCTTCGCAATCTAGGGACCCCCACTTTCTTTCTCTCATGACATTTCTCTCTTGTTCTGCCAGCCATTCCCAGGTACAACCCCACTTGATGAGTCAAAAGCCTGTCACTTTATTCTGGAACACACGTCTTAATCACAACCCAAAGGGTCGCCGTTTTCTCCAACATGACGCTGCCTTGCCTCTGTGAAATATTGGTAAATCTGTGACTTTCACGGTGACACCAGAAGAGACAACTTCAAAGTAACTCACGCTCCCTGTTGGGATATTAGCTTCCTTGCTGGTAGCGGACCCTGTATTTCAGCTTGTGAAAGGTCATAGGCTCATTGGTAGGTGAAGAGTTTAAAGTGTGGCAGGACCTGCTCTACACCATTCTGTGCAGGTATTTGTGACACAGCAGATCTTTCTCACAGATAAAAGCATTAAAAGTTACCAACTAAAGCACACTCAAAAGTCAAGCCTCCTTACAAACACACATAGACAGAGGGACACAGACACACACATGCACACACACACACATTCATTCTCCAAACCTGAAATGTTTCATTTTTTTTCTTTTCTGCTCTCACAATTTACAATATTCTAGCTTTATAAAGTTAGACTTATTGATTATTTTTTACAATAAACTCAAGAGAATTTTTGCACTAACCTCCCACGAGCTATTTTCAAACCCTGATGTAGAGGGAGAACTGAGCCCTTCCCCTGCCTTGTCTGACTTGCTGGGACTCGGTCCTGTGCTCTCATTTGCTCAAGCACCACCTTTACTCTGGTTCTCCGCCTCTCTGTCAGTAAAGGAATTTTATTTCCATGGCTTCTAAGACTATCATGGACTCCTTAAAATGTGGCATTTCCTCATTTGGCTCATGCCTTATTATACTAGGGATTTAAGCTCCAGAACTGATGTCTTCTGGAGTTCCTCAGATTTCCTGGGGGAACCTGCTTATGTTGGAACAGCAGAATATCCTCGCTGAAAATCGCCATGTGATTTGGAGAATGAAATTTGCCCCCAAGGACTGACTCATGAATTTTCTACCTATGGTTTGGAAAACAAAAACATGGAAAATGAAAACAAGTAGCAGTGCTGGTTTTAAGAGTAAAAGTAATATGTTTAGAAGAAAAAAAGCAAACATAGTTTTAAAACTCCATGAAATATAAATATGTTACATTGGATAATTGTGAGACTTTTCTCCTTTCGTTGATTTATTTATAGCTTTCCATTTAAATGTGCAGTCCCCCCCTTTTATTTCATACAACACCTTTATTTTTCAGAAAACTCAAATTCTAAAAGACCCTGAGTCCAGGATTACTGTCTAACCAATCAGCTCTTGGCCCCTTTCTCTTTTTATCCTCACTTTGCATGTCCAGCAGGTGAAAGGTTGACTCTTTCAGATCTCAAGTCTATTCCTCTGCCAAGTAACGGATGGGCAGACCTAATTAGTGCCATCTGTTGTGCTAGTTGTGGGTTGATACTGTCTCACCAACAGATGAAGTCAACAATCTTTTGGGCTCCTCCTTCAGGCTCCTAAGTCTGAGCTCCGTAGTAAGATTGCTCTTTGACACGTTTTGTGTAGCTTTTCCTGAATATCTAATTGGCACCTAAGAAGGAACTATTACCTCATGGAAATATTTTTCAAAAATGTCTATTCCTTGGTGCTCCATTATGAAAATGTTTTAGGGGGGAAACAGAATGATCCTAAGCAAATATTAAACACAAAAGGACCTCAGAAACCCCTGTCAATGGTGCTCAAACCTGTTAAGGCTCAGGACTTCTGAGAGCTGGACCCCAGGAAAAACACAGAGCAGTGTGAGCCAAGGCAAAGACCCACAGCTGTCCACAAACAGGAAAGGCAGACCACCTAGAACACAGCTGGAAAAATCACACTGATCAGGGTCAGAATCCAAAGCTCATCTTTCTGTAACAGTCCCTTCATACTTGGAAATATTTAAAACATAAGCTCCAATTCCTGTTTAGTGTTCTCCTTTCTTTCTCTGTCCTTTCAAGGGCACACTAATCCCATCCTGAGGTTCTACCCTCGTGTCCTCAACAAAACCCAGTTGCCTCCCCAAGGCCCCTCCCCGCCCAGTAACCATCACAGGGGGGCAGGGCTTTAACATATGGATTTGGAAAGTACAAAAAGTTCAGTCATAACAGAAAGAGTACTTCAATGGATTGTTTTAATTGCATGACTTTATCAGTGCATATGAAGTTTCCTCTCTTATAACTTTCTATTATTTCAACACAAGATTCAATTAGCTCTTTATTAATATTATTTAATTATATTCTTTGGGTATGAAATTGAATGTAAAGTCCAAGGTGTCACTTTTACCCATTTCTCTCTCATGTTAAGTTTGAACCTACATGCCAAAACATGCATGTAACTGTGTACAATGTGCCCTTTTCCGCATGACCCCAGGCTGCCAAGGCAATAATAACACTGCCACAGATTCTGGCTTTAAGTTTTAAGTTTTGCATATTCACAAGACTTATCTCACCTTAGTCACGTAACCACTGAAACCGGAACCAAAACCCACGTTTTAAACTATAAATCCTTCATTCTTATCATTCAATCTTCCTCTTGGCATTATGACATTTATAATTTGCGCAATCGTCTGCCATGCCCACCTCCGGGTCCTGAAATGCATTTAAAGATTACGTAACACAGACTGCAAGGCCATTTGGAACACAGGAGCAATTAGAGATAACAATTCACTACGTTTTGGAAAAAACTTTAAACACTATGCCATAAGAAGAGTAGTAGAAAAGGGAAGTCCAAATTTATAAAACAAAATTCTTTAGACTTTTGGACCATTTTTAGAATTAGTTTTAGTTTTGAGTATTGTAAACTAATAGAGCACGGTTAATATATAAATAAACCCTGGACCAGTCCATAATAATTACAGTTCCAAATTATGGTTATACTTACCATGTTTCACTCGCATATAGCCAAATGCTGTATGTACATTTTACCATTTAAGTTAATAATGATAACACTCCTTTGTTGTAGGTATTATTGTTTCCATTATTCCAATTTAGGAAACTGAGGATCATAGAAGCTAATTAGCATGCCTAAAGCCACCAGGTGGGAAGATGCAGAGCTGAGATTTGAACCCAGAACTGGAAGATTCCAAAGCCATTGCTCTCCACCATGAAACTATCACTCTTGCCTGATTTGGACAAAGTGATAAGAAGTGTCTACTTAGAAATGAGATAATTAGTAGATTTAGATGTGGCTCAGATAAACACTGTGTTGTACAGAACTACCATGAGAGGAAACTAAACTGAACACAAATAAATTTCTCCGCTCATACACATGGTTTCAAAACCCCATCATTTAAGAAAGGCTTCTGTCTTGATTATTCAATTTAAAATGAAATCAAGAAAAAATTGTATTGCATTCTGAATACAAGGCAATATTATAGGTGTTCATTCTCGCACCTGCATCAATTGAAAAACTTTTAAAAATAAAATTAAACACCAGTTAACACCAAACACACCTAGCAGATGAAGAAAGAAAGGCTTTAAAGTGTGTGTAGAAAAAACACACTGTGTCCTGACTACATTTTCCAGCAAATGAATTAAGAAACAACATCATAAAGTTTCTGACAACCTTCATCATGTGTGCTGTGTAATTGGAAGGTGGGACTGCAGCGAAGCACCACTTTACCTAGACATGTATTTTCATGGAATCTATAAAATAAATTCATTATTTTCATAATAGGAAAAGCCAAATGTATTTAAAATGTCGCTACTATGTCCACTCACATTCAGTGATAGACCTCTTTTTTAAAAAATTTTAACGTCTCTGTTGAAAGAGAGCAAACATGCAGGACAGTACACAGATCATGAGAGTATTATTAATAGGGAAATATTTTTTGTAATTTCCAAGCTTCTTTGTTTCCAAGCTTGTATGTTTGTGACTCATTTCTCTGACAATTAATTGTAAATTACTTGTGTTGAATTTTTAAATATGAAACTGAGTAGTAGTTGTCTTATGTCTAGGTATAGAGCAACACAATATTTTTTTCATCTCTAATCTGACTTGGGCGTGTCTGGGGTAGGAACTGGGTCTTACCCACCTTTGTAGTTCCGGTGCTAGGTGAACAGAAAACATAATGTGCTTTGTGGTGGTAGTTTCATGTAATTCCTCCTTGAACAGTTGATGGTAATCAACAGCAATGGACTGCAGCAGTGCAAACTGGGAAGGATCCGTGAGTAGGTGAATAAGAGAGGTGGAAAGTGCTTAAGTTAACCCATTTTACTGATAAAAAAATTAAAGAATTAACTGCTGAGCTCCCTCCAAATGTCCTTATCTGTCTTTTAAGCTGTTATACAACTACCTTCAGAGGAATATGCCGCCTCTAGTCTTCATGTTTGCTATATGCCAATCTAGTATCGCTGTATAATTTACAGAGATTTCATCTTGGTGGTTAAAAAGTTTATGAGAGAGGAAGGGGGAAATTAAACAAGCAAATACCATCCTTTGATTGGGTAGTGAACTTTGGCAGTCTTGAAAGGGTTACCTGAACTACTGCTAATACAACTCACCAGGCTTAAAGGCAGAGCAATGGTGGAGAGAACAGTGAAACTGTACTATAAAAATAAATTACTGTCATGAATATTAAGCAACAAGAATATAATAAACATGACTGTTTGCATGATTCTGATTTATTGGTGCTGATATGCGTATAAATTATGACACTAAGTGTTTATTGTAGTTGTTTCAGAATACGGGCCAAACAAAGCTGGGTGGACACTTCCCACAGACCTTTCCATCTGCCACCAAATTCCTATTTTGCCACTCGCGTTGCTGTGTTTCTTCTGTCAGTGGCATCAGGACCATGTGTGAGCAACCATTCCCTCTAGTTTACTCTGCAGAGTGAAGTAGACTGCCTTCCCAGAACCTGGCGCTACAACCCCAAAGGTCACGAATTCTGTCCCCTCGCAGTGGGACAGCTCCAGCTGCAGCGTCTCCAAGGCTGTTCTTACTTGCTGTTAAATAGTGCTCACTTTTGACACGAGAGGTTTCATTACTATTTATGAACCTTTGGCACCAGATCTGGGATTTCCCAATGCTAAGCAGCACTGCATTTTGCATACTTGCTTAGCAGTGGGTGTTCTGGGTCACTAGTTCTGAGAGGTGAGAGAGAGAGAGAGAGAGAGAGAGGGAGAGGAAGAGAGAGAGAGAGAGAGACTGTGTAGCCACATAAAATCTGCCATAATGTAACTGCACAAGTAGCACAACATTGTTTTGCTGATATTCGCAAGTACAAGTTATTAAGATTAGCCATCAGTGTTAATTGACACTATTTCGAACCAGATATTTGTAAAACAGATGGCTAGAGGAAAGTAACGCCCAAAGAAATAGCATTCTCCTGCCTCAGGTTTTTAGCTTTTATGTTACATCTCATCAAAGTTTACTTCAGGAGATTAATTATTTTGGAGTTTTCTTTTCTCTAATGTTGGTAGCAATCCACCAGGAAGATAGCCAAAAATTTAATAACTTTGACAAAAGATGCAATTTCCACATAGTAAAGTATGCTATAGGGGTATAAGTTGAGGATACCTATAAAAAAACTGCTGATGATATAAACACTTGGCTATAGATGAAAGGCCAGCTAAAGTTCATGGGGAGCCGAGAACTGCTGGCTACTGAGAATGGGATCTCCTACAGCATTCTTGGAGGGCGTTTTAGCTGCCTGTGTCAAAAGGCCTAAAAATATGCGTACGTATTGGCTCTTACCTATTGAGAAATTTACTTTAGGAACTTTTCAGAGATATGCATAGGACTGTATACAATCTTCCTTCTCAAAATGTTATTTATAAATGTGAAAAATGTGAAAGTAACATACACGTCCAAACTTCGGGCAACTTAAGTTATGGCACATTTATATAATCAAATATCATGCAGTTGTTAAATTGTGATGTGGAAAACATTACTTCACAAGGGAAAATACCAGTAAATATTAAAAGAGAGCATAGCATGTACAGTGTAAACTTATTTTAAAATATATATATATAAACATTTATAAGTAAGGAAAAGAGTGAAAGTATTTACTTCAAAATATATTAACAAGGGTTGTCTGTGAATGATTATACAGTTCTTGTTTTTTACTCATTTTTTTGCTCTTCTATGTTCTGCAACTTTCTAAACTAAGAATAAGTATATTTATAATGATTTAAAAACTAAAAATAAAAGGTATAAAAAAAGTGCAGTTGGCCACATTATAAGAGATCTCAGAATCAGTTACTGGGTTTCCAAATGTGGTTTCGACCCAAATCACTGTCACAGAAGCAGATGCCTGGACATACTGTGATAGATTTTTATTCAATGTGCTCAGGATGAGGTTGAGAAATTTTTACTAAAAATCCGTGAGCAAAGCCTCATGTGATTCCTATGTGCAGTCATATTTGGGAACCATCGATGTCACTCCCTTGTCTTCAGTAACAACAAAAACAAGCAGATCAGTTCTTCCCTCTCACAGTTTCTTGACATCGCAGCATCTGACCTCAGCCCGGGGAAGGAATTCCTGGGAGGGATACTGAACAAGGAAGAGGTGAATTCCATAAACTCGAGAAGAATATGCAGCTATCCGCGATCTAGCCGCACAATAAGTGATGAAGACCATACACGCTCTACAGAAGGGAGTGGCGAAAGTACAGTGGTTGGGATGACGTCAGCAAGGAGTCATTCGTTGTGCGTGGAGTTTGAAGAGCCAGCTGGGGAAAGAGCAGGAGCACGTGTCCCACCTTCAAGGGGGTGTGTTGTTTTGGGGGAGAGTGAAGAATCTGAATAGAACACAGTAAAGATTTTGGAGGGTGCAGCAAAAGATGAGAAAAGGTACAGTTAAGTCAGTATTATAAATCCCGCAGAGGTTGCAGCCTGCAAATGTACTATTTGATCTCACATCCTCCTGCCTACGACAGTGCCTTTCACAGAAAAGCTACTAAATAAATGTTTGGTCAATAAATTAACTAATAAATTGCAGATAATTCAATACTATGGAAGGGTTTAAATTTTAATATACAGCAATGAAAACCCTATTAAACTTTTTAACCCCATTAAACATTTTTACTGCTCAGTGAAAACTGTTTTAGAGCAATTGTGGTGGTGGTAATTGGCAGGAAATGTTTAAGAGGAGAGATAGAAGGGAAAAACCCTGTTGCGCTGTGTACTGGGCACTACACTTGGCTACCAGTCAACATGAATTGGGGCAAATGACCCACTTGTTTGGGGACCCAGTTTCTTCTCTCTGCAAAATGATGAAATTATACTATATCAGAATTCTGAAATTGAAATCTATGGATATGTAAGAGGTTCACAATCTACTGCCCAAGTGGTTGGCCAGATTTGTGTTAATGTTCACCTATGTGTTGTTTGGAACAAGATTCTCAGAAGATATGTGACCTCAGAAATCTTATAAAATTAGTGCTGCTCACAGTGTGGTCTACAGACAGGGAGCATCAGAATCACCTGGGATCTTGTTAGACATAAATTTGGGGGGCTCCGTTCCAGACTTTTTGAATAACAGTCTCTGGGAATGGAGCCCAAGAACCTATTTTTACAAGTTGTTCAGGTTTTGGTAGTCATGTAGAAGTTCAGGCATCTAGTAGCTAAATGAGTTTTGTGCCCCTCACCAGCTTAAAAATCTTTGACCATTTTGTAAAAGAAGGAAAGGTAAAAAGAATGCATATGTGAGAAAGACTACAAAAAAGGAAAAGTTGCAAAGATTTAATAACAATTTTGATAAACAGTCATGGTCAGGTTTGAAGCCCAGGTGCACAAGAGGATAGACATTATCTGATAGAAACAGTGAAGCTGTGGTGGTGAGTTGTTTTATATACACTAGGAAATAGGACCAAACACAACTCACCAATAAACCGATTTTTTTCTTGGCATCATTTTTGTAGACATAGGATTGAGACAGTTTAAAGTACCTTTGTGCTGCAAGAAATTATTTCAGGATCATCCAACTAAATATGGCTATTGGAACACTTAAAAGCTGATCAGAAATTGGACAAAATTGGACAAAATTGAAGATTCCCTGATATACATGGATGTGTGCGTCTGTGTGCGCATGTGTGTAGGAAAAAAATAAAGCAAAAAACTGTATTCCCACATGTGAAAGAGTCATGCTATTTGATGAATATGTATATTGTGAAATCCCTATTTCACAGGTGAGGTTGTTTTATTTCTTTATTTTTCGGTGATATTGTTTTAAATTTTCTAACAGAGCACTGAGAAATCACCAAAAATGGTTAATTGGATTAGGAAAATTGAATCTTGGCTAATTGTGACATAAGCTTTCCAGCTCTATAAGTCAAAAGATATCCTTAAAGTAAATGAAACCAACTTCCCAACTTCTTTGATTCAAGAAAGAGAAAGGATATATAGATTGAAGAGAACTTTTAACTCCAAGTCTACACTATCATTAAATGCACTTAGATTTGCACCATATAATTATTATGATTGTAGCAATTAATCAATCAACTGATTAACATGTAGGGTCAGCAGGATCCAGTGATCTTATCTTGAAGCTTGAATTAATTAATTATGCTTTCTTCCACATGATTATTTTCTATTTGTGTACCCAGTGTGTGCTAGTTGCCCCTATTGACAAAATGTGGTTTCGTCTCTCTACTTATCACAGCAGGTATTAGCTCTCCCTGAGGTATGTTGCTGATACCAAGTCGGAATTATAAGGAAACTGAAATATTTTCAATACTTCCTGAAGTAATTGCTTTGTTATTTCTATCATTGAATGTGTTATATAAATTATACAAATTAAGATTCTTTGGAACGATTGTAACATTTGAGAACTTTTGTTTGTCAGAGTAAGTCAAATTCAACAATATTGTATATCATCTAATAATTATATTATTCAGGAATTTTAACTTATATTGCAAGAAATATCCACAGCTGAACTTTGCAAACACATGCTTTTCAAGAAAAATTTTTAACTATTTTAAAATATTTAATCTCTTTGGCTAATTTTCTGTGAAATGGTTAAAGCTGCGTTATTCCCATTTGTTAGATGAGGAAACTGAAGTTAAAACACATGAAGTGGTTTGCCTGGAGTCTCCAGATGGTCAAGAGCAGTTCTGGAATAGAAAACTTTCCCACCAGAAATGTACTGAATGACTCCTTAAGGACACACTCTGTTGAAAGTTAGGGACAATGAGATGAACAGGATGTGCTGCCAGTTTCGTGGAATTCACAGTCCAGCAAGCGAAACAGGCGTGTGATGAGGTATTTACAAGTGCAACTGTGTAATGAAGACATGAAGGGCTGTGAGGCATGAAGGTATTCTTTTGCACTACTTGGCTCTTTCAGGATGACCCTTTTGATGGAGTTGCTCCATATGAAACAAGGTGGAACACAAGAGAAATATATTGTGATATGAGACCAGCTGCATATGTCATAGCTGTTTTTTTTTTCTTTTTACTGGAAGCCACTTAATAGCAAGGCCTGTCTCGGTTGGAGGCTCTGCCTTTCTGCTTACAGACTGTCTGACGCCTTTGTAAAGTGGGCCACTGCATTGTTGATTACTGCACACCAGGGTGGTCCGCAAGCCGCTGTTGTCTGCCTTCCCACAGTGAGACAGCATCTTCTGAAGTTCTAGTCTCTTAGGTCCTTAGAGAATGGTTTGTGTTTCCTAAGAAGCATAGGTCTGGATGATTTACACGCACCATTTTAAACTCCTGTTGTGTAATGCTTGGAGTGAGATTTACATGTGCTGAAGACAGTTTGTCAGGGCTGTGTATGATACTCAGCTATACATTTGTGTTGTCTACTCTCACGTATCCATGTGAGTGGAGAAGAGAGATGTTCATGTGACACTCCCTTATAAGGATCTCAAAACCATGTATTCTAGTAAGAGTAACATCATACACATAGATGCTCTGGCTACTGAGTCTAATCTTTTCCTCAAATCATTAAGTGTTTTGTCAACTCAAATTAGATGTTTTTAATTTTGACTTGAAGAAAGAGAGAGGCAAGTTGAGTTAAGACATGAAGTGGTCAGAATTTGATTCTGTCTGATTTGAGTTCATTTTCTCCCATTTACTCTTTTCTTTTTCTGTCCCAAGTGAAACAGCATATTTCCTGGATGTGACAGTTTGTCAAATTATCACACACACAAAAATTTCAAAATAATTTCAATCTGTGAATGAAAAGTGAGTATTTATACCCATAAGTATTAAAAGAGAAATGATACACAAAAATCCATAGAAATGTGGCCATCAAGCTATACTCACTGAAACCAGGAGCCCCAGAGGAGGAGATTGCTGATAAACTACACATGGCGGGGGTACGGGTGTGGGAACGGGTGTGTATGTGAGATGTATCATTTCCATAGTGTAAAAGAGTTGAATTAGCTTCCACTTGACTAGATGAGAGCTCTTAGTTCTTATTTTGAAAGCAATCAATTGAGCATGGTTAATTAGGGTATCACCAAGTAGTTAAGGGGGAAAGAAAAGGCAAGGCACTTATTAGAGAGTATATTTTAGATCGGCTCACATTACAGCGCTGATCGAAGGATTATGGAAAGAATTCACCAAAGCTGTGGCTGTTAGGTGCTTTCCGCACAAACACATTTTTGTTCAATTACAACAAATGATTATAGTTATTTTATGTGGTGCTACAGTGCTACCTTTATGGGAATCATTGAGTTATAAACAAAGAACATTCCAGTCTTCAAAACAATAATTATAAGAAAACAAGGCAAATCTCATTTGGGAAAAAAATCTCTAAATCTATCCACTAGAGCACTTTTAACTTAATTTACAAATATACATCATTTTTATGTAGTGTTAAATTCAAAATAGCTAGTCACATTAACTAGCTATCTAAGGTTTATATTGTACCAATTTATTCAAGGTATGCATCTTACTTAAAAGTGTTTCAATGTTCCAAATAAATTAACTGTTCTCATTAATATGGAAAATGAGAATGGATTCCATATTTTCATATATGTGCCATATTCATTATATCTTGATGGTGTAGGTAATCTTTTGAAAATAGTTTCAGAAATCTACCAGCCCAAGAGGGCTGAGTATTAATCCTCAGAATATCTGTCCACTCAGAGGATAAGTCCACCACTCAGATCATTCCCCACATACACTAGAAGGTCAAGGGGAGTCTTCTTAACCTTGAGCAAGGTTGAACATTTGCATGGCTAGAAGCTTGCAAACAAAAATACAAAGCACTACCTCTTTTCTAATGCCTGGATGGCCTCATGTTACTTAGGTTTCATATTTGAGCTTTAGCTCTCTTTAATGCATTAGTTTGAGTTATTGTGGACAGAATATCCTATGTTGTGTTTGAATGCAGAAAAATACAAATATTAAGATCTTACATGCATTCTCTAGTTGAGTACAGTATTGGGTAACTTCTAAGTATTAGTAACACGGGGCAACTCAGATTTTAACATATTTTTTCTGCCTTCAAGAGACTCTAACATTGTAAAGAGAACTTTGCTGGACATTGTTTATGGCAGGAAAAGAGGCCATTAGTCCTCGTTCCCATGTCTGGAGCTCAACAAGCAGGACGAGATCCCGCTCAGTTCCACATGTTGAAGTCAGTCGTGGGGAGTCATTCCCTTTTCACATAACTGAGTGGGATGTTACATTTTTCCCACATTTTATAATAAAATGCTTAAATTCCCCTGCAAATAAGAGGGAATCTAGGTAAGAATCTAGATAATCAAAAATAATAGTTATAGATTTTCAAATAAAATTAGTTGCCTTGTATCCAAAGTTATAGCAGAAGTTCCCGCCATGACTGCAAGCAAATATAAAATTTCCTAGATTTTCACCCACTCATGGTTTTCCAAAAAAAAACCCATGCTCATAAAGATTCATTGTTAGCATATTTCTGCATCTTATTTCTTGCTTTTATTTTTATTCTTTTTACCATTATGGGTGTGAATAGTAGTACAGTCTTTTCAAGTCAACTGTGCAAAAGGGCAATGGCTATATGAATATAATGAGACAGATGAGGGACGCTTGACCAGATAACCAAGGTCACAGTAATTCTGGCCCCATAGTGAAAACAATGCATTTGGTGCCACACCAAGTGACTTACAACCAAGTCAAGGCATCTCTCTGACCTCACTTTATGACCTCTAGTCCATACGCTCACTCTGTTTTGGCATAGTCATGGTCCTAGAGTGTGAAGTATTTTTTAATCATTGCTTCCACTTCTTTTTCAAATACTGTATTGTAGCAAAACTTGCCCCAGCTGGTGTGGCTCAGTGTACTGAGTGTCAGCCTGAGAACCAAAGGGTCGCCGGTTCAATTCCCAGTCAGGCCACATGCCGGGGTTGCAGGCCAGGTCCCTAGTACAGGATGTACAAGAGGCAACCACACATTGATATTTCTCTCCCTCTCTTTCTCCCTCCCTTCCCCTCTCCAAAAATAAATAAATAAAATCTTTAAAACAAAAAGCAAAACTTCCCTTGAGCAACAAACTTAATTCTCTTCTGTCTCATTCATCCTCATCACCCTCATCATTACATCAGCATCACCAGCATCTATATAACCAGCTAAGGAACCAGCATGTGTTTCTGCCCTCTAACTGGTATTTGTTGAAGAAGCAAGAGGCTGAAATTCAGATCTTTTGTTCATTTCAAAACAGTTGTCAAATTCTCCTTTGGACTGGAAAAGAAAACTTTGCAAAAATTGACATCTCAGTCACTAGTTAGGAAGTAAATATGGAAGCGTAAAATGGCATTTTTAAACAAAACTGCTCTTCTGACCATAACTGAATTTTCACATTGTCAGCACTTCCATTATAAACATTTTTTAAGTTTGGAGTTTATAACGCAAATGTAAAGATTTGCTATGGGCTAAATCTCAACCCAAGAGCAAATGTTTATACCAATTTTGAAAACAATCAGCTTGCCCATTTGTAGTTATGCATGTGTTCATCATCTGTTATTGCTCGTCCAATGCTCTCCAACTTCTGGGAGAAAAAGCAGACATCTGGAGAGAGGAAACAATGTTTGCTCCCCGGCAGATGTAGTCTGTTTTCCACAACCACTGAATAAGGAAGGTATTGAATAAGCGTGTGCTCTTTAATACAAGGAAATAAAAAAGACAAAATTCTGCATGTGAATCAATACTGTTGAAATACGTTATAGGGCACTCTAAGAATTGGTCCCTTGGCATCAAGAGAACCCAGTTATACCCATTTTACAGATGGGGAACTAAGGAACTAAGACACTACCATAAATCAAGCAATTGAAATGCCCTCTCCTATAAAATGCATCATACTTCGGAGATTGCCAAAGTAAGCGAAGGGGCCCAAATTATTTTCTGAAAGATTGTAAATTATCACCTAACTTCCAGTTTCATGTAGGCAAAGTTTTTTTTTCTTATCTTTTACATTCATTCAATAACTGACATGTTCAATTAGCACCTTGCAAAAAAAAATCAGAAACTAATTACTACCTGAAACAACTCTGAAAATACTTACCAAGTGTGGCCCCTCATAGGCTGGGGTATTAAAATTGTGTTGACACAGATTTTTTTTTAATAATATGATAAAATTTCATTGAGTCCTTTTTTCACTTTCATTCCATAGCACCATGGGTAATAAAGGAAAAGTACAGTTTACCAAGAAAAGAGCAAATTCAAAAGTGATTTAAACCTTTCTTGTTTAGGCTCCAATTAGCTCAACCACATCAGAGAATTCATTTGCCTCTCATATTTTATATTCGGGGTTATTAAACCAAGTAATCTCTCATCATCTCTTCTTGCTCTAAAACTCTATGGTTGTATGATCTACTTTTAAAGTACCTTCCTCAGATACTTGCAGTTCTTGGTGAATCAAGCCAAGTATTTGGTCTGTTTTTCCCATTGTCTTACGTATTTCTCCCAGTAAGTATTCTCTAGGTCAAGAACACAGCCAAATGAAGGAAAAGGAAAGAGCCTTCGCCTTGTTTTGAGGAAGGTGAAATTAAAGATCTTTATACATAGCAAATCCTGATTGCCAATAAATTCACTTGGTATTGACAAGGATTATATAGTACTGGGAACAAAATTAAATTCTTGATTTAATTTGTAATATCTATCTGGGAGCGCTCAATGTGCCTCTCTATTATGTAGGAAAAGTCCAGCCATTGTTATTATAACAAGAACAGAGAGCATTATGCTAAGTGAAATAAGCCAGGCGGTGAGAGACAAATACCATATGATCTCACCTTTAACTGGAACCTAATCAACAAAACAAACAAGCAAGCAAAATATAACCAGAGACATTGAAATTAAGAACAAACTGACAGTAACCAGAGGAGAGGTGGGAGAGGATAATGGGGGGAAAGGTTTTCAGGAACAACTATAAAGGACACATGGACAAAACCAAGTGGGGGTGGAAGCAGGGAAGGGAGGTAGGGATGGCTAGGGCTGGGGGGGGGAGTGGTGGGGGTAAATGCAGACAACTGTAATTGAACAACAATAAAATAATTAAAAAAAAAAAAAAACCAGTTTGTGCAACATCTATGTAACCTGACAGCCAAGGAGAGTGGACTGGAATGCACATGTGTGAACAATGACAACTTCACTGTACTAGTCAGTGGGGGCAGTAGATGCCACTGAGTGACCGTGTGTACTGTGTGGCTGTCCTATTCAAAAATGACTGAGCAAGTAGAGCAACAAATTAGCATCAAATTTTGTGTTAAGCTTGAACATTCCTCCATGGAAACTACTTGGATGATTGGGAAGGCTTGTGGAGATGATGCAATAGGTGCGGTGCAAATAAAAGTGTGGCACAAATGCTTCAGAGATGGTCAAGAATCTGTTGGAAGTGATCCACATTCTGGAAGGCCTGCAACAAGCAGAACACCTGACAATGTTGAACGTGTACAGGTGCAATCAACAAAGATCAGTGACTGACTGTGTGAGAACTAGAAGCTGATCTGGGGATTCCAAAAACTACTGTGTCCAAGATTTTGATGCAGGATCTTGGCATGAAATGTGTCTTGGAAAAATTTGTTCCACAGCTTCTGCTACCAGAGAAGAGGAACATTGTGCTGCCAATGACTTGATTCAAACTGCTACCAATAAGCCAGATTTCCTCAAGAAGGTCATAACTGGGGAAAAATTGTGGTCTACAGCTATGATCTGGAAACAAAGGCCCAGTCATCCCAGTGGAAGTCACCTGGCTCTCCACACCCAAAGGAGTCACAGCAGGGTTGCAGCAAGGTCAAGACCACGTTAACTGTGTTTTTTGATTGGGAAGGTGTTCTTCACGAGTACACCCATCTAGGCCAAACAATTAATAAGGAGTACTATTTCCATGTTTCTCATCGGTTGAGAGACACAGTATGATGAAAACAGCCACAGCTCTGGGCAACTGGTGATTGGCAGCTTTATCATGACAATGAGCCTGCTCAAGTATCACATCTTGTGCAGAATTTTTTGGCAAAGCATCAAATCACCCAGGTGACTCAGCCCCACTACAGCCCAGATTTGGCACCCTGCAATTTATGGCTTTCCCCAAAACTAAGATCATCTTTGAAAGGGAAGAGATTTCAGAACATTGATCAGATTCGGGAAAATATGATGGGACGGCTGACGGTGATTGGGAGAACTGCGTGAGGTTCCCAAGGTGCCTACTTTGAAGGGGACTGAGGCATCACTGTCCTATGTACAATGTTTCTTATATCTTCTTCAATAAATGTCTCTATTTTCATACTAAATGGCTGGATATCTCTGGACAGACCTCATATAATTAGTTATCATTTTAGAACCAGACCTTCAAGTAAAATATTGTTTTTAAAATTAATTCCAAAGTCTGATTATATAGTACTCATTATGTGCCTTATTTTCACCAATGTCCACACATTCACGTATGTTGTCCATTTTTGGTATGTTAAACCTTCTCATGCTGACCTAGGGGACTATTGGAGGAAAATTCTGTATTTTGATGCACTAAGTAGATTTTTAATACATAAAATCATCAATTACTTATGCCTTGTCATCAGCAGAAAAAGTCAAATGCAATGACATTCCTACCATATAGGTTTCCAGTTTCCAGGCTTACCCAGGAGTGAAGAACAGGGTACATTTAAGTTTGGTTGCTTTTGTTGTGTGTTTGTTTGGGGCTTTTTATTGTTATGGCTATATTCATTTTTTATTGTAGTTCAAGTACAGTTGTCTCCATTTTCACCCCACCATGCCCCCTGCCCCACCCATCCCTGCCTCCCACCCTCGAACCCACCCCATTTGGTTGTAAGTTTGTTTTTGATAAAAACTATAATAGTAAACAGTAGAAGTGCTCAATATTGGAGAATTTCACAAGGATTTTTTCCAGCTGTTTTAAGGTATAATTTGGTGCACAGGTTTAGCATTCAACTTGAAAAGTTTGACATAGTTTGACATATGTATATGCTATGAAATCATCACCACAGTCAAAATAATGAGCTCATCCTTCATCCCCAAATATTTCCCCATGCTTTTTCCTTGGTACCACTCCCTTATAACAAATGATTTGCTTTCCATCACTATAGATAAGTTTGTACTTTCTAGAGTACTACCTAAGTAAAATTATATGATATGTACTCTCTTAATTTTTTGGTCTGATTCATTGCATGTAGCACAATTATTTTAAAATTCATCAATGTTATGTGTTTTGAGGGTTTATTCACTTTTATTGCTGAGTATTATTCTATGTATGGAGTCACAATTTGCTTATCAACTGACCTATTGATGGGCATTTGGATTGTCCAGTGTTTGATTATTACAAATAAAACTACTATGAACTTTTGTGTATAAGCCTTTGTATGGAAATATTCTTTCATTTCTCCTGTGGAAATACCTAGAAATAGAATGGTTAGTTCACAAGGTAGATGTATGTTTTACTTTATAATTAAGTGCCAAACTGTATTTCAGAGTAGCTACATGATTTTTTATTTTCGTCAGCAATATATTAGAGTTGCAACTCCTCCACATCCTCATCAACACTTGAGATGGTCAGTCTTTTAATTTGAGCCACTCTAACAGGTTTGTAGCGGTGTCTCATTGCAGTTTTTGTTTGCATTCTCCTAATGGCCAATAAAGTTGGACATCTTTTCATATGTTTATTTGCCATGTTGGTGCTTTCTTTAGTGAAGTATCTGTTCAAATATTTTGCTCATTTTTTATTAGATTGTTTGTTTACAATAAGAGTTTTGAGACTCAATTACTTGTATATATTCTGGATATTAACCCTTATTCATTCTCTTGGCAGTGTATATTGAAAAATGGGAGCTCTCGATAAAGTTCAGTTTACAATTTTTTTCCTTTATAGATTGTATTTTGGTGTCATATTTGAGAAATCTTTGCCTTACTCCATATCACAAAGGTTTTCATTTATGTTATGTTCCAGAAGTTTTATAGTTTTAGATTTTACATTAGATTTATGATAATTTTGAGTTCACTTTTGTAGGAGGTTTAAAGGTATGGATCTCAGTCCACTCCTTTTGGCATGTGCATGTTCAATTTGTGCAACACGCTTTGTTGAGAATACTCTCCTCCACCCACTCAGTTGCCTTTGCACCTTGTTGTTAGTCCATTATCCATGTGATTGTAGGTCTACTTTGGAATTATTTATTTTGCTTCTTTGAACTATTTTTATAATTCAATGCTAGCCCCACAATTTCTTTATTACTGTAAATCTAATAAGTCTTAAGGTCAGGTAGTATTAGTCCTCTAACTTCATTCTTTTCGAACTTATTATTGTTATTCTAGGTCAGCTGTTGGCAAACTTTTCTCCTCTGAAAGCAACAGTAGTTCTCTGATAGTGAACAGTTTAATGTTTGTAGGCTAAAAAGTCTTTTTGTAAAATTCTGCTCTGCCTTTTAGTGGAAGAACAGCCATGGGCAGTATTTTTAAAATGAACACAACTATGTCACAATAAAACTTTATTTACAAAAGCAGACAGGAGGCTAGAAATGCACTGCAGGTCATAGTTGTTTTACCCTTTTTTTGGTCCTTTGCATTTTCACATGAATTTTAGAATCATCTTGTCAATTTATACAAAAAAAAAAAAAGAAAGAAAGAAAGCCTACTGAGATTTTGATTTACTTTGAGTTGAACCTATAGATCAATTTTGGAAGAACTGACATTTTAACAGCTATCCTGTTAAACCACTGAACCAATTATATCTATCATTTACTTAGATCTTCTTTAATTTCTCTCAACACTGTTTTAAAATTGTCTTTATACATATCTTGAGCATCTTTTGTCAGATTTATCCTTGAGTATTTAACATGTTGCATTGCTATTATAAATTGTTTTTCTTATTTCAGTTTCTGATTGTTCATTGCTTTTGTATAGAAATACAATTGACTCTGTGTTGTAACATTGTGCTACTAAATTATTGATCCTGGTTTTTTTTTCCTTAATCCCCATGAGAGGATGTGTTCATTGATCTTAGAGAGAGAGAGAGGAAGAGTGGAGGGGGAGAGAGAGCGAGATATGAGAGGGAAATAACAATTGGTTGCCTCCTGTACACACCCTGACTGGGACCAAACCCACAAACCAGTCATGTGCCCTGACCAAAAATCCCAAGCCACAACATTCTGGTGCATGGGGTCACCCTCCAGCTGACTGAGCCATGCAGCTAGGGCAGTTCTGGTAGTGTTGGGGTACATCATCAAATTTTCTACACTGACCAAAAACATTATTTTATTTTATTTCCTATCTGGATGCATTTTATTTCTTTTTCTTGCTCCAGTACACTGGCTAACACCTCCAGTACAATGTCAAGTAGAAATGATGAGTGGACACCCTTGTCAGGTTGCTCTCTTAGATGGGAAGCATTTGCTCTTTCACCATTAAGTATGATGCTAGCTGTAGGCTTTTCCTTCTCATCTATTCCTAATTTCCTGAGAGTTTTTATTAGAATAGATGTTAGATTTTGTCAAACGTTTTTCTGAATCTGCTGAGATAATTGTAGGGTTTTTCTTTTCTAGTTTGTTAAATGAATTAATAGTCATTTACCAAATTCTGAAAGCTTTTCTGTGATTTTTTATGGAGTTTGGCTTTTATCCCTAGGGCACTGAAAACCCACTGAGGGTTTCAAACAAGTGCATGACATAATAAAATTTACAGAGTGACGTGTATTTCGGGGACAGAAGGTGATGAAAAAGAAAGATGGGGGACAGGGAGTCAGTTAAGCAGCTATTGGTTATTTAAAGAATGTTTAGGGAATAGAACTTAAAGAAGTTGACTACTTACAGTAGAGAATAGAGGAAATTAAATATAGAGAATGAGAGAAAAATGGAAGTAGAACAGATTTTCAGAATTATAACTTGAGCAATTTGTTAAATTATGGTGCCATTAAGTAAATTTAAAAATAATGGAGTAGAGAAACTTTTACATTTAAAAGACACAGATAGCCAATTTGTAACATATATAACTTAGCACTTGGATTCTTTTCTCTGAAAGCATTCTCAATGAGGTTGCCACAGCCTGCCTTAAAAAGGAGGCAAGAAAGATGTAACGTATTTATAGGTCCTTAATAATGTTTCATTATCAGTATAGCATGGATTCAGCCTGGTAAATACAATGGATTCACATAAGTGAGTTTCCCAATAAGTGAACCACTTCTTTAAGTATGGAAGCTTTTTATTTTAAGCCTAAAATGCATTATATTCTTCTCTAAAGCATTAAATTTTTCATTTTTGACATCTACTCTGAAAGTATTATAAGCACTTTCATTTTTCCAACATAAATTAGGACTCAGATAGGTTAAGTGACACTGTTAACATCACAAGTTAAAACTGTCAGTCTCCAAACTGGAACCCAGGTGTTACTGTAAACCTGGCTTCTTTTCACACTACTATATTACATCCACATGCATTATGGTATTATTTAGGGATGTTTTCATTACTACGTTAGTTAAATACTCATAAGGGTGAAAGTACAATCAAAATTTAGAATAACATTCTGAAAAACTCGTGGTGAAGGGAGTCACCTGTTTTCCTAGGGCAGCATTACTTAGTAGGGAAAAAACATGGTGTTATGGAAAGAGAATGAGCCGGTTTGGAGTCAGACAAACTCAGGTTCAAATTCGGGCCCTTCCACACACTGGGAGACATTGTGTGGCAACCAACAAACACTCAGCACCTCAATGTTTTCATCTCTAAAATGAGTATGTTACCCAGGCGGTAGGATTATTGTAAGCATTACTGTAAACACTGATGACATGAACTGTAATTTCTAGGCATTATAAAATGTTAATTTCCCTTTCTCCCGCATAGTAAAGAGTTTATTTTAGCTTGGTAGTATGAAAGACTTTACAAACCTTCTTAAAAATCATATATTACCATCCAGTTTTGAAAAACTAATTTCATAGACTGAAAACATGAATTAATTTCCTTTTGCTTATGGAGATCAGCAGTTTCCTTCTGCTCCCTGCCGTCATTCATACTAAGGTTGCCCAGCTTGACAGTGAAGCAGAAGAAAAAGTTTGAGAAGGAAAGCAAAGCACCTCAGCATTCTGTATGACTATTTTTTTGGATTTGTTTCAACAACTAAAGAATATCATTTGGTTTTCTTCCTGGACCAAAGGCCATTAGCTTCTACATAATATGTGGTTTTCACTCCCGGCAGGTCTCATCTAAGCGTGTTCTAACTCTGAGCTGATTAAGTGCAGCTTGATTTCTGGATGGCAATTGTTTATGTTATAACAGTTTTCTTAGTTATTGTGCAGAATCCGCAATGATACTTACCTTGCATACAAGATGATATCTTTGTCTGCAGAAGTCATCTTTGACCACACTAGCCACAGGTCTAGAGTAAAAGGACACCACAAATGGCCAAAAATGTCAACATAAATAACTATCAATAATTATTATGGAATATAGCAAAGCATTTAGAGTGTATCTTGCTAACCTATCAGAACAAACTGTGTGGCTATTATTGTCACAGTTTAGCTACACACAGTACTTACAAAGTGCCCATCACCATGGTATCTAAACACTTGGGCAATCTAATTAGGCTAGTCCAATTACTTGTGTAGAAGTAGAGGAGGTGTACTTCCTTACATCCCACTCCACTGGAACCAATTTGATTGTTTTTAAAAGCAAGGAAAGCTTTCTGTGAAAATAGCTTTCTAGGCCCCCTTGTTCCAAGATTAAAAGACTGTCTGGCTAAAGGAATGACTGTTTCCTATTCCTGCAGGTGATACTGTTCAGAATCAAGCAACTCTCCCGTGGTAGAAAACACCACAGCCCAGAGATCTTGATAGAGAACATTCCACTCCCTTTTCTTTGAACTTCACTCTGGGGGCAGGTAACTGGAAAGTGCTTTCTGAAAGCAGTTTACCTGAGTGGGAATTATTTCCAAGGGCTTCCTTGGTGAGGAAACTCTTCTCTCCTGGCCTATCGAGTCACGGTCCTTCTTTTCCTCTCTAGGAAATTTAACTAGGTCAGACCGAAATTTAATGCTGATAACAAAACCCTCCCCTCAGTCTTCACTTCTGACAGATAAGGAGAATGTAGGACATATCCTCTGGTGTACGTGTGTATTGGTATGTTTGAATGAGGCACATATACAAGGTGGCATCATTCTGAATTCAGAGTCTAATTCTTCATCTCTACTCATGTGAGTATAGGGGGCATGTTATCTATTAGCAAAGTCACTAATAAACAATTTTGGAATCTCGAGTTACTTGAAGAATTTAGGAAGCTGTTTCTGTGCAGAGGCAAACTGTGAACAGCATGGTTATGCAGAAAAATACACATATACTCAAGATAAAAAACAGCAATCCTTTCGTACTGCGAAGACTGCTGTCTGAATTTATCACTAATGCAGGCTGACTCTAATCTAATTTATCTAATATTTTATTTTATTATATGTTTCCTAACTAACAATCAAGTCACTGTGGCCTATAATATTTCCAAGTATAATTTAAAATTGCATAAAAACTGGCATTGACCTTGAAAATGGGCAGACTGTGATTTGTTCTGTGTTCATCCCATCTACGTAACACAGATTGTTTGCTGTTCATAGTCTTTTCAGTCTGGTTTTAAATAGTCCTATTTTCTCCTTGTCATCTCTTAATCATCAAGTCTCTATATGTACCTTATTGATTTGCTCTTGGACATAACTATGAGTCTTCTTTTCTAAGTTGATACCCTTGTAAGTGTCTTCACCCTCCTTGCCCTCTTCTCTCATTTTGGCAGTTCTCTTGTATATTCATACTGCACTGCGAAGGCTTTTCTCTTTCAATATGCATTTTTTTAAAAAACCTGAATTAATTCATGGAAAATATCCCTGCACAGCCACATCAGGCCTTTTGGCTAACTATTCTTTTTCTTTCTCATCAGGATCATCTGCAATCCCCAGAATTTCACTTTTCAGAGCGTTGTATTCCTCTTGAGCCATTTTCCTACGCAGAACTTCTCACCAAGGGATCTTAAACACATTTTCCTCTGGCCCTTGAAATGATGGTTACAATTATTGAACAACTCTTTCATGACAGGAATTTGATGTGCATTATCTCATTTATTCTCTACAATTATCTTATAAAATAGGTTCATTATCTCCATTGTACAAGTGTGAGTTGAAGACTAGAGTTCAGAGAAGACAAGCTAGGCAATAATGGACAGAGCAGTGTCAATTTCAGGTAGATTTGCCTCAAAAGCTTATACTCTCAACCATTTGTTCATTTCTGGGGTACTCATCTGAGGACCCAGAATTAAATCTTCCTAATTTATATTCTTTTGTCTGAAGTACTGAGGAACTTAACTATTGTTATGTGACTATGAAATACTGCGTCAGTTGGATTGTGTTCAGCTGCAATTTACAGAAAATCAGCTCAAAAGATTTTAAGCAATAAGGAAATTCATTGGTTCATGTAACTAGGAAGGGTTGTGTGAGATTACAGAATTTACTGATACAAGGATTCAAAGATGCCCATCATGGACCCAGGCCCATTCTATCACTGCTCTGCCATCCACAGCACTGGCTGCATCCTAATGCTAACCACCCTCATTTGTGTCAAATGACCACAAGTAGCAACACAAACCACGCCCTTCTTCTGCTACGTCTGATGGGAGGTACAGGAGCATATTTCTAAGAAATCTCAAGCAAACATCTCCTTCACTTACCTGATTTAAATTGTATCACATGCTTATTTCTTAATATAGCCAGAAAAGTACATCGACTTAGGTTAAGGCTGATCCTAGATCAGGGCCTATGGTCTACTAGTCATGAGACAGTTGTATAATAGGTACCTGAACCATAACAGAATTCTGTTTAGAAAAAGGAGAGGGGTAAAGGAGGATAGGTCATCAATGGTATCTCCACTCCGATTCACTGATGCAACACTGGCATATGCTGCCTTCTGCTCCAATATTTACCTTCCAAGATTTCCTATCAACTTGAAACCACTCACTCCTCCTCCCCTAAGCCTCTTATAGCTACTGTAGATGGTTCCAAGAAACAAAGTTTGTGTTCAGTTTTCTTTATCAGTTATGATGTGACTTCTCTAACTAGAGTATAGATATTGCCTACCAAAGCACTTACTATTCAAGAGTAGGGAAAGAGAGTGCAACTACCACTAAAATTTCTATTTATAAAAGTTAATGATGGAAAGCATATGGTAGTTCTTGGTCCATAGGATACATGATATTCTGTTGAGCAGGAAACGTGTGAGCTCCATGCCCTGGCTGTGGAATGATTTTCTGGGGCAGCCCGTCTAGTAGCTCCTGATTCTACTTTGTGAAAAATTCTCACTCGCCATTGTCTCCATGGTCACAGTGGAGAAAGCATGGTGAAGGATTTCCTTTAGCAACATCCTCACCCCCAGGGACCCAGGGAAATGTTAGTCATCTGACCTTCTAGCCAGATATGGATTTATAGAAAACCCCTTCTAAAAAGTTGAGAATACTTCTAGTTTATTTGTTTATAGTCAATTATATCAGCTTTTAGTTATTCTACAGATCTATTGTTGTCATTTTCTGGAAATCTCAGACTCTTACCACCAAGTTCTGGAGATCCGCCCACTTACTTCTCTGGCCCTCTACTTAGTCAATGCTGTCTTCCTCTTACAACTTCCCTCAAGAAAAATTAAAGCAATAGGTGTATATTCTTATAAGAGGACACTTAGAAATAGCCAACATGGACCAACATCCTGAATTTTGAATTTTCTTAACGTGATAGTGTGGAAGGACACATGGTCTGTATTTCAAAACACAACAGATGTGTCTAATCAAATTTTCACTGCTGTGTGACAAGAATAATCGCAGACTTCAGAGCCTGGAATGTGGGGGTCTTTGGTGCCCTCCCCTGTAACTCTTACATCCAGACTACCCTCTGTGTAAGCCTGTTACTTAATGTACACTCAGTTCGTGTAATACTCACATGTAATTTTAAAAAACTACACATGTAATTTTTTTAATTACATGTGAGTATATTTTTCCCTTGTCTTCCACACTCAGTATAATTTTTCAGCTCTTGAATGTCTTTTCCACTCTGTATGCCCAGGGATTCTAGGAGAGCCGATGGGGACACCAACTGGATTTATGAAAAAAAAAATCAATTTTGCTAATATTACTTGCAACCAGATTTTAAAGTTCCATATTTCTGAGCAGCTTTTTGGGGAACCAGAAAAGAGATCTTCTGTGCCCTGAGAGTTTAAAGCAAGATTAGTAACTTAACATAGCCAAGGACTCAAGGGTGAAAAGGGACTTCATAAAAAAAAACATCAGAACAAGAATCAATCCTAAAATGTACAGTTCATGAATTATTAGGAAAAAATATCAAGGAATTACTTAGAGATAGACCTGCATAAATCTCAATGAACTCTACATGTGATGTATCTCTACTGGGGTCATCTTTATTTGAGTACAAGTATACTAAATTACAAAAATAAGGTCTAAATTGTCACAGAAAAACTGACCTTTTATCTAGGAGTGGTAGCAACACAGAGAGTTTGTGACACCAGCAAATGACACAGGTATATGTCCAATCATATCTCATGCCACATTGTATTCGTGTTGCTGTTGCTGTTGCCACTATAAGAAATGACCATGAACCTAATGCCTCAGGATTTTACAGCTCTATAGCTTAGAATTTCAACACGCGTCTCATTGGTTTAAAATGAAGGTGTTGGCAGGCTGTGCTCCCTTCAGAAGACTCTTAGAGAAGAATTCATTTTCCTGCCTTTTCTAGCTTCTAAAACCTCCTACCGATGTTCCCTAGCTCATGGCCCCCTTCTTGCAGCAAAGAGCAACTTTGTGTTTCTGGGTACATTCCTCCCTAGCACATCTCCTTCTGACCAGAGCCAGGAAATCTCTGCTTTTAAGGATCTGTGTGATTAGATTGGGCCCACCCAGGTAATCCGAGATAATCTCCTCATCTCAAAGTCTTTATTTTAATCACACCTGCCACATCCCTTTCTCTGTGAAGATAACGTGTTCATAGGTTCCAAGGATTAGGACCTTGCCATTTTGGGGAGTCTCTTCTTCTGCCTATTCTACATGTTAAATCGGACATACCACTGCCTAAATGATAAATATTTGAAATCCTGCATTGTCCTTGCACAAATTAATGCAACAATGGATGTTTAATGAATGTCAATTATAAATAGAGAAGTAGGAAGAAATGAGGAAGGATACAAGTGTAAAAAAAATAAAATAAAAGGACCCGCCCCACTTAAGGAGTATGTATTCTTATTATAAAAATCAGATTATCAATGATAAGTACCTGGGAAATAAGTGTTCATTCAACACAAGTATGTTGATTTAATCTTCAATAAAATATAATTTATCATAACTTGGTATAAATCATGATAAAAGTTTAGGAAAGAAACTATATTAAAAACAAACAAGGAAAAGGGTTAGGGGAGTGTTCTGTGGATTCAGTAACACTAGACTGGAGGATAGCTCAGACTGTTGTTAAATTTACATGCAGTCTAAGTTTCAAATCTCATAGCGTGCAAACTTCTGTGGAGACGTTCATCTGAATCTTAACAATACTTTGATGTAATACTCTTATAGCCTCCTGAAAGGGTTTCTTACTCTCTTGATTCTATTTTCTTTCTATTTTCAATTGTTGGAGTGTTTTTAGCATACAGAGCAAAATTTGGCGACCGCTTTGAGTTCTGAATGACTAATGAATTGTTCATCTGTGGGTAGGATCTCCCTGGTGCAAGCTCTGTGTGAGTCTCCATTCCTCTCTATTCAGAGATGACATCGTCGATTGTGGTGATATTACCCATGTATACAGACCCAGCTGAAAAGACAAATGAGAGACCGGCATTCCTTTCTAAAACCCCATGCCCTTAACCGATGTGCTTTGTTTGCAGGCGCAATTTGCTGTTTGACAAGTCTGTACTCTGACTCTTCCTTTTGTGCAGCCTCCATGGCCATCTCGCTCTGAATAAGTCACCCAGCTCCTTTTTCTGCAGTTGATCTGTCAGTTATTTTTGTCCTAGAGAAGCCTGGGATTGTGATGTACTCGCGCTTAGAGTCACCCTTATTCCAATCCTTTGATGAGTAATTTCAGTTTTCTATTTGAAGCTGAATACATAAACGATCTCTGAAAGTCAAGGATACAGGCCACAGAAAGCTACAGAATCAGTCAAATTCATAACACAAACCTTGGGTCCCAAAAGCACTTCCCAAAAAGAAGGGTGAGAGAATAATTAAACAACTTCAAATGTAGCCTTCTCTCCTCTCACAAAAGAATCAGAATGACAAGTATTTTTGGATATCAGAATTAGTTGCTGAGTTTAAAGTTTAAATTTCTACCAGGACTCAAATCCCTGAGGTTAGACCTTAAGCACTTAATTGTAACTAACATTTATTGGGGTATTTATTATGTGGTAAGTACTAATCTAAGCCTATTAAAAGTATCACTTTAAGCTTTACAGCAATCCTAGGAGATAGGTACTATTGTCTCTATTTTACAGAAAAGGAAAATTGAGCTATCAAAGTTATCCTAGTTCACTCACTCAGCTGTGCAATAGAGGAGCTGAATTCAGACCGAGGTGGTTTCCTTAGCCACAAATCTACACCACCTTTCCTCTATCTCCTATCTTAGAGTGAGTGGGACATCAGTGTGTTACCTGCCCTAGGATGGAGCCCACTGAGAGAAGCTCATACTTAAAACTGGTGCCTAGAACAGTGCCTTGAACACAGTAGGCTGAATGAATGAATGACAAACTAAACGTACCATGTCATTGGTCAAATGTTTGCAGGGCAGACACAAGGGTAAGTACCATG
The DNA here is from genome assembly GCF_022682495.2 of Desmodus rotundus. Classification (NCBI taxonomy): domain Eukaryota; kingdom Metazoa; phylum Chordata; class Mammalia; order Chiroptera; family Phyllostomidae; genus Desmodus; species Desmodus rotundus. Next base: position 134,342,167 of record NC_071388.1, read on the forward strand.
TGGAAATCCAAAAGGATAATGACAGTAACAGCCATGATTTGTTGGACACTAGCTGTCATACCTAAACTGTGCTAAAGATGTCCAATAAAGTCAGTGTAACAAACAACACCATGAGGCACCTATCAGTCTCCCAACTTTACAAATAAGAAAACTAAGACAGAGAGTTTTTTGTGGCTTGTCCAAGGTTTTGTCCAATGTCAGACCACTAGCGACTTATAGATCCAAGATTTACGTCCAGGTCTGCTTCTATGGCCCAACGACTTCACTTCTTGTATGCTAAAAGGACTTCAGTCGCTGTCAGGAGACACATCGCATGAAGCTGTAAGGGTGGATCTAAGATTAGGCTCTATTTTATAACTCATACAAACAAGTGCCTCAGCAAACACTGCACGTCTGAGAATGTGGGATAGCTTCCGGGCCTGAAAGCTGGAAACTGGAGATCTGAAAGTCAAGATGTGCTTCTAGGTGTGCATGTAATGTGCTCTGTTTCTACATGAGTGGAGTTATTTCTACCTAAGAAAGACAGAGAGTGGACCACAGGGCTCCAGTGACTAGAGGGATCCTGAATATATTTGATATCATCACCAACACAAAGATTCAAGCAAAAGAGGACCAAGTGGAAGTCTAGTGTATGGCAGTGAAGTTACACTCAGGCTAAGACAAGCAGCAGAGGCAACACGCCCTTCACATTGTGCGTGACGGGTTTGTGGGACAGAGTTTCTTGTGTCCACTACTGCTTAAGCACAGGCAGGCCGTGCATGCCAGGGAGGAACTGAGGCATAGGTGGCAGTTAGTGTTCCAACGGATAGACAGAAGAGACTTGAAAACTCTTGGAATCAGGCTCCACCTGAAAAGGCTCTTCTCAAAGTTCTTAGGGCAAACCTTGTCTCTGGCCTACTCTCATTCCAGCTTCCTTTATTTGTACCATCTACTTTTTGTTCCTTTTATAATGCAAAGACCTGACCTCTTTTTCTGTATTTCTAGTGCTATTTGGGCAGTGCAAAGGATGCCCAAAACCAAGAGTCCCGTGAGGGCACTCTGACTGTCCCTGCCTGTTCTGCACATTAATGTCATGGTTTCAACAGCTAGCACGGAGTGCAGAATCCAAAAGGTCACTAGAGACCGGAGCCCTCTGCGAGCATCCTGCCCTTTGTACTTTTCACCCAGTGATGGCGACTACCTCGGCAATCAAGCACACGCTGCAACTATGCTTTAGTGTGAATGCCACAGCTGTATGTGCCAAACTCCCCCATTGCCTCTTACTCCAATATCAGGTCCCCTCAGGCAGCTGGACTGGCCCTGACCTATTAAAGAAATCTACAGAGAAACTAAATTCTGTATATAAAGTTATTTATTTAAAAAATTATTTTGCATATTGCAGGTTTTCAAACACAAACACCTCATCTCTATTTAATCAGCAGGTAAACTGTCCCGACTCACTAAACAAAAAGAACTACCCGAAGTAAAACATGAGGCCCCAGCCAAAGGAAACCATCGGCAGAAATTGCTTGAAAACATACCTCAGGAATACTCAGTTTTTCTGGCCTTCACTATACTACCTCCTTTCTACAACTATATTTTCTTTGAGAACAATGTGATAATGGCATGCCTACTGAGAAAATGATGTGTCAGAAAGCTAAATAAGATACTCTATGTTGTTAGTTAAACGATAATTGAACATTGCTATGAACAATGTTCGCGCAATAGAACGCAGTGAAGAGGCAGCTTCAGGTTTTGTTTTGATTACTTCTCGGCCTTTTAGCTAAGGTCAAGTATAGGTTTCATTCTCAAGGGCCCTTCTGTGAAACTATTATTTGGTTTCAGTAGTTCAAAGTTAGGCTTTAATAACCAGTTTATTTATATCAGTGGGAGATCTGCTTCTAGGTGCACACTTGTGATGCTCTGAGTATTTCTACTTGTGTGGTCGCCTGAAAGAATAGCTCCTTGGAGTCCATCATTAGTGATGGCTTTTCTTGATATATCAAGGCAGGTGGCTACAATGTATCATTCTTAATTTAGGAGATAATTTTGCCTTTAATGACAACAGTGAAGGAGTATTGATTTAGGTACAAAGTTCATCTTTATGGATATCTTAAATAACATTACATTAAATGGGACCCTAGCAAAAATGTTTGGATAAGTAAATAAATGATACATATATTTAGTTAAAACAGTGGTGGAAAAAGAAAAGTCGGCCTGGCCAGTGTAGCTTGGTTGGAACATTGTCCCATGAAGGAAGGGTTGAGTGTTTGATTCCCAGTCAGGCTGCATCCTCAGGTTGCGGGTTCCATCCCTGATCAGGGCGTATACAGTGGGCAACCAGTCAATGATTCTCTCTCACGTTGACGTTGCCCTCTCTCCCTTCCTCTTTCTCTAAAAGTAGTGAAAGGCTGCCCTTGAGTTGTGTACTTTTTGTCAGCAATGATCTATAGTAAAGTAATCGAATGTGAACAATGACGTAGAGCCATGTTCTTCAGTGTCTTTCTCTAAGGGTGATTCCATGACATCAGGTTGTCTGTCATTTATCAGTGTTTCTATATAACCTTTGAAGAATTAATTTTGCAGCATATTTAACTGCCCTCTAACATTTATCTGCAATGCTTTTGATTTTCTTTATATATTTACTTACTTAAATACAATGCAGAACATTCACATAGGTAAATTCATAACTGTTGTTTAATGTGGGTTTGGTCCTATACTCTCTTCTTACACCATCAGCTGAATATAAGGGAATTATTGCTGTTGATCAAGTCTCCCCCATAGAAACATTATAGAAGGTTTCATATACACCAAAGGCAAATTGTGTATGCTGGGTGCTAGGAAGAGCCCATTATAAATAATTTGTGTTAATATAGCAGTTACTTTAACCAAGGCCATGTCATGACTACTCTAACAACAAGAATATTTCACCTAAATAAAGGAAGATGAATAGCATTATTTGGAACAGATTAGTAGCTTTCACTTTAGGAGAGGTGTAAGTAATTGATAGCGAGAGTAACTTGGATCTGGTAGAACTAAAATATTGAGATACAGCATTCAGCATACCTACTGACGTTAACATCAGTGTAAACTGATACTTTTAAATTAAAAACCAAAATGGAGCAGAAAAACACATATAGTAGATAGTACTCAGAAAATGTCTCACTGTTCAAATGAGGGACAATCATACCAGATAAAAAGAGCATGAGTATGAGATAAATTTCTCATATACATATTTTAGAAAACTCAAATAATTTTTGATTAATGGTCCTTATTACATCATATTATATGAAAGAGGTAGTATTGTTTGATTTCAAAATTTAGTACGAATGTCACTTGCATTTAATTGGTTAAATTTAATAAAAAGGGTATAGAACCTCAATTCAGCCCCGCTGATTCATGTGCTAGAAGGAAATGCTACGTCAAGAACACAGAATAATTTTTCTATGATTTGGGCTTTCTTTTACTTGTTATGGTACCCTTTAATGGTCCAGTCTGAGGTAAGTTAAATTAAATGAATATTTACATACTCTTCTTTGTCTAAAGTAGAAATATAAAGGGCAATGGTAAAAACACATAATTTATACATATAGTGGTTTAAACACTAATATGAATAAAGGAGCAGATCAAGAAGTTACTGAGATGATTTTGTATTTCTATTCTTTCTACAAGTACTGAACAGTTGGGTTTTTAAAAATATAGATCTGGGGGGCAGCGTTTCTTCTCTTAATAATAGAGTAACTGCTAATGGACTTTCCCTCCCACACTAAATAATTATATAATGTATCTAAGTGGCATTAAGATATTGAAAAACTAAAAGGAAGATATCATGCAAAATGAGTCCAATGATTGCTCTAGCTTTCTATCTGGCTATATGTTGATGTAGCAGCATAGGGAAAAGAAGACCAAAAGGGATGGTAGTGTTGTTGAGTTGAAGCCAAAGTTCAGGACTGCTAAATCGGCTGGAATTTGTGGAGGGTGGTAAGGAAGAAAAAGAAACTCTTTAAAGAGGGCTTCCAGAGTCATCTTCATGAGGAGTTGCTCTATATGTGTGCCTGAGGACTGGGGTACATGTGCAAAGGCCTGGAGTCTTACAGTACTGAGATACATTGGAGTTTAGTTTAGTCATTGAAGAGAAATCTCTGAGTAATTTCAACACTTAGGTGAGAGCTCTAAGAGCCTGCAGCTACCTAGTAAAACTTAGAATTAGGTTAAAAAATGAGTAGACTTACCCTAACTAACCAAGGCTCACGAGACTAAATGAGCCTGACAGAAATTTAAATACCCTATATTAAAAATATTTACTCTTTAAAGAAAGGCAATATAATCCAGATTCTCTGCAATATATTATCCATAACAATACAATAAACACTGCTAGAGATCTTGAGAAGCAGAAGATAATGCAAATCAAGAAAAAAGCATACAATAGAAAAAGACCTTAAGAAAGCCAGGGTAATGAAGTTATCCGACAAATATAAAGCAGCTATTATAAATATGTTCAAAGACTTAAAGAAAGAGATTACTATATTGAGTAAACAGACTTAAAACTCAGCAAAGAAATAGAAAAAAATCCTAATATAAGTTTTAGAACTGAAAGTTCTAAATTTTTCTGAAATAGAAAAATGTTGAATGAGCTTAGTAATAGATAGGTCTTAAAAATATAAAGCATCAGTAAACTTATAGACAGATATTATCCAGCAAAAGAACAGAAGGAAATATATGGGGGTTGGGGGAACAGAACAGAATATCAGCAGAACCAAATCAGTGAAGGATACCTAAATCTCACATACAGTGGGAGAGTAAAGAATGAGCAGAGAATGAGTATATGTGTGTATATGTGTGTGTGTGTGTATCCCTGAATGTTTTTATTTTTAATCATATTTTATTGATTATGCTGTTACAGTTGTCCTGATTTTCCCTGCTTGCTCCCCTGCACCCAGCACCTCCCACTCCTTCGGACAACCCCCACACCTTTATTCATGTCCATGGGTCATGTGTACAAGTTCTTTGGCTACTCTATTTCCTATACTGTACTTTACATCCCCATGGCTACTCTGTAACTACCTATTTGTACTTCTTAATCCCCTCACCTCTTCACCCATTCCCCCACACCTCCCTCCCATCGGGCAACCATCAAAATGCTCTCTGTATCCATGATTCTGTCTGTTCTTTTTGTTTGCCATATTTGTTTTTTAGATTCAATTGTTATATTTATGTATTTTCACTATTTTATTGTTCATAGTTTTGATCTTCTTAAATAAATCCCTTTAACATTTTGTATAATAATGGTTTGGTGATGATAAACTCCTTTAGTTTTTTTCTTGTCTGGGAAGTTTTTATCTGCCCTTCAATTCTAAATGATATCTTTGCTAGATAGAGCAATCTTGGCTATAGGAACCTGCTTTTCATGACTTTGAATATTTCTTGCCAATCCCTTCTAGCCTGCAAAGTTTCTTTTAAGAAATCAGCTGACAGACCAATGAGAACTTCCCTGCAGGTAACTAACTGCTTTTCTCTCTTTCTCTCTCTGCCTGATTTTAGATTCTCTCTTTATTTCTAGCCTTTGGCATTTTAGTTATGATGTGCCTTGGTATGGGCCTCTTTGCATCTATCTTGCTTAGGACTCTGTGCTTCCTTGACTTGCATGTTTATTTCCTTCCACAAATTAGGGAAGTTTTCTTTCATTATTTTTTCAAATAGATTCTAATTTCTTGTTCTTTCTCTTCTCCTTCTGGCCCCTCTATGATGCAAATGTTGGAATACTTGAAGTTGTCCCATAGGCGGCTTACACTATCGTCATTTCTTTGGATTCTTTTTTCTTCTTGTTGTTCTGATTATTATTTTTTTTCTTCCTTATCTTCCAAATCATTGATTTGATTTTTCTCTTCATCTACTCTACTGTTGTTTCCTATAAAGAGTTCTTTATTTCAATTAGTATATCCTTCATTTCTGACTGGATCTTTTTTATGCTGTTGAGGTCCTCACCGAGTTACTTGAGCATCCTTATAACCAGTGTTTTGAACTCTGCATCTGATAGATTGCTTATCTCCATTTTGTTTATCTCTTTTTCTTCAGTTTTGATCTGTTCTTTCATTTGGGCCATGTTTCTTTGTCTCCTTTTTTTGGCAGCCTCCCTGTGTTTGTTTCTATGTATTAGGTAGAGCTGCTTTAACACTGTGTCTTGGTATCATAGCCTAATGTAGTTGGTGTCCTGTAGGGTCCGATGGCACAGCCTCCCTTATCACCTAAGCTGGGTACTAGAGGCACACCCTTCATGTGGGCTGAGTACACCCTCCTTTTCTAGTTGAGCCTTGGTTGCTGTTGGTAGGTCAATAGGAGGGATTTATCCAGGCCAGTCAGCTGCAAGGACTGGCTCTGACCACTGACCACCACCCTTTCCCCTCTGTGGAGGATCAACTGTGCAGGGGCAGGGTAGTGGTGCTCTGACATGGCCTGTAGCTGTCCACTGAATATGCTGGCCCTGGGGTTTCCCATGTGGTGCAGGCCTATGTCATCCCCTACCTGTATTTTGCCCAGAGTCACCCCACCTGAACTACAAAGCAATCCGAGAAGGCTGCTACTTGTGTTGGACTTGAAGATTTCCAAGTGAAGCCAAGCTGTGAATCTAGGCTGACTGCTGCTAGTGCCAGGTCTGGGCTCACTGAAGCCAGCTGTTGCTTGTTTGAGAGGGCTTAGGAAGTTGTGCAGCATGAGCCAAGACCAGCTATTCATATGGAAAAGCAGCTCAGGTAGGCCTGTAAGTCAGGTGGACCCATAAGTCTGGTGGACCCGTAAGTCTAGGGATCTCCAAGGTGGGTGGGTCAAGTAGTGTTAGTCAGATTGACAGGGTCTCAGATATGTCACCAGCTTTCCAGTTATTTGGCTCAGTCTGGTTGATGTGGTTTCTTTAATGTCATAGTCAGACTTCCATTCAACTCAATTTCTGATGGTTCTGAGTGATAGTTGTTCTGTATTTTAGTTGTAATTGTGATGTGGTTGTGCAAAGAGGTGAGCCATTTCTGCCTACACCACCATCTTGACCGGAAGTCTACAGCATGTTTTTAAACTTTATGAAAAACGTCAACTTATACATTCAGGAAGCTCAGAAAAACTTAAGCAGAAAATTCATAAAACAAAAACATAAATTCTAAAAATGTATTTAATTTAAAACCCAAATGGAATTAAAAATCTTAAATGTTTATAGAGAAATAACATGTAATTTATGCAGATATGGAAAATGCATGAATTACAACTGACTTCTCACCAAAACCAAAGGAAAAACATTCTTAAACTGCTGATAAATAATCAGCTGGGCTGAACAAATGAAGTACTGAAAAATAAAACAAGATCTTGCCATTTCTATTCAAAACTATAATAGATTACCTAGTTAATGCAATTAGGAAAAAAGTTTGTAAAAAATAATTCATAGATGACTTTATTGTTACATAGAAAATCCTAAGTAATCTATAGAAATATTGCTGATGAATTGGATTTGATCAAACTAGATGAAATAAACTTTGTAGATAATGAGGTCATGGACCAGGCAATATTAATAGAGATTTTAGGAATTGAATTCATTTGAACCTTCGTATAAAAAGGTTATTGAATACTTACTATGTGTAAGACACTGAGACTAGCAATTTAAAAAGTTAAAGGTAGCCCTGGCCAGTGTGGCTCAGTTGGTTGGAGCATCATCCCATACACCAAAAGGTTGTAGGTTCAATCCCAGGCCAGGGCACATGTGGGAAGCAACCAATCAATGTTTCTCTCTCTCTCTCTCTCTCTCTTTCTCTCTCTCTCTCTCCCCCCTTTCTTCCTCTCTCTCTAAAAATCAATAAATATATTTTAATTTGTTTAAGTTAAAGGTAAATATGGCACAGGTCCTACATGCAAAGTTCTACTAGGTATTCAGGGAAAAGACAATGTGTATAACTAATGCACAATAAAAAGTGGAAAGTCATGTGCGTAGTGAGAGGAAGAGATGCATTCTTCTGACAATCCAAGAGAGAAATAATATGTTTGCCTCTATTTTCACTCTCCCATTAGAAAGCATTGTTGTCCTTTCAACAAAATTTAACTCGTGTTCGGTGTATGTATTTTGGGGAAGCTAAATAAATAGTAGTAAGAAGTTTTAGCGATTCTCTTGTCAAAAAGAAAACTTAAACCTTAGATAGGGAAGAACACCCAGCATTCCTTTTAGAAAGCAAGGGTGAGTGAATGGGAAGTGATGTCAAAATTTCCAACTGAGTTTGTTCCTTTCTTCCTAACAACAGAGAGCAGTAGCCTATGAGGGTCCCTGGTTTCTGATTGTGTGTTTGCCTATAACTAGATAGGTAGCTCGGTCATTCACATAATCCCTCTGAATCAGAGCTTTCACATTCATAACATTAGAAAATAGAACAGAATGGTTTCCAAGGTTTACTCCAACTCTAAAAATGGCAGAATTTTGTGTCCTGTGGCTCTCTCATTCTAGTTACCTTGATAGGGTCTTTTATGTGATATTCGTGATTGGAAAGAGATTGCTGGTTTTGCAAATGTCCTTCATCCACATGCTAACTTCATTAATGGTATTTTCAATAAATCAATGTTAAATATCTTTTCCTAAAATCAAGTGACTTTTATACTGAAATATATCTAATTTTATCTCAAAGAAATAATACCCAGGAAACCATACATTTTGAGTGTCACTTATGTTTTCCCAATGTTCATTAAAATAAATGCATAACCATTAAATCTTTCCTGTGCTACCAATAATATGGGTATTCCACTTTAAGAAGCACTGCTTTACTGTAAAGAAAGACTTAGCCAATGTCTTTGACAGTTGACAGACAATCATAAATGTTGTTAGAGCAGGTCAACCTATATGCGCCAGTATCTATAAAGAATATAAATAAATATATATATATATATATATATATATATATATACATACATATATATATTCCTTCGATCAGAATCTTCTAAATCTCTAAATCATGAGATTCAACACTTAAGTGGGATGTGCATTACCTGGAAAACAATTTGCAAAATAGATTTTTAAAGTTCAGAGTAAATTGGAGAAAAGGCCACATTACATTTGAACCTTAATAAATACTTAATAACCCATAAGACAAATAGCCATGAATTACTAGAATGATTTCAAGCACAGTGCCTCTGAATAGAGCCAACCTGCTCTCTTATTTTTGCTCATTATAAAATAGGAGTTATAATGTTGCAAAGTTTATTAGCTCTGTTGATTTGTGTATTTTATAAAATAAGACATTTGAATAATATGGAAATGGAACCATTAGGAAAATCTGTTTCCTTTCTCATCTCTATCTAGTCTCCTCTGCCCAAGATAGCTTTAAAATGTCTTTCTCATAGACAGGACAGGCATGAACATTCCTCTAACTCTGCCTTTTTTTATAGAGGTTGTTTATTCCCTGAATGAGAGTGTGTGTCGTGCAAGCCTATGTGCATGAGTGTGTGTGTGTGTGTGTGTGTGTGTGTACAAGCTTAGGTCCTCAGGTGGAACCGTGGTTCCTGTGCTTTCGTCCTCGAAGCTGTTTTTCTGGAAGGGAATGGAGGCAGCTGTGTTTACAGCTCAAGTCTTGGCATACATTTACCAGAATCTATTATTCATATCATTCAGTATCAGGGAGAGATCTCAGGCCACCTGTCTATCTGACAAATTCACCCTTTTGTGAGCTTTCTGTTCATAGCAAATTATGTTCACATTGATGAATTGAGTTTTTATGAGCATTGCTAACTAACATTCTCACAGAAGGCCAGGGGCAAGAGCCTGCAAGTGTTTCTGGTCCACAAGTAAATGATAAAAAAAAAAAGAAAGAAAGAAAGAAAATGGTAGTGTTTAAAGACAATTTGCCATGGAGGGATAGTTAAATCATTTGGCAATGGCTTAATATTTATAATTCCAAGACTTTCCATAAATTATTGCAAATACTCTGCTTGTAACAAACAAAAACATGGAAAATCCACACATTATTTTTCTCTGTGGCACAGAATTTTTTTTTAATTTTTCTACATTTTGACAGGTAACCATCGACCGGGGCAGAACATAGAGTAGTTGAAGTATGTGCAGCATTAATAAATCCAGCAATTTTATACTATAATGTGGAAAACTTGCAGCAATTATAGCTTAAATTCCAGCTTCGTATTTCCATAGATAGAAATGGATTTTTTTTTAATCTCTAGAAACCCTATACTGGTTATGAAGCTAAGCCATGTGGCATGAGTTAAATAAATGAGAGCAATCTTTCACAAAAGACTACCAGAAATCCTTCTAAACGGTGGGTGGGGAAAAACACAATGTTCACGATAGAAATGAAGATTTCCTCCTGCTTAGATATAGAATTGGTTCTTCTCTCGGGCTTCTGAGAGAAGTCCCTTGTATTTATTTGGACTCTTACTCTGCATTTCATTCAAAGCAGCTGAAAAAGAGGAGAGGGTTTTCACAAGAAAGACACATTCTAGTTTTACTGTACCCATATTTCAGAGCTCTAATTCAGAATCTACTTAAAATGATACACTTGCTTTGGTGACAGATCCACTACTCAGTATGTATTTAAATTAAAAAGGCAACAAAATGGAAATTTTACAGGGTAGTGAGAAATGTCAATGACAACTCAAGTTCTTGGTTTGCTCCCAAACTGTGACCCTGTTGTCCCCAAAGTCAGGCTATTACTTTCAATAAAGTACAATGTTATTCTCTTAAATCTTAGTGAAAGTCGGTGGAAAATTCTAAAGCTCTTCACAGTAGCCTGCCAAAATGTGTCAGACACATCACCTTTCGGTGCAAAGACACCACCGCACAAAGAACACTTGGCATTATCCCTTGAAAACGCACACCTTTTCGAGGAGCAAATGGGAAGTGTAGTCTGTTAAACACCATATGTGAGGGAGTAGCACCAGTCTCATTCCTCCTCCAAATGCTACAAGCGTCTGCCTCGTTGTGGTGTGTGTGACTCTGGGGTGAAACCGGTGACAGCCAACTTTCTACCTGGTCCTAATGTCAGCTGGCCTGCTGACCCCTTGAGAGACCGCTCAATACGATGCTATGCTTCGGTGACCTCAGAAATAGAACGCCTAGGCCTCTGTGTTAATTTAGTAGCCTGTGTGAACCTTTGCAAACTTTCCCGTGGCTGCCCTTGATTTCCTGGGTAAAACCAGGAGACTGGGTTTGCCATCCCTAAAGTATGGAGAGAAGCAGAGGCAGATAATGTTTAAAAAATATCCTTGACTTTTCCTTCTGTTCTAAATATATTACAGATAGATGCTTGTGTCTTATTAAAAATCAATTTTGAGAAGGTCGTGGCAACAAAATGCTGCAATCACAGGTTTGCTTGGAATTTTCGGTGATCAGCATGGTGACCATTCATCCCGGATTCCCTATTGTAGTTCAGTTTTCAAAGGGTCTATCCTTTTGCCCAACCATATGCTTCTATTTTAGTTCAGAAAATATGGTATATAGAGCTTTAAGGCAACAAGATAAATTTACCTACAAGAATTTTTCACTATAACATGAGGAAAATTAACATAGGAGGCAGATGATTGAGGGTTTTCATCCCTAAATAACTAACCAATCTGAGATAAAGAGTGCATTGCTCTCAGTGGCGAAGGCGTGGCAGGCAGCTCCTCAGCTCAGGGCCCTGTTCATAGTGTCAAGAAGCAGAAGGACCACCATTTTGCTCTCTGCGACTGCTACTGCGTTTCAGGCAGTGCTAGGAGGCTGGAGTTGGCTGCAGCTGGCAGAGCATTGTTCTTTTTTTAACCCATGTGATAGGTATCTTCAACAGTGTCAAACAAATTTGTAGAGCTGGTGATTAGTTGCCCAAAGAGCATAATGTATGCATTATTAATTAAAGAAGGTAAGTTTGGCTAATTGTCATTTCTATACAGTAGCAGTGCACTAAGATACATTTTAACAATCTATAAATAATTGATAATTTTTTTTCTTTCATCTTCCTTCCTAGTTTGCATAAAACTAATGACTTGGTAAATGTTACTCACTTCAAAATATTCCACCGCTTCTATGAAAATTAAACTAACACTGTAACCTCAGCAAATAAGGATATTTTTCCCTTTTATTGCAGGTTTAAAAAAATATAAGAAATATAACACTTGTAACAAAAATGTGATTCTCTGAAATCCAAATGAGAATCATAAATAATATAAAATCTGCATTAAGAGTGTGACTTTAATAAATAGAGTTGACTTAATATATACATATATATATTCTAGAGCCCCAAAGTCCTGCTTGTTCAGCTTTCAAGAGCCTCAAACCATGACCCAAAGGATGTCTTCCCTGTCTGGTGCTGATGTTTCCATACCTACTAATAACTACATGAATAATTCTTTAAATCTGGTTGGCGGAAGCCGCAAAATTTTTCTCAAATGAGATGTTTGAGTGTGGTTTCTGCATGCTTTGTTAATTTGATTGTAACACCTAGCTGGATCCTTGTAACAGGAGATTTACTGCAGCCAAGGTACCCACTCCTGCTTTTTTTGAGGAGTTCTGTTATTTTTACGAATCTACAACCTGTCAGTCTTGTGTAACAGCACAAGAGCTTACTCTAATTTTCAACGCAACTGAATACATTCCCAGAGTTATTGATGGCACTATAATTTTACGTTTATTTTGTTTGGAATACATTGTGGCTTAAAAAAAAAATTTTTAAGAAGACCCACAAACTGAAGTATTGGTTAAATGACATATTGTTATTTAAGCCTTTGTCGAGTCTTACATATGCTTCATTATGATAAAAAACAGGTTGTAAGGACTGATTCTGTGACCTTTTTTTCTCATTTTAGCCCTACTGATATGTCACCCATGGCAACCTTAAACTGATTTTAATAGAGTCGATCCTATTATTCATTTAAATTGAGGTGCAAGAGCACTTAGACCAAGGAAATTTGCATTCAGCAAATGGGGATTTGATGAGCAAAAATGATAAGATATATGTTGTATAACATGGCCTATTTTGCTAGCAAATAAACAGCTCTTGAAATTGATAAACTTCAGAATATTTTATCCTCAAATGTTTATACATAAGTGATTAAAATGCATTAGCAATTCTGCTTTTGGAAAAAAACACATATTGGGAAAACAACACAGTTGTGTTGCTTAAATTTGTAATTAACAAATTTATTACTAATTCTGTTCAGTTCTTTAATATGCTGTATTCCTGAAGAAGAACATTAATACACAATGGCAGAAAGAAGCTAATTTTAAGACTTTGGAGAAATGAATGTCTTTTAATGCTGTGTGTTTCTCTTATCTACATGCCACATTATTGTAATAAGTACATTCAGGAATAATTTCTTTTCAAATATTTTTACAAATCTTGCTCTTATTTGCATGCAAGTAAGTTGTCAGCTTAAATCTTTGAAATGCAAAATATATCTCATTTCTATATTTCATCAAGGAGCCTTTCATGTTTAATAAATTACAACTTAGATCCTCCAAGACTTTGTTTTTCATTAACTAAAAGCAAAAGGATACATTTAAAATCTTAATCACAACCTGCAAGGGTATTTGCATGTTGCTGATATTTGCCTTGATGGGACTTTTAATATTTGCAAACTAATCAGGATAGCAAGGTTATACCAATAATTTCTGAAGACAAAAAAACTTTCCGCATTATTGTCCTTATTACATTGAAGCAGAAAAGTTTTGTAAAAAAGTTCCAGTGCCTTAGCTCCAATTATCTGTATGTTTTTTGCACATACTCCTAAAGATTTCAATTAGAGAAATGGCCGTATCTCAGAAGCACTATGGAAAAATGTGTAGACGAATGTCACATCTGGGTTCGGTCTGGTATTTTGTTAGTGCTCTATCAGCATGTATTGGGCAGAGTCCTTAACTGCACAGAACAAGGAAGGTAAACCTCCCACCACCACCACCCCAATAACCGGCATGGGCCACTGCGTGCATAGAGACGTGAATCCGGGAGCAATCGAAGGATATCTTCACTCTCTGAATTTAATCCCAGTTTAGACTGGAAGTAAGGGTAGTTCTGTTTTGGGAGTGGGGCTGTGGTTGTTATTTTTATTTTTCCCAAACATCCTCGCCCACCTTGCAGAAAGTCTTCTGGACTCTGAAGTAGGATGGATCATCTCATCTGGACAGAGGCAAAACAAATCTTGACAGCACGATATCCTTACTGCGGTGAGGGAGAGAGTCCCATGGCCACAGCAAGACAATGTCACAGAAGAGGCAAACTTCTGCTGAACTTGCTGCCCTGAGACCTTCGGTTAATCCTTTGCCCTAGAATGGAAGATCAAAAAGCCTGAGGCCGACAAAAAATAGGCAGCTAATGTCGTGCAGTTAAACTGATGCAGCATGCATGTCGTTTTGCAAGCTCACAGGTTAAATATGGCTTTGCTTTAAGATTCCCATCAAATTTCGTTTTTATAGAGAAATCTCTGAAAGCAGAAGGGGTTGAGGGAGGGTGAGGTAAAAAGAAATAAATCACTGTAGTCTCAGGAACAGTAATCCTTGTTGAGGATTTTGGCTGATTGATATAAATAACATCGTCCCCGCCATCTGTCCGAAGAGGGACCTTTCCAGTCAGTGTTAAGCTGCAACGGCAGAATAATTAATGAATGGTGTCCTTTGTGCTGGTAATAAAGACAAGACAAATTATGTTATAATCCAACTGCTGCTCATTTGTCACAGCCAAATAAAATGTCAAATAAAAGTGAGGGGGCACTGTGTTTGTTTAATGGACTGCAAGCTACCTGTTTCCATTGTTGACAGACAACTAAAGTGTAAGTTCTGAATGTTGTAGGAAAGAAAACCCCCCAGACAGAATTCACAGTTCCTCGGAATGGGGATGGGAATGTAGGGAGACCATGGGGGAGGACTGACAGATAGACACTGAAGTAAGTTTTAATTAGAGAGCTACAATACCACCCTCTCCTCTGAGTTAGTTGGTCGCGACGACAGTGCAAAAGCGCTGCCTGGAAAGTCCAAGTTCAAAACACAGACAAGCGATTCGCAAATCTGCAAGAATTTGGTAGGGCTCTCATCTTGCATTTGCAGGATAGACACATTCATCCAGTTGCTAGGAAAGCCAAATAATGAAAACATAGCTGGGATTTAGCAAGTTCCACTGGGAATTACCTATGATAGAGGGCAGGGCTGCACTTCCTCAGAACATGCTCCTGCTGTAAAAATTCACAAACCTGGCATTCATACAGGCATCTGTCGCTTGCTCTAATGCCAGTTCATAGTATACATACAAACATCTGCTTCCGTGCACAAAGGGATACAGAGCGCTTGACAGGTCTGTGTTAGCAGGGTTCGCAATGCCAGTTCTTTATGCAAAAACCCTAATGCTTCCCGTCAAGCCATTAGAAGTGATACAATCAGCCCAGGCCCCATTAAGCCATCAGTGTCCACCTGTGATAAAGATGGCCATTTGTTTTCTTAAAGCCCACTTAATGTCTGCTTAACTCAATTTGTCAGGAAATGTAGAACAATTTCCTCACAGCCTGAAATTTGGTAGTGGTTCAAAGTCAAAAGGCCAGGTCTAGTCCTATTCAAATGATATAATAAACAGTCTTCAAATCGAAATCTCCCTTGAGGAGCTGATGTTTACTTTTAAAAAAATTATGTTAGCTGGAAAAGAATAACATTTGCATCCTTTATTGTTTTTTTTTTTAAATTTCTGAAGTCCTGGAATATGTCTACTAGTGAAAAGGGCCATTGCTTGATTATATGAGAAAATAACTTTATTCTCTTTTTAAATTCAGTCAGAAATTAAATTGGTTTTAGAAAGAAGAACCTTTGCAAAGCATCACTTTCTTCCTGTAACAATCACTTCCAACCTCCTTAAGGAATCCCATTGTAATATGCACAAACTTTCTTTTTAGTCTAATTTAATTTAAAATATTCTCCATATTGCTTACATGTCTAGCCATTTGTTGGAGATTGATATCGCCTTTTTATATCCCATAAAAGAGAAAATTAAATAATGGTTTTTGAACATATTTTATTTTAAAAATGATATTAATCAATGTTTTAATATATCAATGGAGGTTGACTTTGCCCCCATCCCAATACGTTGTGAATCACATGGCCAATTATATATGCTTAAATAAACCTGTCTGGTCATTTGGAGGAAGGGAATCAGAAGACATATCTAAGATTAACCAACAGGGGGCTCTCTGAAATATTCCAGATACTTCTGCTTCCTATGGTTCCAAATTTATAGTCCATACAGATCAAACATTAATTTTGAATAAAATTTAAATGAAACAAATTAATTTTTGTTTATCCAACAACTTCTACATTCAAAATGTTTAACTTTTGGTTTCTTGTGTTTTTGATTAGCAGGAGGGGGAGCTGACTCTTGATGCTACCTCTAAAGAATAATTTCTTACCTCAGTATACATATAAGGTGTGAACTGAAGAACTGAGTCAATTTTCTGGATAATTTGAACAAAAGATATTAATTATGCAGCTAATATGTACAGAAATATTGAGGCAAAAGAAAAGTGTAGGGATAAAATTATCTAGATACTACCTCATTTCTCAACTCCTTACAGGTAGAAAAAGTATTAACAAATGTTGTTTCCAAATAGAAGAGAAAGCAATGTAACTTAAAGGGGTTGGTATTGGAATAAAGTGTGTGTTTCAATAAAAGATGAACAGCAGCCTACTTTTTGACTTAGAAATACTATCATACAATCTCATCCAGGAACTAGTGTTATGTTTATAGATTTTATTTTCCACACTTCAGAGACATAGTTCAATAGGCAATGTAATTCCCTAAGAAAAGATTTGATTAGGAACAATCAGAAATAGAAAAGTGGAACTAGAATGTATTTATATACGTGGCAATGCAGGATACCTGGTCTTTCTTGGGGCTGCAGATACATAGTTCTGCGGAATTTTATATTTGTCTGTACTCTCCCTGACAGCACCCTACACCCACAGTTCTTATCCAGGTGAAGAAAGTCTCAAACTCCAACTTCGCTCTCTTGACTATGGAATATATTCACTGAATAAAAGATTAACTGCAACAAAATAGCAAGACAAAAAGTCCAGTATATTATTTTCCTAGAAATGGTTTAATCTGTAAAAAGTTTATTATTCTTGCATAGAACAACTAAAGGTTGCTATCTATACCAAATACAGAGAATTATTTTTATTATCAAGATTATACATACTTATTACAGAAAATTTGGAAAATGCCTTTTGCAAATGGAAAAAGCCATCCATAATCCTATTACTGGAAGTTAACTTATCGTGATCAATATTTTGGTATATTTTCTAGCAGTCATTTTAATTAACTTCTTGGCGGAGCTGTAATTATATGGTATCTAAGCAATTGTACAAACTTACTTTAAATTGGCTCTTTTAACAGATTACGAAAATAATAAATATTTGTTAAAGCTAGCTTGAACAGAAAAGTAAAATGAAGAAAATTAAAATCATTCTGAATTTCATCACCATATTTCAAGGATATTTCAATCTGCTTGTACTACATTTTTCTCCAGCCTACTTAATTTTAAAACTTATATAACATGGAACATTTATATGTAATATTTATCATGGCTTGATTTTTCAGTCTTTCTCACTTTAATTGACCCCAAGCTCAGTTTTGAAAATACAATTGGTATAGGAATGAAGTGTTTTTACCAAAGATTCTTAGCAATCAATGGGAGTAAATATTCTTCTATTCTCTGACACTTTAAGAGGGAGAGAAAAAACTTGTTTAGTAACCCTCCAGTGCAGTGTTTTAATAATGTGTTTGCTAGAAAATGCCAGAACTGAGTCAGCCAGTCACCATTTGAAATGGTCAGCACGCATTCCCATTTTTCACCTGAATTGTGAAGAGTGGACTACAAGAAAACCATTTCCTGGTTACTGAGAATGAAATGAAAGCCAGAGATAATCTAATGCAGCCTTCTGAGTTGGGGTCCAAATAAGTAAAGAAGATACTTGGTTTCGTTTATAATGCCTCTCTTCATGAGTTACAAATTTTGATTAACCACTTGCTAGTCTTACATAAACCTCCAATCAAACTTTGCAAGAAAGTAGTGTTACTAGGAATCTTTGAATAGATGAGAGTATCCTTCTGTTGGCTTAATATGCAAAAGATAAATTAAGTATGCACACAGTTTGGGATCACAATTTCCCCCCTATAAACAGTAGATATTGCTTTGTTTTACCTTAGAATTTAATAGGATAAGTCCCAGGAAAGCCTGATTGTTTACCTACTTAGTCGAATTTTTGTTCAAATATTTGTAAAATAGTGCTTAATCTTTATCATTTCAAAGTTTTGTCAGAATATATCAAAATAATGTATCTATTCAACAATATATTTTAGAACCTAGTTATTATTTTTTCATTCTGAAATAGTTTTTCTTTGTCTTCAGTTTGGTCCTTGATTATTATACATTTTTTTTCAAATGTTCTGGTTTCCTCGAGTGTACTTACAATTGTAGATAATCTCTCAAGTCTTTGACTTCCAACATGGCTTCTCCCTATCACTGTGCATGCGTGTGTTCATATCTGGGGACTCTTCTCTAGTCTCTAATTTTGTTTTTGCGATGAAAATATGGCCTTTAGTGCAAATTTTATTTGTTTTGCACTTTTAGTTTTTATACTGTCTTCCTTTATGGTACCTTTATACCTTTTCATGTTACCTTGGTCTCCCCGTACGGCTTGCTGATCCTTTTCTTTAGCATCCTCGATGTTCAAATTCTGTTAAAGATGCTGAAGTGTTTCCTAATTGACTGGTGGTCATTGTGAGAGTTCAGTACTTCTGAGCACTGTTCTCTTATCTGAAATGAGTTTTTTCACCGGTCACGCACTGTCAAAAATTTTGTTATGTTTACTCATCTCAAAAGGTGGAAATAGAGCAACATTCTCTGCATGCTGCCTTTACCCTCTGCTTCCGTTCTGGTCTAATTCTTATTTTGAAGCAATACCCAGATGACAAATCAGTAACCACAGCTCTTACATTCATTTTTATCTAACATATTTATGGTCTTACGGCCTTACTGTCATCCAATTTCCCCTACCATATTCCTTAACTCACTGTACTCTAAAAGATGAAATACCCAAAACATCAGAATTTCAAAAATTTATTCCTAATAGAAGTTTGTCAGTCCCCACACCTCCTATGTTTTACGTACAGAACTACAATACCTATGGTGACATGTGCCATTATTAGGGCATCACTTCTGCCTTCCACTCACAACTTCAAGGTTATTTTATGGAAATTGCTATCTCCAAGTTAGTGCAAGTAAAAGAGTGGACTACGTGTACAGGGAGAAGGAGAAGCAATGGGTGAGAAAGGCAAGGAGGAAAGCATCCACACTACTCAACAGCACTAGCCGTGTAGGACAGTGCTGCACGGTCCTACAGGTTGGCCTAGACCTTGAGTTGTCTGTCCTGAAATCAGAGAGTTGCAGAAAGATACGGGTATTTCTACCCGCGTTCAGAAGAGTAGGTTTTCTAGTTCAGCAGCTCAGTAGCACAGCTGCTCCCACCACTGGCATTTTTCAATTCAGTTCCATCTGTCTTGAAGGAAATCACTCTGAACCTTTGTCATGGCATTGGCTGTCAATCCCTATTTATTTTAAGAATTCTAGCCTATTTTCTGTGTCTTCAAACATATTTATTGACAAGTTCCAAGAAGTGGCTTAGGTGTTGCCAACCAGATGCTATTTTAAACCAAAAGTCAAGATTTGCATCACCTTTTTTTAGAGAATATCACATTGAAAGTTTGCATTCAAATTCTCCCGTGGAGTGTGACCTTTGCCTACGACTTCTTTATATTTGCACCTTTACCTAGAAGTGGTAACAGACCTCGGAGGAGGGTGTTGGTTTTTAGCCCAGCCATTTTGCAAGGCCCTCTGAGCTTCCACAAGATGCTTAGAATCACAAAATGCAAATCACTCATTTGTCATAATGATACATTTCAAAATATTTTTCCATTTGGGTGTCTTTTTTTATGATCTAAACTACACCTTGGTTCTTTATAAAAAGAATTTTGTACTTTGCACCATAGAAAAAAGTTTCGATTGGCTTGAATTGCTGGGAAGGAGGTGTGCGAATGGCCCGAAGTTATACATTTGCAGAGGAAATATCATCCAGATGCTCAAGTCAGCCTTTTCTTGGCAGACAACTAAGAGAGCCATGCCGAAACTAGGTTTAAAATTTTTAACAAAAGAATTCCACGATCTCTTACCTTTGGAATGAACATTAATTAAAAGAAACAGTCATATCCCCCATGATCAGAGTTTAACTACTATTAATTGGAGTTCACCACACAATTAACACTTTGAACTGATTAGCAAATGGAAATCATAGCAAGAAATGTTGGGGTTAGAATAGGGAATGGACATAATCTCTTGCCCAACTCAGTGTGCCTTGTCTTTTTAAAAGAAAAGAATTAAGCACTCAGAATGAATCGGGCAGATTTTGTTTTCGGTGAGGTGTTTGCCATTACATATTGCACATAATGTATGGCACTGTTAGGAGGGAAAAATTGGAGTCAACGTGGCTGAGAAGTTAGGTCTGCTCTGTAGCACTGTGAGATTGTTGACATCTGCCGAGGCTGGAGCGCTCGGTGAGCAGGAAATGGGGTGTCACTCTGAGTGGTAGTTTACCATTATCCTGGCATCCTAATGAAGTGTCTGCAGTGCACAGAGCTTCTGGATGGCATCTTAACGCACGGCTAAGCAAAAGCACTTCTCTCCCTGTCACTGTCATCCATCTGCCTGCACCCTACTGTAGCCAATGGGATGGAACCATGCTACAATGTGCTATAAGCCATTTAGAGTTGCACATTGCATAATCAGTCCCATCAAATATGTAAAAAATGGCTATTATTGGTTATTTTCCTCAAACTCTGGCACCTGGAGTTTGATACATTAAAGTTAAACTTTTCCAAGTGCTGTTTATGCTATTATTTTCCACTTTCCCCCCACTATCTAAATGGGAATGAGTTGCATCCTCATTGTCTTAAGTTCTGTTAATGAATTGAAAGACTTGTATGAATATTCATTTAAAAACTTCACTGTACATCACACTTGGTGAATTCATCAATTTACAATATAATGGCATGATCAGTTTCTTTGAGATATTTGTTTTTAAGGAAAAAAAACAAAGAATAAATCAACTCAAATCACAGATTGGTTGTTTTCATCTTACAGCATGTTATTTAGTTTACAGTGATAGTTTGAGTTTTTTCAATAGGTTTCTTTAAAGACACAGCGCATTTCACCAAGTACATTTGCATTTTAAACTAGTACTGTCAACACTGGATGATTACATTTGGTGCTTTAAGATGATCTTCAGTGAAATTCAAATGCAGTAGAGAAGAGGATATCTGCTGTTAGGTGGCATAAGTAGAGCAAGATGTGTGTGTAACCCTCTTGACACTTCTAGATAGACCCTGTGTGATTCTCTAGACACGGCTGCAAGGCAGCTGGGCTCTCGTGGCAAGGACTGAGGGTGGCTAAGATGGCCACAAAGTTGAGAAGGAGCTTTCTGTAATAAGGACAACAGGGATCTGCTGAAGTGGGGGAGGGGTTGGGTTAGATAAACAAGAGGGCATAACATAATTCGGTTGCATCAAGAATTTTTTCACAGACATTAAAACTATGGTAAACATAACAGCGGGGAGGCGCGCACTGCAGCGCAGTGGGAAGCTTAAAGCGTCTGCCCGCGCGCCGTGCTGGCTCTAACCACTGCTAGAACTCTCCGACTTTCATTAGCACTCAACGATTCACCCAGTTCCCCCAGAAAAGGACAGAAACCCAAGCAGCAAAGCCCCGTACTAATTATTGTAAATGCTCCCAGGTTACAGTATTTGGGGGGGCAATCATGGCAGGATGGTGTTAAACTAGAACAAAAGAGTCATTCTGAATTCAAAAAGAATAAAGGGGTTGGTTGGTTTGTTTTAAATCAGTGTGGCCTTTCCTTCCATTGGTGAGGCAGTGTGTTGAAATATTAGACGATCTCTTTACAATAAAATTTTAGGGCATCCAACAAAAGTGTGTACAACTCCTTCAGAGCAGTAAAAGTACAAGTGAATTTCACAAATGACTCCTCCACCACCAACCCCCACCCCAAATTTATGTGAGCCTGTCTCACAAGTCTCTGAAACAGAAACTGTTCCTTTTGAAGGAAACTGGTAATAATACAAAAATGAACGTGGAACCAAATGTAACAAGGTAGGCTAACTAATGCTTGTCACTGCAGAACGCTGCATGTCCGGTTCAAGTATTTATTCACCCTCCCTCCCCAAATAACGGAGCATTTGAGAAAAATATTGGCTTCTTCAAGGGGAGAGTGGTTTTCTATTGATGCCCAGAAACATTTAGAATGGTAAAGTTTTTTAAATGGAATGATAGGCATTTATTTTTGCTAAATCTAGGCTTGGGAATCCGGTTTCTTCATTCATGCCCCCCTCCACCCCGGCTGCTGTCAGCATTATAGCACATCAGCTTTCCTTCATGTTTGAATATTTCTCCAGAACTCATTTGCAAAAGAGTCAAAGCAATATTAAACACCACATCCAAGCCTCTTTTAAACACACAAAGAAATGGGAAAACACATCAGAACTAGACCATGGAGAAAATCCTCCTTTCAAATTTACTGTCTGCTTCACATGCTAGTATAAAATAGCCCACAAAGTCCCGTTTGTGATCCATTTGAAACAATCTTGATTTGCTTAAATTGTCACATTTTTCTTGCACATTTCTTCCTGAATGCAAAAATGGAAAAGAATTCTCTTCCCTCTTCATTATAAAAGTGTAGAATTTCTGGCTTGTTTATTCCTAATGGAACACTTGAGAAAGAAGAAAATATATAAATATCTCTTTCAGAAGATTAGTTGTCTCAATCTTTTTAAAAGAGAGTATTTGTTCATTTATTCCCTGTAGTAAACAACTTGGGCTTTTTACTGTAATTTTCCATTGTCAAATTGATGCATTTCACTTTGCTGACTTGGTCCCATGCTTCTAAAACATCTTACCTTTTAAAATTCATATTTCCTTTTTTACCATATATTAATGGATATTATTAGGACACAGATAGTTAGGAGTAGAACCTAAGCAATTTTGTAAGCAAATTTGTTGGAGAAACCTTCTACTCCATTGTAACTCAAGAAAACAGAACGTGAAAAAAACTCACAATCTAACAAAATAAAACTATAATTTACTCCTCATGAAAACCTTTTTCCAAGCTAAAGATTTCAGGCAAGAAATGGCTTAAGTGTTTTTGAGTATTTCAGATCAAACCTCAGAAAATTTGTCTGATTTACTGGTAAATATTGTATCGATGAGGTCAAGAGCAGAGAAAATCCTGGTGACTAAAACAGAAGACAGAATAAGCATTTTTTTTAAAAAAAGGACTGTTTACCCACTTCAGTCTCTATGGTCCTATGCAGTCCCATTACAGAGTGGAAGCAAGTCCCTTAGCTATAATGAAGGTGCGTCCATGTGTTCGCCTGCCATGCATGTGGTTCTTCAAAAATTATATTAAGGATGTTAATAAAAAATGCCTAATATTTTCAAGAAACTATAAAGAAAAAGAGAGAGAAGGAGAGGAAAGCAAGCTGTGGCAAAATACCTGGGCTCAGCAGCTTTCTTGGGGAAATGGTGAAATGTGACTATGTGATTTATAATGAGAAAAGGTATCTACAACATACAATTTTCTACCTAGCTGCAAATAATAATTCATAGTGATGTCCCTTCCAGATAAAAGACCTTTGCTATGTGGGACCCATGTGGTAAAATGATCATGATGAATGTCAGACCAGTGCAGGTAACGGCTTTACAAACCATTAAGATTAGCTGGCTCTTTTCTCCGGTGATAACAGTAACCATGCTGCGACTCTACGTGGTAATAATATCTCAGTCCTGATAAATGCCAGAGCCAGGCAGAGGTGTTCATCATTCCCAGCTCAGAAATGCTGACTAAAGTCGCCACATGTTGCCTGTTTGTCTTCTTGTACAATAGTCTCACAATTAAAAAAAAAAGCTGAATCATAAAATTATTTTATTCCTCATTTCTTAAAGGACTTTGATGTCTGTGCTGTTAGCCGTCCCTGCTCTCAATGTCTCTGTGCTGCCACGGCAATGAAGCTCCCACAGCAACAGCGCCCCACGCTAACCTTGATCGCCTCGTCATAGGCTTTCTGTTCAAAATGAATAGTTACGGATAAAGGTTAATGTGCGTCTTTAAAAAAAATATTTTTAACCCAAACGACAGGGGGAGATATTTCCTAGTTAGCCTTTGTTTTAATTGCGCGACAGATTCTAGTTATTGTCAAGTGAGATTTTTTTTTAATTCCCTATAAGTTTAATTTGCCTACCAACGGAAAAAGATAGACCACATCAAAAATTTCATATTTAGAGACATATTTATAGGGTTTCCACCCTTATAAAGACACAAAGATCATGCTAAATATAAAGCGCTGCTTGAGTATTGGAAAATAATTACCGGGTTTTGATTAGAAAGATGTCAAATGACTCAAAATGCTAATATTGTTTTTTTTAAGCTTGTAAAACTATATGTATATATATATGAATAAATATAGTTTAATGACAGTTCTCACAGGAGAACTGAATTTTAAAGAAATAAACTAGTGAGCTTTATTTTCTCAGCACAAATTATGGCCAAAAGGTGAATCAGTAGCATTCGTAAGTCACAGAAAAGTACTTGGCCACCACAACACCTCCAAAATTACGTTGAAAAAGGAAATTCTGAGGAGGAGGACAGCAAGGTCATGCCTTTCCTGTGGAGATCGCTGCCGGGGTGACAGCCAGTCCTTACTCTCTAGTCTAGTGAGACACAGAGTTTGCATTGCTGCAGAATTGAGGAACATGCGTCCGAGAAACAGTTTTAGGTTGCTGAACTTTAGGAAATGTTATCATCCTCAAAAGCAGCACCATTTATGACAAGTTACGGGAAGTCAAAAACGGGAACACCTGCCCTCACTGTGAGGACCGTGCCCTAGAAGTCACAGAATAGCCCAGAGGCAAAAGAAAAGGTGATGGCATTACTTTCCTGAGTGCATTTGGGGCTGTATAAAGAGGCTATGAATAATAATTTGAAGGCCTTCAGAAATTGAGTAAATAAAATTTTACTTTTCTTGATTTCGTATTCATTGCATTTCTCAAATCTTTTTTTTTTTTATTTTTGGTATAATGAACTGATACCTTAGAAGCTTTTGTATTTAAGGATCATCTTCGAGGATCCCTTCAGTCAGAAGAAAGATATAAAATCCATTGATACTTATATTATGATACATCTTAAACTTAAACACCTCTTATGACATATTTTGTATTTTATCTGCCCCTCTGGATTATAAAATGATAGAAGATACAGACCAGCTCTGTTTGTATCTGCCACAGGTGGGGCATAGGCCTTAATACATTTTTCTTTAACCATGCATACATATATGTTCGATACTTCAAAATGATTTAAGAAATAGATAAATTTAATTCATTTTAATCATTTTTGAATTGCCAGACAGTGAAAGTAGAGGTGACGAGAAATGGAGGTTGCACAGAAGATTAGGCTGGCTCTTCCCAGCCTGCTCTGGTCGGACGAGCTCCTCCGGGACCAGGGCCAGAAGCGCCTCCCATGCTCAAGCTCTCCTCACAGGTGAAAGAATCCAGGGACTCATGGCAATCCACTGGCCAGAGCATTTTGTCACTGACATTAATTAGTTGTAGAGAGCTATTTTCATTTTTAAAATTCTTCCTAAAAGGGCTTCTTTATTCAAAAATCAGACAAAATATTAACATCTCCTGGAAGAACAAAGCTATGGATACAAGAGGAGAAGCCTATTTGCCTGCGAGGCGATGAGCTCTAATTCTCAAGTGATTCCCACCAGAGGAAGAGAAAGGTCTCACCTGAGTCAATTAGATTCTATTCCTGCTGCATCTTTCCTGCCCTGCAAATCACGTACCTCTGTCCTTGAATTGAAATGTTTTGACATGGATTCTCAACACCTAAAGTCAAATGTACCATCACAGGCATTGAGAATGTGCCATCCTTTTAATTAAATATAAAGTATGACTTTTCCAGTTTGGAGATGGGCAAGGGGTACAGAAACTTGAAAAAGGGCAGATTGCCAACACCAGGTTAGCATGAAGGCCATTGTTTGTAATACAACGGCATGTCTATTCATGATGTATTTGTCTACTTAGGAATTATAACCACTCTTCGATAATGGGCAGCAGTCTATGTATTTATAAAACTATCACATAGTGTGGGCTGCTTCTGTTTTTAGGAAAAAGTACTAAAGAGTAAAATTTATGGTTTCTTATGATTTTGGAAACAGCCTGAAACTATGAGCAACTATTCATCAGGGCCAATACAGAGGCTGATTCGAAAGAAAGATTTTAATTTAAGGGGGCTTACATTTAATGAGCACTTACTATATGTACATTTATGTGCACTGAAACATTTAATTCTACTAACAATGCTGTGAAATATGTATATAGGTTTTGGGGGGGTTTTCAGTGTATTAAAGTAGGGAACTAAAAACATCAAGAGTTCAAGCAACTCTCCCCAAATCATATCGCGGAGCAAGAATTCTAAGCTAGTTGTTTAAACACCTCTGCAATATACCGCTTCTCTATTTATAACACGAGTTTGAAGTATATGTCTGTTTGTATCCATGAATGAGTCTTGCATTTGCCCTGGGAATGTCCCTTCCTGGAGTAAATATAATTATTTAAAGGAATTTATCAAGCAAGTGTTGTCATGCCTTAAATGATTCCTCAACTCCCAACTTAAGTTTTATAAAGTAAAACCCATATCCTCAAAGAGTTGTA
This sequence comes from Desmodus rotundus, assembly GCF_022682495.2. Taxonomy (NCBI): domain Eukaryota; kingdom Metazoa; phylum Chordata; class Mammalia; order Chiroptera; family Phyllostomidae; genus Desmodus; species Desmodus rotundus. Next base: position 134,368,960 of record NC_071388.1, read on the forward strand.
ACAGGTTGCAAGGTACACTTAAAATGTTCTCTGAAGATACTCACTTCCCCTTTAAGCCAGGGCAGTCTCTAACTAAATTCTGAAATGGTCATGATACGAAAAGTATAAGCCAGATAAAACTTACACTGATTTCTTCCAAATATAGCCCCGACATGTAAACGACGACCATTCTTCACACAGGATGCATTATACATTCCAGAAGAACTTCCAGAAGCAGAACAGCTGTGATACTGCTGACCTCCTTGTGACAAAGGGGTACCATTGTCCTTTAAGAATTACACATCAGTGGAATGAAGAGTGCCCCTCATACACTGGTGACAGGGAGAATTTGGTCTTTTCTTCCTCTGAGAGGACCTCTATAAGAGAAAGCACAATTTATTTTGAAATATGATTCAACATGTGGCTATAAATAAGTTAAGAATAATAAATGGATGGATGATAAGGCCAGAGAAGTGTCCAGAGGTCAGAGGTCCTGGGTTCTGCACTGAATAGAACTCTTTCCATCACTGTATAACTTTATCTTATCTCTTTACAAAAAGGCATTTGGTTGTAAATATCCTTGTTTTAGTAGCAACATTTCATGCAGATAAATGCAAATGTAACCATCGTAAACCATATTTTTTTGAAATGTGTCCTCAAAACCATGAATCAGGGGAGAACTATAAAGCCGCGTCCTTATCACAACATTTAAGGCTATTTCACATCATGTAAAAGATGTTAGTTACTTCTTTAAGTAGTCTGGAGTTGTTTTTTAAGAAGCTCATTTACAATGGAGTTCAGGGTGGTTTGAGAAAATGGGGCCAGGTGGGTGAAAAGTAGGTATCGGTAAGCAGCAGATTACTATTTTAATGTGTACTTGTTCATTATGTATATTTTTACATATACTTTTTTTTTCACTGGTAGATGGCAAAAATGAAGTCCTACAGAAAGGTTTTGTATGCAATTGTGGGTTCACAGCTTATAGTTTGGAGAAGCTACTGGGATATGGGTGGGGAACTGAAGTGGAGAAATTCAGAGCAGAGGGTAGATAAAAAAGGTGATTCGGAAATAAAGGTAAGAGCACTTGTAAGGAAGGGAGAAAGAATTATGGAGTTTATTATTACTGGAAAGATTTCTTTAAGTTGATTTTCAGGACAGAACTGGAAGGAGAAAGAGAGAAAGACATCAGTTTGTCGTTCTACTTATTTATGCGTTCATTGGTTGATTCTTATATGTGCCCTGACAGAGGATTGAACCTACAACCTTGACGCATTGGGGTGACTCTCTCACCAACTGAGATACCTGCCCAGCGCCTGGAATGATTTTTATATAAGCCGTGTAGTACATAATTTACCTAAGAGGTTCTCTAATTTCCATGTAGAAAAAGTTCTCTGTTTCCCACTTTAGTTACAATGTAAAAAAGTCAGAGATATCTCAGTCTTCTCAAAACTCTCAATACTTCACAACAATGAGCAACCATATGCGGAAGGAGAAATATTAATAGAAAACGCTGTCTTTCACATGCTCACTGAATCAATTGAAGACAGTTGACACGTCTTCAGTAAGCCGTGTGTGAATCTTAGCTCATTAACCACTCCTCTATTATGTATGCGATTCCAAGTCCTAATATGACACATCAATAAACCAGATCTGAAAAGGTGTCATTTCGATTTTCATGTTTCCAATTGTATTTTTAGATATTCCTCCACTTAGAAGTGTTTGTGTTATTTCCTGATTTTACAAGCTACAGGAGAGTGGGTGTGGTATTGATTTGAATGGGAAGCCACTGCTTTCCTATAACCTTTTCAAAGATTTCATTCTGATTATACTGTAAGAAAATAAATTGCTACTCCTTGATAATATTTCGACCCTCTCTAAGCCATTGTCCAGTTCCCCTTCGGTGTATGTATCACTTAGCCACACACACCCGTGTACCACGGTTCAACTGTCCAGTTCTTCAAGTGTGGGTGAAAGTTGACAAAAGAAAAAAAAATTTTCTGTAAAATACACTTTACGTAGGATGGTTCTTGTAAGCAGATATGGAAACCACCATACACTTTACAAGGATTCTTTTATGTAGCTGACTACTCACCAATCCGATCATCAGTCTTTCAGCCTTTCCCAAGTATTCAGTGTTGTGAAATGTCAGAACACCAGAACAAGTGTGTTGTCACTACTGGCACCAACTCAGTTCAAGGACAAACCCCTTAATTTTGAGTGCTCAACTGAGAGGATGATTATTGCTGAAAACGAAAAGTAAACCAGACCCAGCATGAGCCTCAAAAAAGGTGAGGGGTTGGGGGAGGTATGAACATTTATAAAGAAGTTACTTTTTATTAGTCTTTGCACCAGGTACATTACATACTATCTTGTTTAATCCATAAAACTGACCTTTTACATATTCAGAGAAAATAAGAAACTTGTGGTCCTAGACCACACAGCTAACAAAAAGCTGTTACAGAATTCAAACCGTGGTCTGTCTATTGTAACACATGTTCATATCTTTCATCTGTTCACTTATTCTCTCTTCATTCATTTAACCCACCGTATGCCAGTGTAAGGGCTTCCTAGCTTTATAGGAAAATTCCTAGTTTAATGCAAGAAATTAGTAGGCATTCAAGCCACGGCAATATATTTTTTCAACTTTTTAAATTACAGTTTACATTCAATATTATCTTGCATTAGTTTTAGGTGTACATCCCATTGGTTAGACAATCGTGTATTTACAAATCATTCTTCCTGATACTTCCAGTACCCAAATGACACCATACATAGTTATTACAATACTGTTGAATGTATTTCCTGTGCTGTACTTTATATCCCCATGACTATTCTGTGACTACCTATCTGTACTTCTCAGTCCCTTCACCTTTTTCACCCAGCCCCCCAACCCTCTCCCCTCTGGCAACCACCAATCTGTTCCCCCATGAGTCTTTTTTCTGTTTTGTTTGTTCATTTATATTTTTCTTTTGATTCCACATATAAGTGAAATCATATGGTATTCGTCTTTCTCTGAGTGACTTATTTCACTTGGCATAATACCCTCTAGGTCCATATATGCTGTTGCAAATGGTAAGATTTTTTCTTTTTTATGACCAAGTAATATTCCATGGTTATATGTACCACAACTTTTTTATCTACCTGTCTGTTGATGGACACTTGCGTTGCTTCAAGCCATGGCAATATTATGTGAAATGTTGTATAAACAGAATGTTCTAAGTACAACAGAACAGAGAAGAAGGAGAACTGACTCTTTCTGGGGAAATTCATAATTATTTTACCTGGTGGTTAAACGCACATAGTAAAGTTCTCATTGCTGCCAAGGCACCATGGCAGTGACCTTGCAAATTCATATATTTCCAGCTAAGCAACCCCCAGCCTCTCTTGAAACTCACTCTTCACTGGATCACCTGCTCCCTAAAACTGAAGCTTGCTGGATATAACCATTTGGATCACTCTTTGCTTATCATCTGTCCAGCTTAATTTATGGCTGCTACTTCTGTAGTCCTCAATGTCAACTGATCACTTTTTTTGGAGATTCTGGCATTGACTTGATCATTACAATGGCCAGAGATTTCAGTGAAATTAGAAAGTTCCCCTCTCCTCCTTTCCCTTCTTCTCCGCTCTACCACTTTTTTTTTTTTAACAGTAAGTATACTTCATTCAGGACTATTGCTACAGGTATAAGAACTACTGCAAGCACCTCCTCTATTATCATCTTTATTGTCTTAACCAAGTGGTTCACCAGATTCCTAGGTAAATTCTATTCCTGGCATGGGCTATATATCTTTGCATATAATCATTCGTGTGTAGCATTAGCTTCACATGGTTAAATTCAAGGTATCCAAGTATCCCTAAGAGCTCTGTCCTGGGCATGCTATACAAATTTCACTTTCATCTTTACCGACTTGATTTAGTTCTTTTCATGAGTTTCTGGTATCCCACAGGCTCCCACTAGTCTTATGAAGCATCACACTGCCTTAGTATCATTAAGCTACAAGGGGACTTTCTACCCCTTTGGCAGGAAGATTAGATCTACTGTCTGCTATGATGTTACAACTGGCTTTTTCTTTTTTTTTCTTTCTCTCTCTCTCTCTCTCTCTCTCTCTCTCTCTCTCTCTCTCTCCCCTTTGTCTCTTTCACTGGCAGTTGTCCAATCCATATTATGTTGGAACTCTTCTAAGAATAACTGCAATTTTGAAAGCTGTGACTGTGGGAGGTATTATTTATAGGCCTTTGTGGTTTTAGGAGGAAGAAGAAAAGCTTCCAAGCACAGTTCTACTAGGAAGACTGCCCCCATCCCATTCTGGCCAAATACCATCTTCTGCAAGATATTTTTCCTATTATTTCTTATTTTTAAAAAGTAGGGGTTTTTTGGCAACAGGGTATTTGAATAAAACCTGCCAGTTTCTGAACTAACTCTTTCTTGCTCTACTTTATTTAGTTCATCTACCTGAAAACAGGTGCTTGCAAATTGGACTTTAGGAAGCACATTGTGTTGGGAACCCTATTTGGCTTTAGTATAAGAAAATCACTCATAAAGGCTTCAGCAACAGAGCTTATTTCCTTATATGAGAAACCCAGAGACAGACAGTGTAGGACCGGTCTGCCTGCTCCACGGATTCAGAGAAGTGCCCTCTACCTGTGTGTTCCCCTCTGCTTGGCCTCAGTTCTCAGTGCCGTCTCACGCTGTAAGCCATTACGTTACAGAATGTAAACCATTCTGTCTGCTTTCCGAAGAGCACAGGTAAAAAAGGCTAAAAAGCTAAATCAGCCCCCTATACATAACCTCCCCAGGAGTCCCACATAACACTGTGGCTCAACGGCCAATCTTAGTTACATGCCCACTCCAGCTGCCAAGGAAGCTGGGAGGTGAATGAACTCTTTTAACTAGGTATGTTGCCATTTCCTCATCCATGGGGTTTTCTTGCTAAGGAAGGGGAAGATGGAAATTGGGTGCTTGTCATCTGGAGCTCCAGGCTAGAAGTTAGAGATGCAAGTTTAGAAAGGAAAAGTACCTAAGTCAATATTCATAAAGTGTTTAAGTTCAATAAATTATTACGATTCTACACCCTGGTTGAAAGTAGGGTAAGATGAATTCCCTAGTGCACAAGTAACTTAGTTTTTATTATACCATCCCTGCTCATAAAAGTCAAAAAGAAACAAAATGAAGGAAAGCAATTCATGTGGCATGCAGTGTTGAAGAACTATTTTTTAAATGTGTATGACTAAGTTTTATACTTTCAAATTTTTCACTTTCCCAATTTATAGAAAAAAATAAAATGTATTGTGAAGACAGTACAGCAGAGTGTAATAAAAAATTCTTTACTCTTCCACAAAATCAAGCAAACAAAATAATATCGGTAATTAAATCACAACGTGTGTCCTTGTGTGTTGGTTTCCTTTTGCTGCTGTAACAAATTGCCACAAGCGCAGTGGCTTCAAAGAACAAAACTTTATTATCTTACATTCCTAAAGGTCAGAAGATGGAAATGAGTTTCACTATCTTCCTTCTGGAAGCTCCATCTTTCTCCAGGTTTTAGAGACTGTCTTCACTCCTTGACCCGTGGTCCTTCATCACATAACCTTCCCTCTTTCTGCTCCCTTTGTCACATCACTTCTGTCTCTTACTCTCATCCCCTTGATTCCTGCTTTACCACCTCTGTGGTTACCCTGGGACCACCCAGATAATCCAGCAGAATCTCTCCATCTAATAATCCCCGATTTAATCACACAGGCAACATACCCTTTTCTAGGGAAGGTAACATATTTCCAGGCTCCAGAGATTAGGACATGGACATCTTGGGAAGTTCATTGTTTATCCTACCACACCTTGTATGATAGTAAAACACTAAGATTTGATTCAATAGCTCACTGATCACCCTATACATCACCTCCCCAGGAGTCCCTCATAACACTTTGACTTGAGTCTCAATGGCCACTCTTAGTCACATGGCCACACAAACGGTGGTGGCCGCACTGTTGCTGCTTTCATAGTACCATGATCTAATTCAGAGTCAACATGAAGAAACTCCATGATAATGCTGAGTACACCTATTCCCTTTGACTACTGAGTAGGGCTTTAAGCTGTTAAGTCTTAGTCTAAAACTCTCCTAAAATTCCCTCATGTAGCTATGAAATCTTATTTTTTTCTAACCTTTGTTTTTATTTTATTTTTTCAGAAAAGCAAGATAACAACACGAGAATTGAAACTGTGAAGTCTCTTGTACAAAAACTCCCTCCACCAAATCGTGACACCATGAAAGCCCTCTTTGGACATCTGACTAAGTAAGTTATAAAGGTTTCTGGTTGTGTTATCGGACACTCATTTCCTAAATGAACAGTGTTTAATTTCAGATCTCTAAGACAAGGGTTTCCAAATGCATCTGTCTCAGATTTTCCCCTCTTGCTGATCTAAGTCTTCTTACAGAAGATGGAGAATGTGCTAAAGGTAGGAAGGAGAAGCTACACAAGGAACTTCTGAATGAATTTATTTTTCCTAGTCTTTTCCACAAATATATATTTGCTGAGTGGTTGCCAGAACTGTAGCCAGAGCCCTGGGACGGCCTGTCTTTACTTTGTTATATAGTATAATAGGAAGAACATGAGCTATTTCAGACATGAGTTCAAAACCTAGTGCTGCCATACACCAAGTGGTAGGACCCCAAATAACTTACTTAAACTCTCTGAAATTTTACTTCTTCATCTGTAAAATGTTGACTCAGATTAATAAGGTACCATCACCAGCTAAGAGAAGAATATCCCAAGTGGAAACAAACAAATGTAAAAACCCAGTGGATCCAAAGACCTTGAAGTATTTGAAGAGCAGGCAAGGTTGGTGAAAGCCTAAACAACTAGGGTGATGGTGGTAGGAGTTGGGGTCACAAAAGTTAAATGGGTATCAGATCCTAAGGGGCCTATGCTCCATAGTAAGACATTTGTATTCCATTGTAAATACAATGTAGAACAACAAAGAGTGCTAAATTGGGGAAGATCACTCAGGCTGGCATGTGGAGAATGGATTGCAAAAGCAAAAGGAGGGGAACCTGTTAGGAGGCTACCCCAGTGGTCCAGGCAAAAGATCATGGTTGCTTGAGTGGAGGCCATAGAGACATTCTGGAGGTGGGTCAGGTTGGATGTGCCTGCTCAGGAAGCAGTGGGGAAGGGAAAGGAAAAATCAAGTGTGCCTCTTAGGGTCTGGGCTTGAGTGAATGGAGAAATGGGTAAAACTGGAGGAGGAGCAGGATGAATAAGAACCGCAGAATGGAGAGGTCCATTTTGGACGTGTTAAGTTTGAAATGACTGCTATTCATTTGCCCTTGGTTAGTGCCTTCCTCAGGTAAGGCAGAGCTCAATATGAGTGATGAGGTTTTAGCTTTCACCATATGCATATAGTAATATTGAAGCCTGATAGAGTTTCAAGTGTATTGGGCAACTCTGCTTTTGTGAGATTAAATCTCCATAATCACCCATTCTTTGGTCCAGGCCATTCCTACAGATTATTCAACTAGTTCATTACATGAATTGTAATTATAAATGTAATACATGGAATTGCACACACAAAAATTTAAACAGTGGTGAATATTTGATTAAAAAGTGAAATTTGCCTGCTAGTCATTCTCAGCCTGCTAAACAGAAGTAACTAACATTTTTGTATATTTCCTTCTAGACACATTTCTGAACACACGAAAACACACATGTATGGCTGTTGCTTGCGTTAAAGCATATCATACAGCACATATTGTCCTGCAACTACTTTACAACTCCTAGTCTTCCACTTCATTGAACAGACTTACCCGATTCTTGCCATTGATGATATCATATTTCATGGTATGGATGGCTTGTAATTTGCTTAGCCGGTCACTGCATTAGGTAGAATGCTTTAATCTAATTCGCCATATTAGTTTCTTTCTTATTTTACTCCCAGAGGGGAACTTGTGTCCAAGTTCCGAAGACCTCTTGTTAGAAAGTCCCTTTATGTCACCTCCATATTCTTACTACAGTAAGGAAACTAGTGTTGGTTAATGAAAGGATCTTGGGCTTTAAAGAAATGGCTATATCTAGAGTCAAATCCTTATTCTGTACTTTACTCCCTTTATGATCTCTGGCACATAAAATTGGATTTAATAATACCAATCATATCTTGTGGTTATAAGAATTAAATGAGATAATGCATGTAAAATGCCTAGCAGAAGGTAAGCATTCCTCAAATGCTCATTCTTTTCCTGTAGGGTCCAGTCACACTATGAAAGGCATCTCAAGTTACAAGTAAATACTGGTATGCTTATCTCAGTAACTTTAACTGGACAAAGTCATAAAACAAATGGAAAACTATATTCTTTAATGCTATGCAATACTCAGTCTTGTAGATCTTGAGAAATATTAATTACTCTGTCTCAATTATTCCATTTTTTCTGACTGAAAAAAAAAGCAGCTATAAAATGAAGAAATTGAGCATCAGCTAAATCCTTCTTTGAAAAAAATAAAACACACTGACGAGGATCCATGTCCTCATGCCATACAATTCCAGTATCAACAATTAATGTCTGATTGTGTTTTTATATCTAAGTTAATTTCCTGATTTTGTTAGAACTTTCATTCAGCTCAGAAGAGATGGAAATAGATGTGTATTACTATGATTTAAGATCAGATTATTATCTCACCTTAACAGCATTCACATTGTAAGATTTTTCATTATAGATAGAAAGAAAAGTATTATTTGTCAGCCACCAACCTTTCTTGAGTGGCATGACCATATTCCACTGTGCACTGATTTATAAACTGGGTTTAATTATGCACAAGTGTGTGCACATGATTATATCTTGTTAAGCATTTCTTGCTAAGTTTTTGATAAACAGCCAATCGTGGCATGTCATCAAAGCCTGAGAAGACTAAATAAGAAGATTGTTTAATGAGAATTTAAATATATTCATGTTTGAAAGAATCATTAGAATGTTTTCCTTAGTCTTGATGCATTTGGTAGTTCTTCAGAAAAATCTACGATCAACACTTATATGTATGTTTATTCCAAATTGTTACATATATATATATATGTGTGTGTGTGTGTGTGTGTGTGTGTGTGTGTGTATAAGTTTGTTTAGTGAGGGTCAGGAAATGTAATGAAGTGCCAGAAATTCCGCTTGACCTACGTACTCTACAGCCAACAGAATAGAACTCCACTTTTGCAGAGTGCTGAGTTGCACGTTCCCTTAAAAGCAGAGTGACTACCAGCTGAGAAAGCTCAATACAGCACAGTTGGACTAGAAGCTGAATGCAAGCTCTGGCCACAAAGACAGAAATGTAAAGGGTTACGTTCTACTAAACATAAGATTACACAATGGCTGTAAAAGTTAAATAGTCTCAGAGCCCAGAGTCCTCATTCTTGATCAAACTCAAGGTCAAGTTCTATGCTTTTGCTGTGATAGCATGAGACCAGGAATTCAGAATAAGCTATCGTTTCAATATGCCATCAACTAGAAACCCTTATTAACAGCCACTTTCTCAAATTGACGTTACAGTGAGAGGCACGGAAGGTCCTGGGGTACCTTCTGAATCATCACATAAATGGCAAGTTCTATCTCTGTAAAATATGTGTCAAGTGCATTTTCCCCTAGCCTGCTTCTTTGAAAAGGCAGAGAGGTAAAAGGAAGATGAAGTTAATGGGAGGAGGACCTGGAAAGATAAGGTTTAATTCCTGGTGTTTAGCGGTTGGCAGTTGAGAGCCAAGCAAAAGACTCACATAAGGAATAGAGAACTGCCGGAACTTTATCTATCAGACAATTGCATATGTGCTTAGTGCTTACGAATGAGTTGCCTGACAGCAGAGCACAGGGCGAACAAGGCAGACCGAGAAAGGAACACAGGAGGCCACACGGGAGTTGTAGGTGGATTGGAGTGGCGAACATCAAGCGGAGGGAAATGGTCCAGATCATGAGACTTTTCAAAGAAAACTTCCACACAGTTTGTATTTCACTCATTTCTCTATTGCCCATATCTAGTCAGACCTGGAGATAAGTCTGAGGTTTCCAAGCTGAGTAACTGTGAAAATAGCCCCTGCGACATTAATTTAAAAAAAGCAAAAGTAGATACTGTTTAGGAGGGTGCACCCTTTTCTCTATTTTGCAAATGCATAAAAGGGAAAGACAAAGATGAGGTTACAGAAAACTAATGAAATAGGATGAGTTCCAGTTTTTCAGGTGTATACTGAGCCAAGCCCTCTACATGCTGCTCATTGGGATGTACCAACTTGCATGTTCATAAAGTCATACATGTAATAGATCTCAAGAATGAACACTTTGAAAATCTTTACACCTTTTGAGTGGTCATCTTCATTGCTGGGACCCTATCCTAAGTAATGGGAGGTGGTATACACAGATAAAATCATTTACAATAGGACCTTTGCACTGGTGGAAGCTGGGAGACAACCGAAGTGTTCAGTGATAGGGGAAGGTTAGCTAGAACATGGTTCTTTGTATCAGAGCATACCTCATTTTTTTAGTGAAAGGTAGTTCACAGCTAATTGTTTTGTTTTGTTTTAATTTGGGAAAATTATTGTTTTAAGTTAAAATAAAGTCAGGGATACAATATTTTATATACTCAAAGAGAGTGTAACTCTACATATATAGAAAAGTTGTGCATCTAGAAAACACTCTAAAAATATTTGCTGAGATGTTAATATCTCCTTCTTTGAGTTGTTGAATTATGAGATTTTTTTTCCCCTCATGTGTTTCTTTTTCCCTTCTACCAAAGGAGTAGAAGGTGACACTGAGCTTAAGAGAAGAGGTAAAGAAAGCAGGCTTGGGAGGCAGGCAGACCTGAATATGAGTCTTGGCTCTGCCACTTACTGAGGTGTAATTTTGAACCAGCCACTTGATTCTGAGCTTGTGTTTTTCTAGTCTGTAAAATACAGGGTCATAACAGAATCTATTTCTGTGATGAGGAGTAAATGAATAATCTTTTTAATGCCCATATTAGGTTCTAGATAAGCATTATACACCAACATATACTATTTTTATAGTGAGAAAGATATAAAAGAATTTTTAATGAAATAAATATAGGAAGAATTGCAAAGGCTGGGTTTTCAAATTTCCTGGCTTCTAGAAAATTCTTTATCTCACCACAGAATCTTTTTTCCAAAACCTTAGTTTCCATGCTGACCTGACTCAGCCAGTTTCCCCAGTCTCAATGAGGCTGTTTTCACATGTTCTACAAACCACATGACACCCCCAATGCCAAGGCCAGTCCCCGGGTGAACTCCCCAGCCTAACGCTATTCTCTCACTATCTCTACATCCACCTGATCCACATCTTGTTTCACGTTCCCAAATCCAACCCTTTCCACCTCAAAGCTGGAGGATAACCTAGTCTCCTTATTTTTCAGCAGGCGTGAGGAGGCTGGGGCAAGCACGAGTCTTTTCTTGTGCTTCTCCTGCAGAGCCTTGCCGAGTACAGAGGTTTCCTAAGGACAGTTCTTCTGCTTGTCGTCTAACTTATCAGAATGTTTCTCACAGCAAGAGTTTCCTGCCAGGCAGAACAGCACACTAGCTTTGTGGGAGCCTGGTAATTGAGATACTTTGAAGCCGGTAGGGCCTTCTCCTATTCCTCAAATCCCCGGTGTAAACCCTCTTCAAATCCGGTCAGCTACACGTCCATCTAGAACTGGCACTGAACTTCTCAAGTCCTGGGATTCCTGTTGTCATTATTGTCAGTAAGGGGTTCTAGCTGTTGCTGAAGTCTTTTCCCATATTTTTATTTCCAGGGTATAATAATATATGATAATTACAGAATATTCAGAAAATAAATACAGAAATATACAGCTAACCTGAACTTGTTAGCCAGATTTACTTTGAGGCATGCATTTTGGAATACAAAACAATCTGAAATTTTTGAAGGGGGTGATATAAAAGTACTTTCAGTTCCCATATAGGTAGGTATATGTTGTTCAAATAAAGTCAACATGTCTTAAAATGTGTGGCTTTCAGAGAAGATTTATGAAATAAAGGCAGCCATTGGCTTCCAAAAATAGCCTTGGGAGAATATACAGGGTCTGGCACAAATAACGCCCCTTTATTATTATAAAGTCATAAGCATGTAATTCTGTAACATAACAGCATTATATTCAAGCACACCCTATGACATTTTAGGTGAAATGTTCGAATTAAAACTATAAACTATTACATCCATAGTATTGTCCTACCAACAACACTCAAGCAGGCCTTACTTCTGCCGGACCCTGTATTTGCTGCAGATTTTAGAGGCAAATCACACACAGGAGACTTGCACTTTGTAAAATAGGCTGAAAGCAGAGCTTAAAAATCTCCCCTTTTGTATTGACTCTAAGAAAATCTTCCAGCTGTTCATAGAATTCCAAGGTGAAAAAATGATATGGCTGAATAGACAAATCTCATGGAAGCATGCCAGTTGAATGCCTCATTGAAAGGCGAAACTGTTGAGCTGTGGCTATTTTGTGAGAGTAAACTGATATTTAAAGCTTCTCTGTGGTCTTCATGGATGTTAAATAAAATACTCTACAAAAGCATGTCAAAGGCAACTCAAATGATGATGATCTAGAAATATAAGGGTTGTCTGAGGAAACAATGGTGAGGGAAAAAACCATCCACCCTGTCTTTAAAATGGCATAGTGGGCATTTCTGATATTTGGGGGCAGGAGACATGAGACATGGCTAAAGAAAGGACTGGAAAGCCCACGAATCCTTGGCCTTCTCGCTGATCACGAAGAGCAATGCCTGGTAAAGCTCTCTGCCTCCCCAGGCCTCCGAACACTCAGTTCTGCTGTGCCTTGGAACAGGCTGTGTTTTTCTATGCTGTCTTCTGGCACGCCACCCTTGTTCCGTACACTTTGTCTCTCACCCAACCACAATACCTGATATCCAAAGACTTGCAGGCCATGGGTATTTTTACTGGAAAATGAGGAACCTGTGCAAATTGTTATTTTCTTTTTTTTCCCCCTCCCTGAGGGACAGGGGCTGCAAGTTGTTTGAAATAAGCCAGAAGCCTAATAGCTCCTTTGCTTGTGTATTTGAAATGGCACCCTAATCGCTTTGAGGAGCTAATGTACTTCCTATGGGTCTGAAATTTCTCAACTGGACTCCCGTGGCAGAATTTGACCTGGTAGTTAAGAAAATTAATTACTCTGATCGTGAGGATGAAGCAAGAGTTCCCAACTCCCTGTAGTAATCATTAAAATGTCATCTACTTAGAAGACATCTTGGCACAGGATTTATAAGGTTTGTGAGCTGGGGACTAAGGTTCAATGATCCTTCCAGTGGTGGATCCTTGTTCTGAAGGAAGGCTTTGGGAGATAAGGTTTTTTAAGACCGGAGTGAAATTATTACTTTTGATCTTTTGATTTAACATTTTATGGTAACATTAACCACTGAATAATAGGAAACAAAACAAAACTTAAAATGGCTACTGCCCATCTATCACTGCCTTCTCCCCTGTCAGTGGTGGCCCACCCCTTAGAGGGTATTTCTGTCATAAGAAGTAGGGATTTTTAAGTTGCCCCACCCTTCTCCACTATGAATCTTGGCCTTTTATCTAATGGAAAGAACCAAGGATTTGGAATCAGAAGACATAAGTTCATATCCCAACCTTAGCCCTTAGAAACTGTACAACCTTAAGAAAACCTTTTAATGTCTCTAACCCCCCCTTTCGCTCATGTGTGCAATAGATTGAATAAATTTACACTTGTGAAAATATTAACTGTAAAACCTTATCCACCCATTCCTTCGGGGAGTTTTAATGAGTGGCTACTGTATTCCTGGCACTGAACAAGATCAGAGATCGGAAACTGGCCTGTGGAACACACCCAGACTGCTACCTGTTTTTCTCAATACAGTCTTGCTGGAAAGTGTGCGCGCACACACACACACACACACCCTTATATATGTATTGATGTAGCGGGCTGTATAAATACATTATATATAGCCAATGGCTGCTTTTATGCTGCAATGGAAAAGTTACATAATTATAACCAGTTATACAAGGCCAAAAGTATTTCCTCTCTGACCTTTGCACAAAATGTTTGCTGACCCCTCAACTTGATACAAGAGGCAGAGAGGGCACTTTTACCCTCATGCTTCCTATAGTTTCCTGGAGTTAAATTAGTAAACAATTATAATGAATACGGTGCCATATCACAAGACACTATGAACACCAAGCAGGAGCTGAAATTTAGGCTTGAGAAATGAAAGGGTGCCTCCCAGATGCCAGAGGCTGTCTTTAAAGGTGGCAGTTTGGCAGACAACAAGCTGGCTATAGGCAGCAAGAATACTATGTACCAAGAGGCACAGAGGAGAACTACACTGTGGTAAAGAAGTGGTGAATCCCCTGGAAGGACTGGAGAAGTAGAAAACATAGAAGAACAGGCAGAACCTAAGCTGAGAATGCAGTAAACTCGAGCTTAATTGTGAAGAACGTTCCATGCTTTGCTAAAGAATTTAACATTCATTCTGTAGACAATAGTAAATGCCTGGAGGGCCTGAAGCAGGAAGGTAATGCCTACGATTTGTACTTTAAAGATCACAATCTTTGTAAGTGTGAAGGGTAGCCTGTAGGAGGCCAACCCTAGAGGTAGCGAACACAGATAAGAGGCTGGCATGGTAGTCCAAGCTAGAGACGCCAAAATAAGGGAGATGGGGGCAGAAGTAATGGGGAAAGGGAGGGACACAGGAGGTGTAGAGGAGCTTGAATCAGCAGGATGTGCTCACCAAGACCAAAAGACTAGAAAGAAGGAAGATTTCAGGATGGCACCTAAGTTTTGAACTAGTCGAGTGATGATATCCTTAACTTACATAAAGGGAAGGACAAAATTGGAGGGGTGAAAGAAGTTGAAATTTTAGGGACATGATATGATTTGGTCATTGTTTCCATTCCACTCATTAGTGAAGTTGATTAGAGGATAAGAAATACATGTTTGGAAGGCTGGAAAGAAGATTGGGATCTAGGTATGAATTTGGGAGTCATCGGTTGAAAGATGGCAATGGGGTAAGGCCATGAATAACCCGCGAAGGATGGTGTGAAGAGAAAAGAGAGTTGAGGACAGCTTCCTGGGGATGCCTAACACTGAAGGGGTCATCAGAGGAAGAGACTAGGAAAGGAGTCTGGGAATGGCATGCACGCTGACTGAAAGAAAACCTGGCTAGAGTGGAGGTATTATTTTTTTGTGGTTAAAACTATTACTTCCAAAAGAAGGCCCAGAAAATTCTCATGACAACAGGACATTGGGCAGAATTTCTAGTGACAATTAGCTACTGTTTTAAACTTCAGCTTTTGGCTCTTGAAAAATTACCATAACAAATGTAATAACCTAGAAGAAAAAATGCTGGTGAAGATGGAAATTATGAAGGACTGACCTGGTCCCCTAATGGCAAACATTAGACCACGGGCTCCAGGAAGGCAGCAGTTTGGGCCACTTTGACTCCTGCTACCATCCCCAGAACCTTGTGCCGAGTCCCACCCATGACAGACGTTCAGCACTGCTTGTTGAACAAATGGAATCACAAGACATCACCGAATGAGAAGATGATACTCTAATAGGCAGTGATGGTTCCACTTAAGATCAACTGGAAACTTGGAAACTTGATGTATTTCAGACTAGGACCAGGGAATATTACATGCTGAGGTTATTGGTTCCTAAGCTGTTCCTTTCAATTTCTCTTCTCCCCGATATTTATGTTTTCATCTTGATGAAGAGAAGAGTGGCCCTGATAGTAAAAGAAGTAATATGTGTTCATATTAAGATTGCCTGTTCTGAGGCCCTGAGGGCAATGATGGATGGGTGCTGAAAGGGGCTGAGCCTACTGAAGAAGCCTTGCTCAGGGAGCCTGGGACCACCCATCGGTGCTGGGACCTGTTAGATCAATCACTACTGTCCAGGGTGGGGTTGTCGGTTCTCCTAATTTCTTGATTATCTGGGACTTGTAACAGATTTTTGAATATAAAAACTTAGTTTTATATTTTCTGGCATTACTCCCACTACTAAATTAAAAACTATCACTCCTGCCTCCTTTTGTATCAACCCAACCTCCCTGTCCATCATTTCTTCCAGATCTACTATTGTCTTCTGTAATACTACCTTGAATTATTTAGCATTAGGCAAAGAAAAAAGAACACCTTGATTACAAAAGCTTGCCCTCTGCTATTCAGTGTATAAAGAAATTCAGCTCCTGTTTTATGAAGCAGAGAGAGTGAACTTCAAAGTGAAAGAGGGGAAAAATCAACCAGACCTCAAGTCACCTGATTGCCAGTCCACTCTCTTTTCCTGCCAATACCAATACTCGGCCACATTTCCAGGGAAAAAGGCACAGTCAAACAAAGAGCAACAGACACTAGCCAACTGTGATAGAGGCACAAGCCCATCACTCGAATGCTCTTTATTTTTTTAATTGAACACCAACTATAATCTCAGCTCTTTAAGTAAAATTACCTAATTAGTACACTGACTTATTGATATAAGGTTTTTCTTGGGTCTGTGTTCTCCCCACCTCTCTCTTCCCCTCTCTTTCTCTGACTCCCCCCCTTCTCTTTCCCTTCCTCCCTCCCTCTATTGCATTGCTTTCCACCTAAAAAGCACTGGGGAAAGTTTTATTTTTAGGTGTTCTTTTTAAAAACAAGTTCCCTGTGCACATTCGTTAATGCTGTGTGTGCGTGTGCGTGTATGTGGGCATATTCGTACACTTAGGTTACATTTTTTAAAAGGCAGCGAAGGTTCTGCCTTTTACCACCTTCTTTCTCCTCTTTAAATGGAAAGCACTGAACCCAGATGCCCAACTAGGGAAGACACTCTTCCAGAAGCAGCATCTGGCTTCCTGGCAAGCCCTTCAGGAGAGTTGTTTGGGGAGCTCTGCAGTTGTCTCCGGGCCTGTCACGTGCCTCAGATACCATGGCATCTCTGACTGGCACGTCCAGGCAGCTGCCAGTTCCTTTTAGTTCACCTTTAATTCTGAGAACTACTTCCCTAATTTTCATGTCTTACTGGACTTATTTTTCTCCCCACTGCTCATAAGAATTCCAGGACAAGACTAATGTCTCATTGCTGTCTGCCTGACAAATTCCTCACCAGACCTCTCTGTCTTTTGAACCCAAGTGAAATCCAGAGCCATTTTGTCCTCCATTAAAATAGGTTATTCTTAATAATATTTCTTCACCACTTCTTGTCAGCAGAGCTCCTTATAAACTGTGGGGCTGTTCCCTGAAAAGAAAAACAAAACATTCCATCGGGATAATTTATTCTGGTCTGTACACAAGACATGAAAGTATTCTTGACATTTGTGTATTATTTAGTTAAATCACATTGGCTCCCCGCACCCTTGTCACACCACGATCGAAAGGACTTTGCAGGACTGGAAAGGATGAGGTGACACAGCAGCGTTTACTAATGGCACCCACTTCAGGGCACTGCATTTTTTAAATGTAGCTTCATTTTTTTTACCTGTGTGTGTGTGTGTAATATATATATATATATATATATATATATATATATATATAAAACTTGTGAAGGATTCTGTGGAGTGTTTTTGCTGGATAATTGTGAGGAACGCAGAGTCCGATGGTAGCCCACGCACCAGGAAGCCATGACAAGGTGCTGACAAGTCCGCAGCAGCACCCAGAATGCAGAGGAGAAAGCAGACATGAGAGCTGCAGGGTGATATCCAGGAATACTTAACTCAGGGTAGCTGCACATTTCCACGCTGTTGGTTTTTTTTTTCCTCTTATGCAAGAAAAAAGTGCAGATTATGTACAAGATTTCAGATCTCACGTCTGTATTGTCTGGGTTAAGAAAAGACTGCACTTTAGCAGTGGACAGAAAGAAATCTCAGCGATAAATAACTGCTCTGTGCCAGTGGAAGATCTAACCCACACTTAACTCCAGAGACGTACAAAACTAAAACTATGACAGAGACAGACTCATAGATGGAGAGCAGATGACAGCTAGTGGGGAGGGGAGATTGAGGGTGGAGGGATTGAGCAGAAAGGAAAATGGACTCATGGGCATGGACAACAATGTGGAGATTGCTGGGGAGAGAGGGTATAAGGGGACGAAATGGTAATGGAAAAATACCATATAAAGATTAAATTTAAAAAAAAACTAAAACCACGGGCTTGCCTGGAATGAGAGCCTCTGGAGGACAAGGAAATGGTTTAAGGGATGTTTGTATCAGAACATTGGGGGAATCTCCCTCGAAACCATCTACATAACGATAGAGCTCAAATTTAACATTATAATATTTAAGTATTTATCTCTGCCTCAATGACATGTTTTTGGTCTGTAATTTTTCCTCAGGTTAATTTATTAATATATACAAAAGAAGTTAAAAATGCATGCAGAACTTGGAAGCCTTATACTAAATTCCAGTAATTTCTTCTCTTCTGTGTCACATTCTTTTTCACCAGGCTATTTTTTCCTCCATTGTCCCCTCTCTTTCTTCTGCCATTCCTCCTAATATCACCATCATCCTCAAATTCTGTTACTCATGCCTCACTCTGAGAGCTCTCTTCACCGTCAAAGCGTTTTTGTCTGCATCACCTATCACCCATTTATTCATGATTCAAATACATATGAGTACCCATCGTGATAGACACTGAGTTGGGAACGAAGAGGCTTTTATCGAGATGGCCATCAGCATCCAGGATTTGAGAATCTTATTCAATTATGTCATCCATTTTCCTGTCCACTCACCGAATGTTTACTTC
Source organism: Desmodus rotundus (assembly GCF_022682495.2). NCBI lineage: Eukaryota > Metazoa > Chordata > Mammalia > Chiroptera > Phyllostomidae > Desmodus > Desmodus rotundus. Next base: position 134,387,655 of record NC_071388.1, read on the forward strand.
CCTCAATCTTGCTCTCACTTCCCCAAGTTCTGACTCTAGTCCTTCCTTTTCTCACGGGGGTTTGCAGCCCAGCCTCTCTGTTATAGGCATCGGGTTAGTCTATCCATCGGGTTGGAGAAACCCTGCTCTGCTTTCTTTCCTATTTTCAATGACACAGGAAGTAGGCAAGAACAGGTGCTGGCACGGGGGCAAAAAGCCACGCTCTTTCCTGCTTTCCTGTTCTCCATAAACTGAAAGTCAACGTATGCCTCTTAATTATATTCTTCCCTTTATTGATTGTGTTGTTTTATTCATTTATTCTTTTTATTTATTAGCTAATTCATGTATCATTCATAGCGTTTGGGGTATGAAAAGATAAAAGAAACTACCCCTGCTCTAAAGGAATTTTTATCTAATTAATTTGTGTCTCTGTGCTTGGACATCAAAACAGAATGAATTTACTCATGCAAAGTGATACTTCACTGAAATCTGATATTTTTCCCCATTTTGAACACTTTTTCTTAGCAACCATTTTCTATCCCAGAAAAGTTCCACTCTCAGACTGATGAGTATACCTCTTCTCTGAAGAGAGCCCAACTCTGTCCTCTGGGCTCCCTGCTCGCCCATCTTTTCCTGGTTTTCTTTCATTTCCAGACAGTAAGTGCTGCCTTGGTACTGACCTGTGAGTTATCACAAAGGGAGTCCATTCGCTCCCCCTGGTGCCACATTTTCTATTTAGAATCAGATATTCTCCCACAGAGATAGTGAGGCATTTTACAGGTGGTTTACATGTCCTGCTGTATTTTTTTAACTAGTGGAAAAGGACAAATAAAATGCATGCCATCTTTTCTCTGACTTCACTCTCCATTCACATCACACTGAAAATAACCAATTCCTAGGGCGTCGAACTCTTCAATAATTCATACTTCCTTGACAATCCCAGCACTTTACCCTTCATCTTGGCTAAAGAATTCCTATTTTACCACATTTTTGCTCTTTTCTCCATGAGTTTCCCCTACAATGCCCTATAGTAGGGCTGGGTAGGCCTAGAAGCATGTGTACACAGGGAAACTAAGGAAACGTTCATTGTCCCACTGTAGGAATTTCTGATCCCAAAGCACTTTTATCCAAGAATGATAATATAGAAGAAAAGAGGTATGTGGCTGTGTGTGGGATCGAGCAGGTGGAGAGGGTGGGGGCAGGGGGAAGATGGCCAGAGTGAGAGAGGTTTTCTTCTTCATGAACGCAGCCACCTGGAACACGCCAGCTAATTAGCATTCTGTAGCCACACAACACAGCAGTTTAGTACAAGAAGTGAACAATACTTTACCTATTTGAAACTACAGAGCAGACTTAGGTAGACTGCATGCAATTACACAGATTGGAAGTCAGCCAGGACACCGAGGTTAACAACCCCTTCTCTCACAAAAAGCACCACGGGAACTTTAATGACCACAGGTGGCAAAGGGCCATCATCCCGCAGCTCATCCAAAAGGCCTCGCCTCTCACAAACCCAGGTTCTATCAGAAGAGCTTAATGGTGTCAACTAATTGGCTGGAAAAAAAAAAAAAAGAGTGCCCTCTATCCGTGCTGTGTGACTCATTCACCCTTCTCAGGAAACAGGCTCAAAGCCCTATGTGGAGGGGGATCCTAATGATGGGGGACATCCAGGGGTTCAAGTGGTGGACAAAGGGCACTGTAAGGGCTCTTCTGCCTACTGGTCCTGTGGCTGGCATTGCTGCCACCCAGGAATTTCAGAAAGTTCTAGCTCGGGTTTTCCCAAACTATAATATGCGTAAAAATCAAGTTGCCTAGGGATCTTGTTACAAATGTAGATTCTGATTCAGGAGGTCTGGGGTGAGGTGTGAGATTCTGCATAGAGAACAAGCTCGCAGTGCTGGTGGCCAGGGAGCCACACATTCAGAAGGCAGTTTTTACAAGGGAGAGGGGAGAAGTTCTCTGTGAACCAAGAGAGCAGTGGCTGGGCGAAGAGAAAGAGGATTTTATAAGCAGCTTTAACACCCAGAATAATTAGGTTCACTTTCATTTTTCCTAGGAACAAAACAAAGCAGAAACGTGGAGAGTCCAAAATAATAAATAATACAAACCACTCTTAAAATGGCTTTTCTGTTGAGGGGAGGCAGAGGATATGGTCCCTGAGCATGTTTCATGAATGAGATGCCTACTCTGAACAGGGTGGTATTTCTCACTCTCCGGTTAGTGCTGTAGCAAAGACACACCGGCCATGAAGCAAGCTGTCTGTTTTTTTAAGATGAGTCAAGAGAAGACAAGATGGCAGGTGGCAGACTTTAAAGTCTGACCAATGAAAGTAAGGGGGTAATAATCTTCCTTTAGAGCTTTGTAAAATAAAATCAGAGTTACTGAAAAACATCAAGTAATGGGCCATTTTTCAGCTTATATTATGCAAACTTAGTTTATTGCTGTGTGCTATGGAGGCTTTCATGCTAAAGCCTGCCCGTGCCATTAAAGGCTTAATTATTGGTTGGATTAATGATTATATTCTTTATCTAGTTATTTCCTAAGTGCTTCTCATACTCATATCTACATATTTTAACTTCTTAATGCTAGAACTCACTTTATATATATGGAAAGAAGCACACACACAGATATGCACACACAGAGACACACACTTAATAAGTATGACCCAATTAATCGCTGATGAAGGCAATATCAGTTCCTATGTTCAGACATGCTATCAACTAGATAAGGCTGGAGTTTAAATATACATTTATCCTAATATATAGCTCATCACTCTAGCTGCAAAAATTCTATTACTTGCCAAAGATATATAAATTTAGGATTTATTCAAAATATATCCTTTGGAATGCTAAGCCATCTAACACCAACAGGGCTAAGTACACATACAAAAAAGGGAAAGAATATGAGCATCAATCAATGAATCCATGGTATCTATCCATGGAGTGCCTACTCGGTGTTCCACACTACACCAGGGAGAGTGAGGGAGAATTGTTTTTTTTAAGTATAAGGTTCTACCTTTGTAGAGCCTCTAATCTTACAGAGGAGAAAGCACTTAAGGGGGGGGAAAGTGCAGAGAATAATTAACTGTTAAACAGTATATGTAAGGAGAAAGAGGCCAAAACAGTTGAGAAGTCTATGACGAAAGGTGGAGCTGAAGTCAGGTTTTAAAGCATGGACAGGATTTGGGAAGCAAAGGGCTGTTCTGTAGGTCCATTTGAAAAAAGCCAAAGGATGCAGGGATGTGGCCACAAGCAGCTTGCAGTATCTGTGATCTGCAGCAAAGGAGAAGGAGAGACCCAAGTGCAGGGAGGAGCCAGGTTATGGGTGGGAGCTAGAAGGAAAGCTGGAATCTATGTCTCAAACTGTAGAGAGCCAAGACAGGTTATAGAGTAGTTGAAGAATATAAGTTTTGCATTTGTTTTCATTTAAGTTTTTCAATTTATAGAAAGATCATATGTAAAATGGATTTGGGGGTAGAGGACCCAAGGACAGAGGCTGAAGCAAAGCTGGAAACTAAGCAGTTATCTCGACACGACTAGAAAGCAAGTTATTCCTGTGGTGGTTGTGGAGCTCAGTGGGAAGGGAGGAATTCCTAGTACGACCTTAAAGGAAGTCAAGAGAATTTACTGATGGGGTGATATGATGTGTGCATAACTGCAAAGAGTTCAAGACAATGACAACGTGTTCAGTTTGTAAACTAAAAAGAGTGGAGAAGTCATTGATAGACACTGGGTCATCTCTGAGCTTTTAGCATCAACTTTGCACCAGGCATTGTTCTAGAAACTTAAACTCCATCAGTCAGCTGAATAGAAATCACCTTTGCTTTCATGGAGTTTGCATAATAAACATAATACACATAATATCAACAAATAAATCGAATAAATATAATAAACAAAGAAATGCCACAGCATAATAGAAGGTGGTGGTTGCTAAGGAACTAGCAAAAGTAGGGCGGATTAAAGGGATCAAGAGTGCTGCGCAGTAGTTTGCAGGAATAAATCAGGTCATTGGGGAAGCAGGTGAGATTTAAGAAAAGACTTGAGGGACAAAGGGAGTTCAGGAAGTGGACACCTGGAGTCAAAGTGCTCCAGGCAGAGAGAGCATCTAGAGTCTTGGGGTCTTGACCTTGTAGCAAAGCAAGGATGCTGCTGTGGCTGAAGCCAAGGGAGGGTGGGGAGAGAAGGGACAGAGTCACATCCTTGACAAGGCCAGATCCCATGGGATTTGGGGGCCATTGCAAGCAATTCACCTCTTGCTCTGGGTTAAAAGAAAGGGGGAGCCAATTGTAGAGTCTGGAAGGGGAAAAACATGAACTGACTTTAGTTTTAAAAGAATCCCTATGTTGAGAATAAATTCTAGGAGAATAGGAAAACCAACTGGAGAACTATTTAAATTTCCCTATCAATCTAATTAGGAGTCATTTGTGGGTAGAAAGTGTCTCACACATTTGGCTCTGACAGGTTGAGAGAATCTAAAGAATTGGATTTCAGCCCCAGCTTGGATATAAACTTCCCGAATAACTTTAGGCTTGTCACTTCTCTTCTCATCTACTGCTTTATCTTTAGCATAGGAATAATGCTTACCTTTACCCACTCGGCAGTGTGTGTATGTGAATGTGTGTGCTTGTGTGACAACTAATGAGATAAAGAGAATGAAAGGCAAGAATATGGAAAGTTATTAGAATTTGATATAACTGGAAATTTAAGCAGAGAGTCCAGCCCAGACATTTGATCTTTTACCGAATGCAAGAGAGAAAGCGAAGAAAGCACTGGATTCCGAACCAGAAAACCTGTTTCTGTCCTGAGTTGCTGACTTCTGAATTGTGTCACCTTGGATAGCCCAGTTCTCACAGCAACAGTTTCCCCTTCTGTGTCAAAGGAGATTACAATGCCTGTATCTCAAAGGACACTTGTAAGCAAAAACCCACAATACACTGTAAAGCACCAAAGAGATGAAGGCCCCTCCCCCAAGCTCCTCGTGCAACCATAGACAGTTCTACTCAGCCTGCTGTAAAACTGTAATTCATTCTTTCCTCATGCCTCATACACAGGTTAACTGTAATCCCTCGAAGGCAGGAGTCATTTCTTCCTGGACTTCGTAGCGCCCTGTGTAACTACACAATAATACGGTAACTACTAGTAATACAGGCAAGCGCAATGGGAGGTATGTACAAATTATTTTAGCAAGTGAGTAAGTGAAAGTATGATGTTAAAGGAGGAAGTGTAGACTTGAGAATCAGGCTTTTAGAAGGAATATTTCAAATCATGAAAATGGATGCATTCACCAAGAGTGTTCAGAGCCTGAAGAGAATGGAGGAGTTAAACGCAGCTTTGGGGGCAATCACAGTAAGAATCATTAACCGGCAAAGGGAAGAAAAGTAGAAAGTCAACAGATAATTCAGGATCATCAGCATTATAAAACCCTGAAGTGTATCATCAAATATGATAACTCAATAAATAAATAAATCACTCCAAAGGGATCCAAACAGATTTCAATTAGCTGTCATTTCACCAGTCAGAAATCTCTAATAACCACCCATTTATCTAACAACCACACTCTGGCACAGAGATGACTCAAGTTCCTAATGAAAGCTTCAAGATTCAAAAGTTCTTTGTGAATTATCAAAGGATGATAACATTGTCTCCGTTGTAATTTTAATATTAATTGTATTGTTTGATTACTGCTAATCCACGTATGATAATGTAATATTTAAGTGTTTTTCACCAGAGCATTCGCTTAACCAAAACCTTATATTCCTCAAGCCTTCTGAGTAGAAGAAGCTCACTGGGAATGCAGGGAAATTGCGCACAAAGCCATGTTCCCAGTCCACTGCTTCAGCAGCACTCAGCAGGCCACCTCGCTGCACACCTAGCCAATGACCTCCGTCTCCTCCCAGAGCCCAGCTCTGTGTGTGTGTGTGTGTGTGTCTTTTTAACTGACATTTTTGAATTTACCTGAAAACACCAATTTGCCAAGACAAAACTTGGCCTGTGCGGAAGACACCATATTCAACTTCCATCTGGAGAAAACAATGTAGTCAGTTCTTTTATCCATTAAGATTTTAACATTTACTTTAATCATATCACAGTTTGAGGACTATACGTTAGTTCCAGGAAAGCTGGCCTCTGGGCAATAAAGAGTTAAGGCCAGAAAGTTTCCTCCCTGTGCCCTATTGCAATCCCTTCTTCCCTGTGGTACCACAAAATGAGTAATGCCTTAGACATAGTTTTTGCAATGCTAATATTTGAACAGTAAAAGATACCTTAAGACCTTCATCAAGGTTTTTTAAGGCCTCATTTAATGTCAGTGTCAAGGTTCTCTGAGGAATAATTAATATAACAAAACAAGGTCTATGTGCCCATCGATCGCCAGGGGATTTATGCAGGTAACTCATTAATGCCGCAGGGGGTTCTGCATGTAAATCCTGAAGCCTCAATAGGAAAATGGGGCCCAGTGATTTTCCCCCTATAAAAAACACAAACAATGACAAGTAGAAAAGCAAACAACCTGAATATCTCTACAAACGGCTCTGTGGCTCGGACAAGTTTTCCATTTCCATCCTGTCACCTCTTCTTTCCCCATGTATAAAAGATGGGACAATTATTTCAACAAACCTATGCATATAAATCAATGCAGTTTTGCTGTGGGAAGCCTGGGTGTTTAAGGCATTTAATATTTCAGCATTGCCAGATTATCGCTGGGATCCATTTCTCTCTGTGGTCAAGGGCATGATTAGCACTCTGACAGGATATTGGCCATTTTCATATGAAGATCTGCAAATCCTAGTAAACAAATACCAGTTGGAAAAATTAAGAACAAGTCTGTGGACTGGAATGCACCCTACTTGTAATGGGAACAAAAAGCTGGCAATCAAATCTAAAGAAAAAGCTAAATCACAGCAGAATGACCTACTTTAAGGCATTTGCCAAAGAGGCAATGTTTTTAGACAGCTCTTCTGAAGTAGCGTCTTTCTGTCTATGCCATCTGTAGATTTATTACTGCCTGAAAAAAACAACCAAAAGAAAGGGGGGGGGGAGAGAGAGAAAAAGAAAAGCTCTATTTGAATGATGCTAAGAGCCTGGTCTATAGGAAAGATTCCAGTATTGTGGGCACCACACCCACACCTACTGATGTGGTCCACGGTTTTGCTTTAGAGGCACCTAATTAAGAAACCCTGACTCATTTACATGGAGACGTTTGATCTAAATTACACTCCAAACCGCACCAAATTGGGAGCATCTGTGAATGTGAAATGTTTGTTCCCTGTGACGGCTAGAACAGGGCCAGCTCTGGACGGCACATGTTCAAGTGACGAAAAATATTTCACATGTAACGTACTTCTGAGACCCACTTTTCCACTAATAATTCATAGTGATCCTAACCAGTATCTGTACTTCCACAATTACTTCAGGCTGTGAAAAATTATGTCACTTTTTTTTTCTACAGTTAGAGAGAGATAGAAGACCACCTACTTTGTTTGTTGTCATTGATAAAAAGCCTTTAGGTGCAGCCAATAGCAAAAAGGCAGAGTGGGGTAGTGTGAAGGCTGGTCATATATAAACTTTAACTTGGATCCGGAAATGCAGAGCAGCTACCTAAAGGGAGGCATCCTAAGGATGTCTCCCTCTCATCACTGCCTGAACGCCTCCAGTTTTCCACTTGACTTGCTGGTTCTCAGCAAAGCTTTGCCTCCCAACTCCCCTGAGGCTGTATTTGTGTCCAGAAGATACAGCTTAAAAGGTGAGGCTAGCGAATGATTAAAAGTCACATTACCTGCAATTAGGGCATTCAGATACAGTCCGCCTCATTTCCATCAGGTAAAAAGTCTAAGAAAATAAAATATTTTTTTTCAAATGTCTTCCCTTGGATGCTGGGAATAGTGCTCAGCACACAGTTCAAGAGTATTTCAGGGACAATAAACAGTGCTTTATGGATACAATGAACCCCACACTTTGACACCTGATGACCACTTTCCCTTCTTAGACCCTGTATCACCTATGTTTCAGTGGGACTCCAAGGAACAAGGAAGAAACTTTAAAAAATAATTCCAGATTCTTTTGTCTAAGAAAGATATGAATGCATTGATCTGATGTACTGTTTTTTGCGGTAGCTAGAATGAGTTTGAATATATTAATATTTTCAGCAGCGTAGCGCAGGGAGCCCAGTTAATAGCTTATGCATGGATACATAGATAGACTTCAGACAGAGGTAAGGTTTTCAGCTCTCATGTTGGTAATACTTAGAGAGATCGAATGAAAGGGGCTGTTTTCCCTGAATCTTTGTTGTGGGCATGCATTGTGACAGTATGGAGCCAGAGTTCTTCTGGTTGTCTATACAGCCTGGATTCAATAAACTGTTATATATGCATATTATGACAATGTGGTCAAGGAAACCAGATTTTTTTGCTCTACCTTCAAGAGCGAGCCTATGTAGCCTAAATCTGGTGCTTATTTTTCTTGTCCCCATTCAACATGTTAACATATTCATAATTTAATACAGATTATGTTCATTTTATAATTAAAATTACGGACTTAGTTGGGAAAGCCCTCAGACTCTATACTGTATGAAAAAAAGTTTCTACATGGCTCAGTATGAATCCTAAATCTAGATAACTCCATGCTTTATTAGTTTGCTAGGGCTGTCATATCAAAGTACCACAAACTGGAGGACTTAAACAACAGAAATTTGGTTTTTTATACTTCTGGAGGCTAAAAGTCTGAGATCAAAGTGTCAGCAAGTTTTGCCTCTTCTGAGGCCTCTCTCGTTGGATTATAGATAGCCACTTCTTTACGGTATCCTCACCTGGCCTTTCCTCTGTACACATGTGTCCCCGGTGTCTCTGCCGCATCTCTTCTTCTTATAAAGACCTCAATCATATTGGATGAGGGTTCATCCCAATGGCCTTGGTTTAACTTAATTACCAAAGGCCTTATCTTCAAATAAAGTCATATTCTGAGGTACTGGGGGTTACTGCTCCAAAATGTGAATTGGAGAGGGCGGGCGTGATTCAACCCATAACACAGACCAAGGCCATAGTCGTTTCCATGCTGCTGACATGCCCCACACCAAATACAAATTTATTTGAGATCAAAACTAATAAAGGGGATATTTTAAAATCTCTGGTAACTTTCCAAGGTGACTTTCAGTCACTTTCTCCATCAGTTAGAAACTGTGATGTCTTTCCAAGGTACGAGGACACGAGCAGCAGCATGACTCTGCTCATACCTTCTTGCTAGACTGGAAGGAAGCAGTTCCGAGTACAGTAAGTGTTACCGCAGTGCCCGCCTGAGCTCCACCCTGCCTTCAGGGACCCCTGGTCTTCAGGCATAAGTGCCTCCTTCTCCATTACTGCTGCCCTCCATTAGGAACAGATAATGCGAGAGATATCACTTTCACAATAAAACATTGCACTTACACCACACCTTTCAACTCAGCATTTCCAAATGCTTTAAAAATCATTATTATTTTTATTATTTATCTGTGGAATCCCAGCAGTCTACTCAGCACTGGGAAGTGCAGTCAAAGCCACAAAGCTATGGTCTCAGTTTCACAAACTTAAACCAATGCTCAAGTTTCTCTCTTGATGTGCCAGTAAAAAACATCTGAAGGTGGCTGTTTGTATGTGCACGCCTCTGTAGGGAAAAATGGGGAAAGAAACTTACCCTGCTACTTATATAGCTGAAGGAATTTGGAAAAGAGCCATTGGATAGTGTTGTTCTGACAAACTTAGAACCAATCCAAGAAAAAAAAAACCACCAAAGTAAATGCATAGTTTGGGATGTAAAATTCAGAAAGTGGAAATGAATTGCCCTAATCAAGGGCAACTACAATAACACTTTTAAAAGGGTTATTAAGCAATGCAGGAAGTACAAATCAATCATGCTCTACATATTGTTCAATGGCCATTATTTCCTGGGTCACATCGGCTTGACATTCAATTTAATACAGCCTTTCATCAAGCTGAAAGGCCCTGGAGAAACTTTCACTGGCCACCCACGTATTCTGACGAGGCTGTTGCCTAGTCCACCTCATTTTGTTTTCTGATTCCCGTCATTGCATATTCTGCCTTCTCCTACTGAAAAAACTCTACTGCTTTACAGGACTTCCAGAGTGGTGACTATGTGTTGTCCATGCCTGTAATGCTATGACCTGGTCCAGTCAGTGCCCGGCATCTAGTAGGTGCTCAATAAATGTTTGTGAGATGAACAAACAACAGATTTTCATAGTACTCTACAAGGCAGTTGAACAAAGCACATTTGACACATCCTGCAACCTCAACAAAGTTATAAGCTAAGACAGATAGCAACAGAGCAGAGAGAGTCCAGACGCACATTAAAAATCTAATGAAATAATAATTTAGATTGCTTTAAATCAAACTGACCGAAAGCATTTGTAGAAAGTATAGGTTGAAAGTTATCTTGACTAGTCTTGAATTGAGCCAGGGAAGGTTTTCAGGAGGGAGTATGAGTTCAGGAGTTTTTGTTATGATGGGAGGGAGAAATTAGAAACTGAGAAGAGTTCGAGAACATGGGGTGGGGCCACGGAGGAACACTGAAGGGAGAAATAGAGATCAATAACTGGACTTAAAAGATCAGAGGAAGAAAGGGAGGTAGGAGAAAGATTATTTGGAGTGTTCTAATGAAAGACTTTCAAAGAAGATAAAGACCACCAGGAACTGAGAGCTATTTTAAGGATATTTCTAGTAACATGGGAACATCATTAGTAATGTGACTGTGGATATACTAAATTAGGAATTTTGAGAATAAGAGCTATCACAATGCAGCCAAAAAGTGGAGACCGCTGCTTTGGTCCCATGCTTGGTGCCAGTCACCTCCTTGGTGGTTCTGCCTTATCCCCAGAGCTGAGAGCTTAGAAGGGACCTAGACACACACTAGAGGGTGGGGATGGGTGGAGGCAGGAAAACAGGGGGAAAATGGAGACATCTGTAATAGTGTCAACAATAAAAAATGTAAAAAAAAAGACACACACTATAATCATATGTTTTTCTCAGTCTACGTGGAGAGTGAATCACAAAAGGGCATTTCCTGTGCTTAGAGAAAAGTATGCTACATTTCTTTGTTTTACCATTTCAAATTGGTAATGTGGAAAAACTATGTGCCCTTCTGTATTGAGCTACCTCAAGGCTTAAATATCCTGAGTACCCCAGAGGAAGGATGCCTCAAAGCAAAGGAGAATATGGGGCACCTTCCAAAAATGAGTGAATTAAGTCACTGAGAAGTTGCTGGTCTCATATCAAAACCCACCAAGTAACAGCAACACAGCTAGAAACAGAGTTCAAAAGTCAAAAGTACCCCACTACGCTAAATTAAAACAACTACAAAAAATTCAAATGGCATGGCTCAGTTCAAGCTGCTTTATTCTATTTTGTATTTAGATTTCATTTGTTTAGTTCCGAAGTGAGATGTCTCTTTAAAATTGTAACTGTTGCCTTTAAAATCAGGATGTAGTACAGTGGCTTCGTAGAAAGGCGCATATGGAAGTTTTTTGTTTTGGGGGCGGGAGGGAGTAGGTTTTGTTTTTAGTTCTGTGGAATTTCAGTCCAATCAACACCTAGGCCACTCCTGTTTTTAAAAAAAAAGAGAAAAGACTTTTTTTTCTTTTTATATTTAATGATTCAGTGTGCAGATTTCTTGCAGACATCTGGGAGTTTAACCAGAGACATCCAAAAGTAGAGGTGCAGCAACAAGAGTGAGCAGCTGACCTTTATTCTCATTTTTAAGGGGGAAATGGGCGATAGGTTTTCAAGGTCTCAGTACCAGAAGGGAAGCTGTCCATTCCTCTCATTTCAAAGATGAGCAAACCCAGGTCCTTCTCAGGTCATCTCACCAGTTGGCAGGTCCTATCACCCAGGTGTACCTTAGCAGTAGAAAGAAATGGACATAAGCTACCTTGAAGGCACTTGAGTTCCAACTTACTATTTATTCTAGGTACTTAAATACAGTTAGGGGTCTCAGATTTTCATCTTCCAGTGGAGGTAATTTTATCACAAAGGTCTCTTTTCTACAAAATTGTCAGGACTTCCTCACTTTCTTAGCTCTACCTGGTACTTTAACCATTACTTCCATGCATGAATGTGTCATTCCATGACACAAATGGATTTCTCATCAACTGTACTTATACCTCCTGCATCCCCATCTGGAAGGCTTGGTCCACGCCTGCCTGCTCCAATCCAAGATCCTCTCTGTTCTCTGCTCATCCTAGATTCTACCACTCCTTCAGGGAATCTGGTTCAATGTCCAGCTCCTTTAAGACATGCCTGATCTGGCTCTATTTGAGAAGATTGCTCCCTACTGTCAATTCGCAGCCTTTCTTATAAATAGCCTTATAGATAAACTTGACATTCATATGCAGCAAAATGAATGTAGGGCAAAGGCTATGCTTATTTTCTCTCTTTTTTTTTTGTTCTTGCACAATGACTACCATGAATAGACACAATTTATTGAGCACTAATCATGTACCCTATACTTTGCTGAATATTTAAAATATATGATCTCAATTCAGAAACCATGTAAAATATGTATTATCCTTGATTTATATAGACAAAATCTAGCATCCAGAGAGACTGCATTATTTTCCTAGATGACCCAAGTAAAAAGCAATGAGGCCAGTATTTGAAGGCAGGTCTGTCTGAATCCAAAGAGCGAATGCCTAACGTTCATGCAAAACTGCCTTCCTTCTCAAAGTAACCTGCATAGAAAAGCCACCAAATATTTGTGAATTTGATGAATGGACCACTGAATAAGTTAATATAAAACCTGTTCCCTGCACCTATCTGACTTGCAAAAGTGGCAATTATGACAAAGTCTGCATCTTGGTGCCTCTGAACAGATGTGATCACTCAGAGACCACAAAGAAAGCAGAAAGGTTCTCAGACGTTGACAGACGTCGATCGCTGGCAGGCTACCTGGAAGAGATATGACTCACAGGGAATGAAGCGAGCCTCCAGTTAATTTTGGCAAGCGTTTGGAACATTAGAGCATGCATCTTGAATATTCTACTAACCTCATCCCTTATTTTTTAACCTTTTTGTATTGAATGCATTTTCATATACAACAAATACTTTTATTTAATAAGGTAGAAGTGCACATCAGTTTACCACATAACAAAATTAATCAACAAAATAAAACTGGTGCTTCAGAAATGCTTGCTAAAAGGATAGAAATATGTAGCCTGTGGCCTCACATATCATTTCAGTGAAGCATAGGACTGTAATTGTGAAGTTGTATTTTAGGGAAGATCTGAATGTGAGTTCAAGGAGGTATTTAAAGATATAGCTTGTCAGCCATGGCCAGTGTGGCTCAGTTGATTGAAGCATGGTCCCATACACTAAACATGTAGAGATTCGATTCCTGGTCAGGGTACATACCTAGGCTGCAGCCCTTGTGTGTATGAGAAGCAACCAATCGATGTTTCTCTCTCACATTGATGTTTCTCTCTCTCCCTCTTCCCCTTCCTCTCTCTTTAAAATCGATAAACATTTTCTTAAAAAAATACTGCTCGTAAGTATTAAAGTAAAAAGAATTTAAAGGCTAATGGAAGAGAAGTGCGATTTTTGTAGAATGAAAAAAACGTTCCACTATACACTACAGATATGTCTGAATTTGAAAATAATTTTGTCCTCAAATATCATAAGTTTTGCAAACTAATTATTTTAAAACACAGAGGTGAGTGTTGACTAAGACTAAAAGATACATCTTTCAGTCTTTGTTGAATTTTCTTGGTAAATTGATATCGAGACAGAGGAGTTCATTTTATTGCCTATTTGGAGGCTCCCAGCTGGCATTTCTATTACCACCACCAACGCTAATGGTGCCAGCAGCTGGGAACTACCAATGTTCTCCAGTCATGGTACACGAACATCTCAGTTATAATAAAGAAATCTCTTGTTTAGATTTTTCCAGTTGCAAAGACCAATGAGGTTGAGGCAACTCTCAGTTCATGGGAACCAACTTAGTTCAATGAATGCAACATAAAAAGGAAGTCAGGAAAGGGAGGCGGGTATTTCTTAACAAGTTGTCGTTGCCCTCTGCTCTGTCAGTGGGTGTCATTGTCTACGAAAAATTCTCAAAGACCTCTGAAGAATCAGTCAAGCCCTTTCCAGGACTGTTAGAAGGATGGCTATCTAATTTGTTTGAATGACAGGCATATGTGTGACTCAATAAAGCGCATCCCCAAAGCTCTTTTTCCTGATGTACGTGTGTATATATGGCATTTGTACTTTATCAGAGCCCATACTGGGGCGTGAAGTCCCTTCAAAAGTAATAGAATCTGTGTGGATTGAAGCTCTGACACTCAAGAACTCAGATTTTAATTTCGAGTTACATCAATGAACTATTCCTTCAGTTACTGATTTCAGTGTTAAGGTAGAAAAATAAAAACTACCCCAGCTTCATTTTTCGGAAAATATTGTGGCAAACTTAACACACCAATTCCCCAATTCATGTGTTGTAACAGAAGTTACCATAAATCGTCAGCCAGAAACTGTCTGTAGACTAATTGAGAGGTTAGAAGAATTTATTTCCATTTTAGCATTTGCTCAGTCTGTGCAACTATGATGCAAGGATTTTCCTTCCTCTGTGTGAAAGGATGTTGACATCTATCTATTAAGATAAAAAGGGCCTGTGTCTTGAGAAGGGCTTGGGGGAGTATGTAGGATTTCTAAGGTTGAATTTCCAGACGTCTTTAAAGTCTTTAACAGGCGTCATAGAATTCCAAACTATAATTATAACATAATTATAATATGAGATAGTTCTCTTAAAAGAAAAATTCCCTGCCCTAAATTTATTTTTACAAAACACAATTAAATCTAACCTAGGAAAGCTAGGAAATTCAAATAAATCTGTATTCTAAACTTAATTTGCTTTTAAGTTGGCCTACCCTCGTTCATGTTAACATTCGATTCATGAGCTTTATCTTGTGGTGAAGTGTCCCGCCTAACTGGTCCAGGATGTGAGGGCGGTGCTTACCTTGCTTTAACTGCGCATGACCACTAAATTCCCCTGGAAACAATCACAACCCTTTTCTCTCTGGAGATAGCCTGGAGCGCAGCACAGGGTGCAGGAGATCCATCATGACATGTCCAGTGTCAGTGTGTTCTCCCAATTTACTAACTGACCTGCAGCATGTAGCTCTACTCCTGACCCTCATGAGACAGAGCCTAAGGGGGAAATGGCACTGAGTACCAATTCCTATGTCCTGTAGTTTGGTGGTCTCAATTAAGTGCTAATTAATTACCACTGGCATCTTTGGCATCGCTTGTCAAATTGCATTTAGGAATATCTTTTCGTTGTTTAAATATCAGTAGTCCAAAATCCACAGCTAAAAATCCCATGTTACTATATCCTTCTTTTTTTTTTTTTTACTCTTCAAAACTGTGTTTTAAAATTCAACAAATTTATCTATAACCACTGCAGGTAGCTTTCAAATACAACAAACAGGAATTGGTATTGTCAATTTTGATTAATAATACTTCATTAATAAACATCCTGTTGTTCAGTCTCCACCTGCACTTGCTGATGTTGCCTGGAATCAATTAACTCATGTAATTTGATTTATTTTACAAAGACATTTTGGGATGTGCTGTGCTGATGATAAAGGTCCCATTTTAGCAATTCTTGATTCCAAGTCAGATTGTACCTGAATGGATTTCTGTTTCTGTGTGGATATTTATACATGAGTGTGTGTTTTGCAAGGGAGTTGGAGGAAAATGCCACTTGAAGATGTCTCAAATTAAAGAATTCATTTTAAAACATAGTGGGGGGTATTCCTCCTGAATATTCTGACTTTATCTGAAGACTCCTAAGAAAGACAGATGCTAAAATGTTATGTATCCTCTCTCTTAATCAAGGCATTTTACATAGCAGATTAGTGAGTCTTCCTTTAAATCAAATAATAAAATAGCATTACAAAGCACCAGAGTTAGAACACCAGCTATGGCTAACTAAGATACTAGAACCAAACATTAGATTCAGCTTAATGTAGTATAATTTTGTTTTCCTTTGCATTGTTTTAGATATAATTTCTTTTTCTCCCTTAAAAATTTACAAGCCATGGTTTCCAGATCAATCAATTTGATCCCAATTATGCTTATATGAAAACATTTCTTAGACTTCTGTAGGTGCTCATAAGTGCTAAGTTTGGTACAAGTGACAGAAGTCCAACTTAAACTATTTAGGCAAAAAGGAGAATTTATTGGATTATTTATCCAAAAGTCCCATAATTAGATGTGACTTTGGGTATGACTAGATCCACATGCCAAAGAATATTGCCAGGAATTTGACTCCTTCCATCTCTAAACTCCGCTTGTCTCTGGATTAGCTTCGTTTTCACTTAAAATCTTTCTTCCTGGCAGCAAGATGGCAGCAGCAAGATCATATCGCGTCAGCTTAGCGTCCTCGGGGGCAAGTAAGCTCTCTTTGCCGTGGAAATAGAAAATTCTCAGGAATAATTCTCCTTGGCCTAACTTAGATCCCTCATTTATTTCGTATTTGTTCCTGATCTGTTCACTGTGGCGGAGAAATTCATGGCTCTCGTTAGCTGGACTTGGGACCCAAGCCCATCCCCAGAGTCAGGGACTGGGTCAACTACACTCACACCACCGAGACTGGGAGTGGGTGCGACGTGGTCTCCTGAAAGATGGTCTTACCAAAAGGAAGAAAAAATGATGAGTAGAAGGCAAAAAAAAGAGAAAAGAAAAAAGGAAGGAAAAAAAAGGTCCACTTGTCCACATGAGTAAGTTATAACTACAATCTCTTATGTTCCCAACATTACTATCCTATCTCTGATCATAACAATATTTCAATCAATAGGAGCACTGGTATCTACAAATAGGAAAGCTTGCCTATCTCTCATTCTTATTTTCTAGAAAATTGACATCAAGGCCTATCAAGTAAAATTGAGGTGATATCCAACCATGCTCCTTCATCCATGTAGCACCCATGAGCCCCTACGGTGAGACAGGCACTGAACTAGGCTCTGGGGCTATAAAGATAAATAAGGAAGCTCCTTAAAGCACCTGTGTGTGGAAGCAGGGTAGTGTAGCAATGAGAGATACAGCTTCTGAGCTAAATAAAGCTGGGTTCCAATCCCAGCTCTTTTATGTATGAGTTGTGTGAGTGTAGACAAAGTTTTCATTTTTCCTGTGCTTTAGTTTCTACATCTAAAAATAGATGTACTATAAGAATTAAGTGGGTAATATATATAATCTACTCAGCATAAGGCCAAGCACATACAATAATTGTACAATAATTAATACTACTGTGTAAATCAAATGGAATAATACCAACAAATTATTTTACACAGTGCCTGGCACATAGTGAGTGCTTAGAAAATGGTAGTTAGCAGCTTATTATCCTATGAAATAAAATGAAAGGCTAAATCTAAAGGGACACAAAATTTAAAAACCTGTGATATATCTGTGGTGATAGATTTGGAAAAGGCCTTGAGACTTCACCTAGACCCACCCTCGTCTGCAGAGAAAACCCGTTAGTAATTTCAGATATAGTAGAACTTAACTTCCCTTCAAAGAAAGTGTTCCCAAAAGCAACTCTCTTCCTTTTTGCTCTCATATTTCATCAGTTTACATAATATTTAATTAAATTACATAATTACAATAATAAGTACAACTGGCATAAACTTGTTTGAGACTCTCTCCTGGGACTTCCCTCTAGTGGGAACAGATGTGCACAGTTGAGAGTCATTAACTAGCCGCGAACATGCAATGTGTTGTGGGCCTTGGTCAGTGTATTTCACAGAGGAGATAGAGAGCTGGTAAAGTAGGAGTCAGCCACGAGAGCTCTTCCGGTATTACAGCAGTCTTCTGCATTCCCTTCATCTTCTTGAATGACTCCTCGTTCTTGAAAATTCGTCTCATATTTGACATATTTATTTGTATTTGTTAAGCATCCTTCCATAGCTGATATGCTCAAAGTTTTTTAACAAGAATTTTCAACATGCCTTCTGGAATCAGTTTTGTTGCTCTGTAGTAACAATTACATATTGGGCAAAAAAAAGCAGTGCGAATAGAAGAAAATGGTAGCACATGAAGGATGAATACTTGATGCTGCCCTAAATGCATTTTTAACTCTGGCCTTAAATAATAGGTTAGGTATTCCTTTCTAAGAAGGAAAAGAAATTTGTCTTATGTGTTGGAATGACACTACCAATTGGGTAGAACCTAAAAGAATATTAAATATTCTTTCCACATATGCCTGTCCAAATACATGAAATTAAAGGACCAGTCTTTCCATTCTTCATGCTGATCTCATGAAGTTTTTTGAATCCTATTTGTTTATCATTTTGCAAACCACAAATTCTAAGTGCCACAAAAATAGGAAGACTTGGCAACATATGCATTTTAAAATTGGGGGTTTGGGAGATTAATGTCTGTGTGTTAGGTTTTAGGTAATAGTCCTTAAAGGCTGAAATCTAATGAAGTTCTATTTTCAATGAGGTACTTCTGCTGAGAAGAGTATTAGAAATAGTTCAATATGTGCCTCAGGAAGTTAAAATTTTGTGATCAGAGTAGAAAATAAACTATTATGTAGAATTAGTCAAATCAGAGAGACACATGCCTTTCAGTGGTGGTCTGTGAGATAAATTTTAAAGTTCTAAACAATAAAAGCATATTCCAATCTTTAAGTGTAGCAAGAAGGTTTGATACACCGCTTGAAGGATTTTTCCCTAGCAGTCACTGGCTGCCCAGAAGACACTAACATTCTATAGAATGGCTACTGGTTAAACAAGACTCGAACAAGATCAATTCCTCCAATTTGTACAACCTTTAGGTCTCTGTTTGAACATCACTGAGATTGATTGATTTCCCTATTTAAGTCAAATATTTCTTCTATAGCCATTATAATTTCAAACATTTTGATGTAAATAACAATTTACAGTTTAATAATTACTTTTGGTGACAGAAACATTTATGAGTCAAGGCATCCATTTTGGTCTGTTTTCCTTGATCCATGAATTGAAATAGTTACCACCATCCAAACTGCATGTTCCACTCTACAAAGAACTTACATCAACAGCCATTGCATAGACTGGAGTGTCCTTCTTAACACGAATTTAAGTGCCAAGAACAGCATGCTGGTTGGCCCCATCCCTTGGTTCAAGTCTTCACTCGTGGTCTGCTCAGCCATGACACAACATAGGTCTACTCATGGGGAGGAAATGGGATACTCTGGGGAGTACTCGTGGCAAACATTGGATGATGGACACTGAAAAGAGAGGTTGGAACCAGGTTATGAAAGGACTAGTATGTCCTAATGAGGAGCTGGGCTTTTACTTAACAGAAAACTGAAAGCCACTGCTGGTTTTGAAGCCAAGAAGATTAACCCACCTGACAAGACTAGGAAGAGCCCACTGCATGTAGATTCTGTCTTGGAAGGCTTTCTGACCTGTGTCTGGAAACAGGCAATGACAGCAGTCCAAGTATACTTGGCAGAATAGGAAAAGACACCAGCCCTCATGAAAGGAGCTGGCAAAAATAGGAGAGTGAGTCAGGTTCGCCAGCAATCCACCTCATACTCAAAGCTGGGTTCTGGTCTTCAAGGGGAAATGAAAGACAGAACCAAGAATCAAAACCACAAGCTGAAGGGTTGTTTGGTAAAACTGGGCACATACAGCTCGGTCCTGCTGCATCCTGGAATCAATGAGTTGTCAGGATCGATAGGCTTTTTAGAGGAAACTTGGGTATAACTACGGCAGGTGAGAAATGGCATCGGGAACCCTTACGAAATATCCTTTTGTCATTTTGCATCAGCATTCCTATTAAAATTAAAGTAGAATGCCTTCAAATCCCTACTTCTTACACAGTGAAAAACCCAGTATCTCCAGGTTATCAGAAAGGATTTATGTTTCATGACGTTGTTTTTGGCCTGATTTCCTGCTTTGGCGGAACCCACAACTCACATTGCCACACCATTTGCCTGTGTTCCCTTATCTTGACAGTTCCTTTGCCTTGCTTTCCAGAGCTACAGGACATAGTACTTGGTTGATGTGGACTGGAGAATCATGGAGGCCCTGGCCAGAGTGACTTACTTGGTTGGGTGTTGTCCCACAAACCAAAAGGTCACAGGATCGATTCCATACCAGGGCACATGCCACAAATTGAAAAAGTTCTGAATTCTATCTCTAGGTGGGGCACATATGAGAGATAATCAATGTTTCTCTCTCACATCAATGTTTCCCTCTCTCTCTTCCTCCTTCCCTAATTAAATAAATAAATATTTTTAAAAAGAATCATGGAGGATGAAAAGATTACCCAGCCTAGCCAATAATTTAATATTTAAACTTTAATATCCATCCCTATTACTAAAATGTACCTTGGTTATTCCCCCTCCACCTTCTACTAAGGAATTTTCATGGGCTGTCTGTTCCATTTAGCTTCCAGCTTCCAACCATGTCATTTTACCCCAACCCTCTCCTTTCGTATCCTTTCTTTTCACACACAGGCTTGGTGAAAGTGGGCACGTACAGCTCAGTGCAGAATGTAAATCCATTTCATGCTCTGGACAGAGAATTCGGTCATCTCTTTTGCTGGTTGTGCTCTAAGGATTATCTTTTCACAATCAAAATGGCCCAACAAAATGTTCTGAAGAAAGAAGATGATTTTCTCCCTTAGGAAGAATTCTGCTGCCAGTTACCAAATAAGATTTTTTCCCCCATAGTGTACTTGAATCTATAAGTTGAGCATAATTATATCACTTTGTAACTCGGCTATGGACTGATACATCTAAACTGAGCCGCGGTACTCTGCTGGGCTACCCCGTGTTGCGCTGACCCTGCTGCCCTCGCTGTCTGACGCGTATTAGGAACAACAGCATGTCAGAATCTACCTCTTGACTTTCCTCTTGACAATTCATAGACTCAGTGCTATTTAGACAGGTAGAGAGGTAATGTCACCGCCCAGGCAATTCCCTTGGGCCATTAACATGCAAGATATTACCTCAATTGGAAAATGGTCTGGGAGGATTTTACTGAGAACTCCAGCAAAGAAATTCCTGCAATGGCAGTGTTGAAACCAGTAAAAAGGCTCTGCTGTGAGAAGCAATATTCTCACCAGGCTGTTGATACCGTTGGAGAAATTTACATCTTGAATCAGTGTCTGATGGTGGTGATAACAAGCGCAGTGTCAGCCATCCTCCAGGTCTGTCAATGGATCTCATTCCAGGTAAAGCAGGGGCCGTTTACTGTCTTATCGCAAAGTAAATGGGGGCCTCCAGACTGTCGGGAGCACGGCGTGATCTCTTAGTGTCTAAAAGAGAATGAAATCCTCCCGGGAAATGATGAGCACAGGCACTGTTTAGTTTCCAGTGTGAGGACTATAGTGTGTGTTTGGGAGTCGATTTAAACTGACGCTTGTTTTCCAAATACTAAAACCATTCTACCCGTTTTTGGTTTTGTTTTTTGGTGTTTTTTTTTTTTTTTTTTGGAAATACTGACGTTGTGGATAATTGAGAGGAAAAAAAAGAATAAAACAGGAAAGGATCTAGTAGCTACACTCAATGTACCATATTGTTGTTAAACCACTTGGACACTCTGTCATTCACCCCCTTCCCCACATCACTGAACCAAGCAAACAGCTGAAATGCAAAAGACCAAGGCAACTCACCAGCACTGAACATTCGTGGTCCCTTGGCAAATGTGGTAAAACCATCACGTGGGCAGGTGACACACACTTGGAGCTTGGCTAGAACCTGAGAGAACAATATTAATAAGGACTAATTAGATAGCTTTTGTTGAAATGTTTCCAAAGGGATGAGCAAAATACAGCCAACCTAAAGGAAATATTTAAAAATCTCCCACTGAGCATGCTCAGAGAGAACATTTTAACTTCTTTTATTTTAAAATGCTCAACCATTTTCTTCAAAAACTTGGCCTGATCTCCCTGATTCAGTGATAACTGAAGTTATGCCAACTTTGATGTTTTTAGCTTCAGCTGTTTTAGAGCTATATGTGATCCCCCCCAAAAAGGTTGGAATGAATTTTTTTTTCTGAGTGAAGAAGGAAGCATATGTTTTAAACGCTCATGTGCCTTTTTTGAAAAGGATGAATTAACATCCTATAATATTTTACCTTTGGGCTTAAACTAAAGAGTTTAGTTTAAAAGTCAAAGAGACATTTTTAGAAATTAAAATGGAGACTCTGGCCTTCAGGATTAAGTCTATGGATTTTGTCTGTGTTTCGAATGCCTTTGCTGACGTGCTTGTCGGCCGCTATTGTGTTTAACGTGGCAGCAGAGACAGGGCAGCTGGGAGGCTTGAGCAAGATGGACCACACAAGCCTAATTTCGGGACGTCAAAGGACAATAGACTAATATGCAAAAACACTAGAGCATCTTGAGTACATTTTTTTCTAACTAGATAAATGACAGGAAGACTAAGAAATAAAAATGAACCCAGAGAGCTTTCATTCGCCTCACAGTCCAGTTTTTAACTTATGGAAACAGGAAGGGAGGAGTAAACAATGAGAGGCTAGAGGGAAGGTGGTAGCACCACTGATGCCACTGAAGATGCCTGTCCTCAGAGGAGACGGCTGTCAGGCTGTCTTCTGAGAGCCACGCTTACACTCTTCCACTGGCACACTTGCATGCCAGGGCTTCCCTCAGATTTTCCTTGGGGTCATTTGGTCATTGGATGCCCTTAAGACACACCAGAGATGATAGGGGAAGGAAATCAGAGTCATTGCGGCTGATACAATTAGCAGGAAAGGTAGACAACATGTCAAATGGCTCCCGGCAAACCCTGTGGTCGATACAAAACCTACGTGAGAAATGGCTTCTGACTGAGGGTGGGATATTCCCCAGGTTACTGTAGATGGAAACGTTAGATGCTATCAGTGATTTTAGATCAGACCTAGGTCATTTTTGCAGATGGCTAGGCAATGTCAAGTCTAGTCGTTTCAAGCTCAGTTTCACTAACTCCTACTATATTCTGGTATGTACCCAAAACTCTGGAAGAACAACAAAAGGAAAGAATTGGTAAAGAAATGACAAATGTCTCACTCTTTTATAATGTCAAAAGAACTATGGGCATAAAAATTGAAACCAGAATGAAAGAAAGGTTTAGAAGGAAATTGAGTCTGTATTTACAAAAGGATCCCAGTTCTGGGCGAATTGTCCAACTCAACCAGTTGCTTTAGAGAAACATGATTGAAGTGATGACTGAGGTGTTTTGTGTCCTAGCCTCAGTTTCCTTTATTCCCCTCTGAGTCCAGTAACAGCCAATCAGAAAGGAACCTGGCCTGGAGGCTTGTCAGTGATAATAATTGAAAACATCTGTCCGTGTAACAAGTGTGGGAAGCCAACCCAGCTCCCTGACAGAGGGAGTTCTCAGACAGCACAGCCATAACCACGACTGCGCTCATATTCTCCTTCACAGACTTTTCTCACTGCCAGCTGTCTTTATTCTCCTGCCAGGAAAGCAGGGGGCCTGGGGATATCACCAGGGCTGGGGTTAAGTGAGCTGGGGGAAGGAGGAGGACGGGCTCGCTCAGAGCTCTGGGTGTAGAGACAAGGGCTATCTGGTTGGGAACTAAAAAGACCTAGGACTGAAGGGAAAGAATAGCACACAAGCCAATGAGGTAGGAGAAGGACAGAGGGACAACAATATATGAAGGGTTCAGGTTCTGTACCCAGATGACCTGGGGTTAAGTCTTGGCACAGCCATTTCTGTGTGGCACTGGACGACCTCCCTATGTCTCAAGCCTCCCATTTTAAAGTGGGAGTAATGATAGTACTTGTGTCATACTTTTTTCAGATACAAGATAGCACTCGAAGTTTAGAAGATTAGAAACAAAGTCCTCGACTGGAGGGCCTGATACCTTGATCATAAGTAGCGATGTTCCTGCGGATGATGTCACGTGACTCAGGCCATGGCTGTTCAACCAGCGTGCCGCACGAATTTTCAAGCATGCACTACCTGACTATCCAGTCAGGGGCACTGACCTCTTTTCCCTTAGACTGTCACATAAAAAGTGACAACAGCCAGTATGGTCATAACCACCCAGCACGAATAAATCAAAAGCATACCTAGTTTTTATCAGATAGGCAAAATACACAGTCTTGGTGTGCTGCAGAGTGTTAGTAATTATTTAATGCGCGCCGTGAGATGAAAGAGGTTGAAGATCGCTGACTTACACAGTGGCCATGTTGTTCCTGCAAATATTGCTCCTGTCTGACTGAGGCCTTTTAAAAGCTACTTGACCAGCCTGTGTTGCTTAGCGGCTTGGGATCAGTGCTGACTCTTTCCTGCAGCCTCTTTCTGCCCCTGGAGCCTTCTTCTAGGATGCACAGCTTCCATCTCCTCCAGCCGACTCCACCGCACTCCCAGTGTAGCGGTGTCTCACGCCCTGTCCTAGCAGTTTGTCAGACCTTCCAGCATGGTGCTGAACATATCACGGGAATATGTGGTCAGAGAATGCCAGTAACTGACATTATTTCAGCCAACTAAAGAGAAGATTCCAGATTGTAGCTTAGAGAAAATTTAGAGCAAGGAAAGTTGGAGCAAAGAGCAGAAAGAAAATACAGTTCTTAGTAGGAAGATTTAGATGTTTTCCCTGCCTATAGGGGAAAAACCATTTCCTTGGGACTAAACTGAACCAATAGATTTTCAAATAAAATATAAGCAGAAGATTATAAGGGACAACATTATACAATAGCAAATTATCCAGACGATTTCATTGTTTAAGATACCTTCTGTACATAAATTAACCTCCCTGGAAACTCCATGAACAGTCACCTCACCACAATTGTATTTATAACTAACTCACAGTTAGTTGATGTATGATATTCACTTGGAAGCTAGAAAGAATGAATCCAGCTTGCAAAGAAGCAAAACTTACTTTTAGGGTGGGGCTTAAGTCCTGAGAAAATTTTGCTTAACTCATGGGTGGTAAGAAATAATACAAAAGGAGAAACTTGGGGAGGCCGACTTTGTATCATTAGTTAAGAACAGTTATGTATTGTATATGTATCCAACATAAACACTTGGCTAAGGATGTTATTCTACTGACAGTGTTTGCCTTTCCGTATGGTCATCAGCTGGTAACTACCGCTCCTTGGCTGCCAAGCACCTCATCCATAAAGAAAAGCACCATAAGTAATAATGAGTGTGAGTTTGTGTTCACTGCAAAGCAAGAATTCAGATTCAACAAGAGTTTTTTCATCCAATTGAAATGAATCAAACTGTTTAACCTAATTGGGCTTCTATAAATCAAGAATGTTGTCATATCAGTAATCCTTCTAGATAAGGCATTGCAATGAGGCGCCGTGTAAGAGTACAGATGTATGAACACAAAATAAATAGAATCCATTGACCCTCTGCTATTCAGCAGCCTTGCACGTCTTCCCTCTCTCTATTGTCACTATTGAATAAAATGACCACTTAACCACTAACGTTAGTAGGTCTTTTTCACCACTGAGAGACTGTGTTTTTCTTTTCTTTGGCTATGTGTTCGATAGCATACAGAACCACAGAAAGGCCTGATCTTGAGATAATATAAGGACAACAAAACATGGGGGAGGGAGTAACAGGCATCCACGGGTATTAAAAATTCATGTTATGCATATGTGCAATTGGGTTTTTTAAATGAAGCCGGTATAGATGTGCTAATCTGAATGGATCACCATATTTCTTTAAGTCTGCTTTAAATAGGTATCTTTAAAAATCAATTATACTCCTAAATTCACTATTCGTCAGCTTTGACACCTCTTTGCCCTATAATTTTCCCTTTTTTTCCTATACTCACTTAAAGACAACACGGTTCAAATTCCCCCAGCAGCTTGCCTCTCACATTCCCAGATTCCTTCTCAGCCAGGAGTACCTTGTATCACTTCTATAGATGTATCTGATTTCCTTTTGAAATTGCTTCTCCACTGAATGGCACATTCCTGGCACATGTGCCACCATCCTCCACTCCAAACCCCGCTGCAGACATTACTAGTTGCTCATATCAGCCTTTCCCACTGAGACTTCAACTTCAGGGACCTTCCGCACAGAGCAGAGAGCCACCGTGAGGCAGGTAGAGCAAACCTGTGTGTCATCCCTCTGCCGGAGTGGGCTCTTGGTGCAGCGCCACCCTTCTGGTGTGAGTGTTGTGAAAACAGAGAGCAGACTGCAGACACACCCTTGTGCTTCCAACAGAACAGGAGGCTCCTGTCTGTTTCTCTAGAAATCCCTAGTGTCTGCTTTCTTGTTTCATTCTTTATTTTAATAAATGAATGTATATATTAGCATAATGATATACACATACACCCTTTATATGATGTATAAAGTATGTATAAACATTTATTTAAAGTATACACATATATGTGTAAGCTATTACTACATTTCAGGATTCTCTTATTTTACAATTGATTACTATGCTTGCCCTGTGTTTCCAACCTTGTCAACTTTCCTTACAGATTATTTTAACTTTGAGGAAGGAAAACGGGGTTTAAACTTTTTTTAAGTGGTAAATCATTCAACAATAAGATTTAGGAATTAGAATTCCTCCAGCCCAACTGTATGATTTTTTCCAAATGAGGAAGCCGAGCCTGAGGAAGGTTCCGTGAATCCCCAAAATGAAGCACCCAAGGATGCTATTTTGCACTTACTGAATTCCCTTTTCAAAAAACTGCACCTAAATGTTACATTAGATTGTTGTATTTCCAAATTATTTCTTTAGTCATTCTCTGAAATTTGTTTAAAGCAAGTAAAAAGACAAGGCAAGAGAAAGGGAAGCTGGGGTGGCATGGAACGGGACTCAGCACCTTTGCTGATGGGCATGGCTGGCTCTCCCTCCTAAACTTAAAACAACTACAAAGAGTATTTTTGGAAGGCTCTGTTCTGACTGTAAGTAAAAAGTACTGGGAAGGACCTCATTTCTGTTCAGTTCATCACCCTTCCTGCTGGAACAAAAAGGCATCCAGATGAAGAAAAATTAACCTGCCAGCCACCTGTAAAGTAAAACTACTTGTAACAACGAAAAGATATAGGATGCCCAAGTTTTCTACTGCACATGAAAAGAGGGGGAAGCTGAAGTTAACACACCACCTAAACTCAAAGAGTTTGCTATCGAATTGAGAGATAAAGCATATGTGCATAAAACAACTTAGAGATAAAAATAAAACATGTCAACAACAATGTAATACAATCTGAATGTTTAAGTGCCAAGAAAGCAAATAACAAAATGATCAGAATACAATTTTTAAAGGCTTTCCAGTAGAGACAGGCTTAAATATTTTTTTGGATATGGTGACTGGCATAGACTACAAAGCAATTCAAGTGTGTGTGGCCACAAGGACAGCAGAGCAGGAAACTTGACCTCTGGACCCTGAACGTATACAATCTGCTTTTATCATCTTTTTTTAATAATAGATTTTATTTTTCAGAACACATTTAGGTTTACAGACAAGTGGGCAGAAAGTACAGAATTCTCATACACTCTCTCTTCCAACACACACACACACACACACACACACACAGAGTTTCCCTGTTATTACATCATGCATTCGTGTGGTACATTTGTTGCCATTGATGAACCTGTATCAATACATTATTATTAGCTAAAGCCCATAGTTTGCATTAAGGTTCACTTGAAATGTTGTAATTATATAGATTTTGACAAATGTATTACTATAATGACATGTATTCACCACTATAAGATCATACAGAATAATTTCACTGCCCTAAAAATCCTCTATGCTCTGTGTAAGTCATCACTTCCTCTACCCTAACTCCTAGCAAACACTGATCTTTTACTGCTTCCAGAGTTTTGCTTTTTCCAGAATGGCAGATACTTGGAATCATACAGTACATAGACTTTTCATGCTGGGCTCTTTCACTTAGCCATATGCATTTAATAGTCCTCCTATCTTTTCATAATTTAGTAGTGCCTTTCTTTAAATAGAGTAATGTTTCATTATATGAAGTCCCACCATTTATTTATCCACTCGCCCATTAAAGACATTCAAAATCTTTTTTTTTTTTAATTCAAAACCAAAGTTTTGTAGTCCCTGGCTGGTGTGGCTCAGTGGATTGAGTGCCAGCCTGAGAACAAGAGGGTCTCTGGTTCCATTCCCAGTCAGGGCACATGCCTGGGTTGCAGGCCAGGTCCCCAGTGGGGGGCACGAGAGAGGCAACCACACATTGACGTTTCTCTCCTTCTCTTTCTCCTTCCCTTCCCCTCTCTAAAAATAAATAAATTTTAAAAATTAAAAACGAAGTTTTTTAAACAAAAGTTTTAACTTGTTTTTTAACTATGCATTACTCAGGCAGGAAATGCGGTTCTCAGAATACGTATTCTTTTCACCCTGAGACTTCTTTGTCAAGGGGAGTATGTTGTCATATTCTACAACATGATACTAGGCTATCATTTCTGTCCTTAAGCTCAAGTCATGGGCCACTTCACCTTCCTGCTTCCATCCTTTAGTGACATGAAAACAATGTGTTTTAAAATATACAGTCAAAAGGTGATAATTATGAAACTAAATTATGAATTTTTTAATGAATGTGGCTATCAGCAAGCATCTACTGGGGGTCATGGCTTTCCCTTTCCTCTAGAACTACAACAACGTGTTGTCTTCACACTGAATCGGATATAAATCTAAATTTGAAGTTGTGGGAGGGAAAAAGAGACTTTCCTCTACTCCCAAGATTCTTTCCGCTGGTCTACTAATCAAATAGATGTGAGATGGACTAACAAGAGAAAATAACCAAATTTAATACATACGTGTGTGTGTATACATATATATACACTTCGTACACATGAGAGTCAAAAATCTCACATGTACAAGAGATTCAGAGACAGAAAGAGAGCGTGTATAATGAAGGAGACCACCCAAAGATGGAATTATCTTCCAGAGGGTGGACCCCTTGTAGTACCCCTTGTAGGCTTCCCCACTAGGTGAGTATTCTAGGAACCCATCTGTATCAGTGTACTAGCTGTCATTGTTGTGAGAGGCTGTGTTTGACTTCAGTGAATTTTTTTGAAGACGCTTTTTTTAAAATTGTTGTTCATGTACAGTTATCTCCACTTTCCCCCACTACTTCCCCCTCCACCCACCACCTCCACCTCCTGCCCTCAATCCTTCCCCCGCTTTGGCTTTGTCCGTGGGTCCTTTATACATGTCCCTTAATAACCCTTCCCCCATCTTTCCCCCAATATCCCCCTCCCCCTCCCTTCTGGTTACTGTCAGTTTGTTCTTTATTTCAATATCTCTGGTTATATTTTGCTTGCTTGTTTGTTTTATTGATTAGGTTCCAATTATAGGTAAGATCATATAGTATTTGTCTTTCACCACCTGGCTTACTTCACTTAGCATAATACTTTCCAGTTCTATCCACACTGTTGGGAAGGGTAGGAGCTCCTTCTTTCTTTCTGCTGCATAGTATTCCATTGTGTAAATGTACTAGAGTTTTTTGATCCATTCATTTACTGCTGGGCACTTAGGTTGCTTCCAGCACTATTGTAAATTGTGCTGCTATGAACATCGGGGTGTGTAGGTTCTTTAGAACTAGTGTTTCAGGATTCTTAGGGTAAAATTCCAGCAGTAGAATTGCTGGGTCAAAAGGCAGTTCCATCTTTAGTTTTCTAAGGAAATTCCATCCTGTTTTCGATAGTGGGTGGCTGCACCATTCTGCGTTCCCACCAACAATGTACTAGGGTTCCCTTTTCTCCACATTTGCCCATTATTTAATTGGCTTGTTTGTCTTCCTGGAGTGCAGTTGTGTGACTTCTTTATATATTTTGGAGATCACACCCTTGTCGGAGTTGTCATTGGCAAATATATTTTCCCATACGGTTAGTTCCCTTTTTATTTTTCTGTTGTTTTCTTTAGCTGGTCAGACGCTTTTTATTTTGATGAAGTCCTATTTGTTTATTCTTTCCTTTATGTCCCTTGTTCTGGGGGTCACATCAGTGAAAAGACTCATTCAATGTGTTTGCCCATTTTATGATGGGTGATTAGAAGCCCTCCTGCCCACACCTTGCAGATGTTCAGCAGGTTTAACAAAAAACAGCATGACGCCTCCCTGTGCCCCACCCCCCCATTCACCTGATCTCGCCTGGAGCGACTATTTTTTGTTTCCCGGGATTTAAAAAAGTGCTCAAAGGGAAACATTTTGCCTAAGTGGAAGAGGAGAAACAAAAAACAGCAGAAGCACTAAAAGGGATAAAAATCAATGAGGTCAAAAACTGTTTTGAGTAGTGGAAAAAATGTGTCAATAGGTGTATTGTATCAAATGGAGAGTTCTTTGAAGGTGACTGATATTTAAACATGTAAGAATAAATACCGTACTTTGCCATGTATAATGCGCACCCATGTTTTTGGCCCAAACTTTCAGGGAAAAAAATCTTCCAATTTAATTTTTTAATTCAATTATTTATTTATTTATGTTTAGAAACAAAACTGATTATCGTATTCCAGGATATTATTTTGCATATGGATGTCATTATTGCTTTCTAGAGTTAGACTTTTAATAAATAAGCATAAATAAAAGAATTTAAAACATTTATATAGATACAGAATTAGTACTACCCAGTATGATGTGCACCCTTGTTTTTCCCTCAAAAATTTGGGCAAAAAGTGTGCATTATATATGGTAAAATACTGTACACATTTTTTATAAATAAATTCAGGGTTTGGGGGGGTTCCTCCTCTTATACATGCTGAGTTAAAGATGACGTGAGGCACCTTAGGGCTTCAGAAGGCCTTTGCAGGGAGAGCACATATCCAGTAATTAGTTGTTTGCCCTGCTGCATGTGTATTATAGGTCAAAAAGCTTATCTCTAATAATCTCTTAATAAAGGCAACGCCCCTAATTCATGTTCTTCTATTTAGTCAACAGAGGGGCAGAAATTTCTCTTAAGCCTGTCGTTAAAGTTGCCTTTAGTTCAAAGTAATTCACACACCACAGAGGAACACATTACGGTGATCTGTTCTGAACCCCCCAAATTGTGCCTTCTTCCCTCTTATTTGTTGCAGTATTAACTACACCGCAAAAAAAAAAAAAAATCGAGAGAACCAAGATGGCGGCGTAGGTAGACACACTGCGCCTCCTCGCACAACCAGAACTGACAGAGAATGGAACAGCAAGGGGGACCAACACCAAGGAAATAGAAAATAAACATTCATCCAGACTGGTAGGAGGGGCGGAGACGGGCACCGGGGTGGAGAGGACTCGCGTGGCTGTGGCGGGACTGAGACTGGCGGAGTGTGGGACAAATGGCGCAGGCAGTCTGAGCACTAGCAGACCCTGCGGCCCCACATTTGCACAGATAAACCGAGAGGGCCGGACTCAGAGTGGCGGAGAACGGGGCAGGCTGAGCAGGGGGTAGCACCCTGCGACCCCACATTCGAACAGAGATAAACCGGGCGAACTGTGGGGAGCGAAGCAGACCGCGCAATCCAGGGCTCCAGCTCAGGGAAATAAAGCCTCAAACCTCTGATTGAAAACGCCCGTGGGGGTTGGGGCGGCAGCAGGAGAGACTCCCAGCCTCACAGGAGAGGTTGTTGGAGAGACCCACAGGGGCCTAGAGTGTGCACAGGCCCACTTACTCGGGAACCAGCACCAGAGTGGCCGAGTTTGATTGTGGGTAGCGGAGTGAAAGATTGAAAGCCGGAGGAGAGTGAGGCGGGCGCCATTGCTCCCACTCGGCCTCACCCCCACGTACAGCGTCACAGCGCAGCGACCAGCGTTACCCCGCCCCGGTGAACACCTAAGGCTCCGCCCCTTAAAGTAACAGACGCGCCAAGACAGACAAACAAAAAAAAAAATGGCCCAAATGACAGAACACTTCAAAGCTCCTGAAAAAATACAACTAAGCGACGAAGAGATAGCCAACCTATCGGATGCACAGTTCAAAGCACTGGTTATCAATATGCTCACAGACTTGGTTGAATCTATTCGAAAAACAGATGAAAAAATGAAGCCTATGCTAAGAGAAACAAAGGAAAATGTACAGGGAACCAATAGTGATGAGAAGGAAACTGGGACTCAAATCAATGGTATGGACCAGAAGGAAGAAAGGAACATCCAACCAGAAAAGAATGAAGAAACAAGAACTTGGAAAAATGAGAGGCTTAGGAACCTCCCGGACGCCTTGAAACATTCCAACATCCGAATTATAGGGGTGCCAGAAGGAGAAGAGGAAGAACAAAAAATTGAAAACTTAATTGAACAAATAATGAAGGAGAACTTCCCTAATCTGGCAAAGGAAATAGACTTCCGGGAAGTCCAGGAAGCTCAGAGAGTCCCAAAGAAGCTGGACCCAAGGAGGAACACACCAAGGCACATCATAATTACATTACCCAAGATTAAACGCAAGGACCTACATCCAAGATTACTGTATCCAGCAAAGCTATCATTTAGAATGGAAGGGAAGATAAAGTGCTTCTCAGATAAGGTCAAGTTAAAGAAGCTCATCATCACCAAGCCCTTATTATATGAAATGTTAAAGGGAGTTACCTAAGAAAAAGAAGATCAAAAATAGGAACAGTAAAAATGACAGCAAACCCACAGTTATTAACGACCACACATAAAACAAAAACGAGAGCAAACTAGGCAAACAACTAGAACATGAGGGTTGCCAATAGGGGAGTGGGAGGGGGAGAGGGGGGGAAAGGTACAGAGAATAAGTAGCATAGATGATAGGTGGAAAATAGACAGGGGGAGGGTAAAAATAGTGTAGGAAATGTAGAAGCCAAAGAACTTATAAGTATGACCTATGGACATGAACTATAGGGGGGGAATGTGGGAGGGAGGGGGGTGGGCAGGATGGAGTGGAGTGGGGGGGAAATGGGACAACTGTAATAGCATAATCAATAAATATATTAAAAAATAAAATTTAAAAAAAAAAAAAAAAAAAAAAAAAAATCTTAGGATGTCGCTTTCAGAAGTTGATCTTCTAAGCAGAACCAAGTATTACCTGGCAGACCTGTGTCTTTCTTTCTGACACCAAATAACATTGATAAGTGAATTGCTCATAAGAATAATAATAGTAATAGAGGTTGCCCTGCCATTTGAAGAGAATTTACAACGAAACCATTTATTTGGCTCTGTGATTATTTATACACGTTGATTTTAAGACAGCACACAGGAGACTTTGCCAGGAAAATTTAAAGTTCAAGCAGAAAAAATAATCACGATATCTTTCAGTCATTTGCTGCTTATATTTGTTTCCCTGAAATGCACAGCTAAATGCTCTCTACATACAGCTATCACTTGGTAGACGGGGTGTATCTTATTACTGGGTTATTTTCCAGTACATTTGGTGTAGTTAAGGTAAAGTGTATTAACTTTCTCTCAAAATAAAGATGAAAACAGAGTTGTAGGGGCTGTGAATACTTCAGCCATTGTCAGGAAGTTAAGAACTGACAGGAACTCCGAATAATCAACTCTGCCTGGTGCATACACCGTCGTTTTCCCCTGGGGTATCTGGTCTAATCATACAATGTATCTGACTGGCATGAATGTAGAATTACTTTCAATAAAGATTTTATTTCAAGCTTGGATGATTTCCCCCAAAACATCTTGTCACTAAGGCAAAGTATATCATAGAATATCTGATTTTTTCCCCCTACAAGTCAGCTTTTGAGGGGGAAATATACACATTTCAACTCAACTACTCAACTCAGGTCAATTCACTCTAACAGATCACATTTTAAAATATCTAGACTGATTAAAGATTTGCTATGTTAAAGAAATCAGAGAGCTGTCAAAGAAGGCTTACCCTACAGTCTGCAAATGTAAAGAACACATAGCACATTCGCTCATCTACAATCTGTGCTCTCCCTGTGGTAGCCTCCGATCCCAGGGCAGGCAGGACAGATGACTCTACAAGCTAACACCCGGCTTCTAGAACATTTATCTTTTTTGCAAGTAAGGAACATTTAAAGGTCACATCTTCCAATAAGTTCGAGATTGTTTCCAGGCTATATGAGAAATATGAATGGCCTGGTCGTGATCACACTAAAATGATCTTCAGTTCTCTATTTATCCTTCTCTCTGTCTCTATCCCGTTCTCTTCCTTCATGATGCTAAATTAAGCCAGCTCAGTGCGTTCCCGAGAGCAGTGCAGTAGCAGTACATCACTCTATTTTGAATTAACTGAAATGTTTCATTGTGTGCTTGCTTACATTATTTCAGCCTTGGTGTCACTTTGTTTCATTTATGCTTGGTTCATACAACCTTAAAAATACCTTATGTTACCTACAGAGTTCCACCTCCTACTCACTGAAAGCACACAAATCACATGGTTTAGCTCTACTGTGATAGGAATAGTTATTTTAATATTTAATAATAATAGCACATTATATTTATACAGTGTTTTAAATTCAAAGTCCCTCTTATCTCTATTACTATATTTTATGACTAACGTATATAATATTATGATAAGACTCATGTGCAAGAATTGAAAACTCAGCGTGGATAAAACTCACAAGGCATGGAAACGCCTAGTAGATCTGAGTTTTGGCTTTTTGACTTAATGGGCTGTGTGACCTTTGCATGGGTCATTTTACCAAAAAGCTTTTAAACCCCGCTGCATGCCAAATTTGCCTGTGAAGCTTTTTAGAAACTCAGATACTTGGGCCTCAGCCCTGGACTACTCAATCAGAATCTCTGTGTGATCCCTTTGCTTTTTTAAAAGCTCTAGCCAGAATGGAAAACCAATGAGTTCTAACCTCCCTTTCTTTGTTTATAGAATAACAAGTGACAAAAGCAAATGTAATCATGCATAATAAACTTCAGTGTTTCTAAAATTTGCAAAGGGTTTTGCACACATTTTTAACTTAACCTTCAAAGCAACCCATGACATCAGTTTCTGGACAAGGAATCCAAGGCTCAGAGAACCTCAGAGAACAATTTATGATTCTGAGATTCCAGATTTCAGGTTTTCCCTAGAGCAGTGGTTCTCTCCCCAGGCAAGATGGAATAACACGCAGGGTTTATTGAACCCATATCTTACTGCAGGCCAAATGTAACAGATTGAGCCCTGACATTGACATGGTTCTGAATGTGCCACAGATGATATTAACATGCCGCAAGGACTACGACTCTGCTCCAGAATGACCAGAACAAATTTCGAAGATATAAAGTACTATACATAACGCATGATGGTTCTAACTCCATTTTGGTAATGATGAAACATGAATTTGGAATGGAAGGGAATGGTTCATGAACACAGAGCTGATCAAGGCTAGACTCAGGACTAGATTTTAGGTCCCCTCTTTCAGAAGCCAGTTCTCCTTCTACCAGAGATTTTTTTGATTCCCCAGAGCTCATAGCTACCATTGCAGGTCAGACATAACATGGCACCTGTTATCTATAAACTTCAACAGAAGGAGGGGTGGAGTGAGACAAGGACAAAAGAGAAGTCAGACTATGACGTGGGGCCAACAAAGCTTGGCCTGCCCACATTTTTCTGAAGCATCCATGTCCCATCAGAGTTGTCAGTAAATGGACCAAAATGACTCAGCCTGTCTACCCGCACTGTGATCAGTCATTGGCCAGGGGCTGTCCCTGAGAGTGTTGGGGTGCAGCTCTCTTCAGCCGAGGCAAAGCTTGCAGGAGCTGACTGCTGAAGCCGACTGCCGCCCCCCACCCCCTGTGGCTGGGTGTTCTTCCTTAAGACACATCTGGGCAGAGTATTTTGTGTCTATCACAGTCCACCATTTGTGTCACTGTAATCCATTTTTTATGTATATTCGAAGAACAGTTCCCCCAGGACTGCAAGGGGCCTCACTTCCCAAGGAAGCCTTTGAAGAAGAAGCTATAGCAGGGGAAATTCCAGCCCTGCAGCTGAAGCTGGGTCTGTGCCCACAGCTGACATTCATTGTCTCCCTCCACCATCCATTCTGGGAATCTCAGTTACTGCCCTCACCCTCAGTTATAGCCTCTGCTGGGCGTGGGAGCTGACCCAAAACAGTGACTCCCAATCTCATCCCTGAGGGATTCATGCTCCTAATCACTGTGTCTTCTCAGGCAAGGATTTCTGCACTATCCATTAAATATAGTCACTGAGCGACAGAGCACTTCGAGGCCTGTGTGTATCATCTGGATCCCACACATATTGTTCCCTATCTGCATTGTGTAACAATAACACTACCTCCTCCATTTGAACAGGGTCAATGACCCCTGACTAGAGGGTTGCTCTTTTTTTTGCCTGCTGGTCCCTGGATGCAAGAAGCTGGAAGTGCCCAGGAAGCAGTAGTAGCTGATACAGCAATGACTAGATGTGTTATTCTAATGCAGAGATACAAGCTGAATAGCATCCTTGTTGGCTGCCTATTTATTGGGCTCCTGGGGGATGCCATGTTCTACAAAATTAACCATCTTCATAGCTCTGAGTCAAGTCCTCTTGGCTCTCCCTTGGTCTCTACTGGTTATTATTATAATTGTATCTACCTGGCTACTAGCAATTAAGCCCACCTCCTGATCTTTATTATTTCCCTGCCATATCATCTCCAACACTATCAGGAAGCCTAGTTCTGTAATGGGCTTTCCTACAGCCAACCCTTATTTCCAGGGTAAAGGCCTATAATTTCAAACAACATTTTTTGTGGAGTATAAATGGTATTTAGCAATAGTTCTTCAATTTCATTGACCTTGTAGTTACTATCTACAACCTCCTACCATTGTTTTTAAGTGCCTAATATATTACACACTACCCCTCCATGGGTATAACATCCCAACTTACTACCAATGAGAATTTTAACATTTGGACTGCCACCTTGTGCCAAGACCCAACTGTACTTGCCTGTCACCACTGACAGACCCCTCAGTTCCAGACGGCCAGCAAGTGACTGAGCTTCAAATCCCCATTTTTGCTGGCTTCCTGGAGCAGCCTTAGAAGCAATAATCACAGATTAAGTTCCAAAACAGCTTGATATGCAGGAATTTATTAGGGATCAACTCTTATAGAAGGGAAACAGTGGGAGCAGGATCGGCAGAGGGAGAAGTTGAACCTTGATGTGAACCCAACTTAGCCGCAGCCAACCGCACAGGGAGCTCTGGAGTACACGCAGTCCTTCGTTCCATGGCAGGTGCAATGCTCACGTAGACCAGTCAGTGCACTTGAGCAAGGTGGCTCACTGCCACTGAGGCAAACCTTGAAGAAGAAGACAGCTGGAGTCCTTCTGCTAACCTCACTGTCCCCAGACAGGCAGAAAGTCCTTCCTTGAAAGAAAGCCTGAGTGGCCTATCTGTGTGTCTAAATCAGCCATCATCATTATCCAATTATTAGTATAAGAATAGTTTGTTAGCAGCCAGAGTAGGAAAGACCCTTTTACAAAGCCCTCTACAGATCATGATAATGGTCTCTAAAACACTGGACATTTAATCCTGCCCATAGAATTTATTATACAATAAGGGGGTACAGATGTGTGTGCTGGACAATAGAATTGTGAATTAGAACAACATTCCCATGTTCAAGAACGCACGCACAAACTGGCACTCGTTATATCTCCACCTCAACACAGATTATAACTATATATGCATGATAGCAAAATAAATAGTTTCTATACCTGAGCCAAAAGTGGAAGAGTTTGGATGTCTACAGATACATTGAGCGTTTTACCTAAAATAGAATTTGATGGTCAGATTTTAGATGACCAAGAAAAATGGTGTCACCTTCTTTAACTTCAAACATCTATAGTGGAGACCAGATAAAAATTGCATTCTATTCTAAATTCCTCTCACAAGTTTTGTTCAAATGAGGTACACGTTGGAAACTCATAGTCAGGTAGTACATGGGAAAGGAAGGTACCCTGCGCAATTATAGACCCTAAGAAGCTCTCAAGAAACACTAGCTCTCTTCATCTCAGCCTTTATGTTCTTATTATCTCAGAGTAGGTGTGAAACTCAGGTGTGCAAGAAACATAGTTATTGTGCCATAAGCAAAACTAATTTCTCTGTTAAGTTCCATTCTTCTAAATGATTTCAATCTAGTCAATTCATAGTCTCCTGTAGACATTTTCCTGGCCTGTTTCTAGCCCTGGAAGACAACACACAGCCTAAGCATTTGTAGGGCCAAGGAACATCCATTTATACAGGATTTCAATAAGTTTTTATTGAGCACCTAATACTATGGGCCAAACACTAATCTTGACCCAGGGATACTGCACTAAACAGAAACAAATAAAGCCCTGGTGCTCAAGATGTTTATAGTCTACTGAAGAAAGATAATAAAGAAGACAAGCAGGGTAGGAAGTGTCTGGCTTATGTCATCTGTCCAGGCTGGTCTTCATTTCCTTTTGGTTTTCTGTCATCATCCCCAACATCCAATCCCAGGTCTGAGTTTCGGTCCCTGTTCAGGCAGAACTCTGTGAGGCTATTTTAATGCCACCTTTTGCCTTGATATATACCATGCAGTAACTTTTATTTAACTATTCCTGATATATTGAACATGAGGAATTCTGGAATCTGGCTGTATCCCCAGGTTTTCCCCAAGAGAAAAATATGGATCTGTCTGATCTCATAATCCCCAAACCTTCTGACAGCCTGTATCCCCAGGAAAGAGGGATAGGAAAGGCTCGGGACTCACCACCTCTCTGGGAACTCACCAGAATCTCATCTCTCCTCTCTCTAACTCTCCTTCTCCCAGTCCAGAAAATCTCTCTTTTCTCTGGCAGCCTGGCTCTTCATCTACCTCCCATTCCATTGGTGAAGTCATAGCTGCAACTTGAGTTCTTGAACATTTCAATGTTTGAAACTCAAAGGTACATTATTCTTTGCAATTCAAATACCCTCAGTTGCAAAAATCCAAAGCACTTTCTCTGCCATTCTGCTGTACTATCCCTCCACTAAGGTCAAAAATGCTGCTGACTGAATCTTGGGGAAAGGCAAGAGGTACAAGGAAGGGTAGGGAAGAAACCTCAGTTGTTATACTTTACTCCACCTCGTCTCAAGTGATATTTTGACTTTCCAAGAATGTGCACTCTTTCATCATTAATCTGGGTGCCCAGATGACATTTTAAATGTCACGTACTTCCATCCAACACAGGAATCTTAGACATTTCTGTATGCCTCCTGATGGGAAACTCATGCCCTTTTTATGCACAAAATATTTAATAACCTAGATAAATGCTCCTTGTACCTTTCTAGTATACATATGGAAAACCCTATAACAATCAAACATTAATAGTAGTAATAGCTAATTGATGGGATTATGAGGGATTTTTATTTTCTATTTTCACTTGCCTGCATTATCTAGGATTTTTATAATAAATATGAATCCTTTGTAGCAGCCTAATCTATATTCACAACTGTAATTCTGGACAGGAAGGGCACATCAGTCTCTGGGCCAGTTCTAGGAGCTGAATTTACAAGATGACAGCTGACTTTTTCTTCCGCATCATGGCTGTCTGCATTCAGTCATCATGGCTCCCTATTCTTTTTTTCCAAATCACACCTGTGTGGTCCCGTGGCTCCACCGTTGAGGAGCACATCACTCCGCTGCGCACGCTCTCCTTGGGGCTCTCCAGTTATGCAGAGTCTCTCTTAAAGACGAGTCACTGCAGAAAGTATCTAAAACTCAATTTTCCTCAGCCAGTAAAATTAAGCACGGACAATTGAATGATGATAGCCCAATTGCAAATGATTCTCTTTTAGCTATTCGGGGATCTTTAAACGAAAACACAACTTTCAAGTGAGTGCTGAAGATTTGATGTAGGTGCCTTTAGTGGGAAATGAATAGCTGTCCTCTTCACCTATGTGAAAAGGGAAAATAAAAGGGAG
The DNA here is from genome assembly GCF_022682495.2 of Desmodus rotundus. NCBI lineage: Eukaryota > Metazoa > Chordata > Mammalia > Chiroptera > Phyllostomidae > Desmodus > Desmodus rotundus. The sequence continues at coordinate 134,427,377 of NC_071388.1, forward strand.
GTTGATGAATTCTGACTTTGCATATTGATAGTGTTCCTTTTAGTTTTTCTACCATCATACGGCAAATATTTAGGTCCTGTATTTCCCACTAGTATCTTGTAATTGGTGCCTTAGTCTACTCAACCTAATTAACGCTGATCCATGCACAACCCCCAACATTCTGTATAAAGTGCTACTAGCACATTCTAGTATTTTTAAACGTCTATTGAACAAATTCTGGGTATAGAATAATGGGAGTCTTATAATTTTTTCCTTTGTAAAAATATTTCCAATGTTTATTTCCTAACCTTTCTCCCCCAAATCCCAGGATGGTGATATTGTCAGTGGTACCGGTAGACCAGCAGAGCTCAGGGAATAAAATCCAAGACTTCTCCTGCTGGCAGGGTCAGTCATGGATGGCTAACACCATTTTAAAGCCCGAGAGAAAACACCTAAAGGAACTCATAGCTGAAATTCTCAGGCTGTCTCACCAATAGTGCAGTTCCATTCACAATGAGAAAGTAATGCTTTCAGAAGTTTAAAACACTGTGAATCTGGAGGAAAAGGTTGGTTTTTCTTCTACGTGAACACCCTTCTTTTCTTTGTAAATATATTCTTGGATGTGAATTAAATGATTAACAAATTAAAATATGTCTCCCAAGACTTTTTGCTGACTCTCTGACTCGCTTCCCTTCCAAGTCCTTCTTAGGCCGCAGGCCTCACTTTTGGGAAGCCCTTGAGTTCAAATGCAAAATTTTTGAATATTAGTTATTTGATAAAGAAAACATGTATATCCCAGAGTAATAACAATCTTCATCTTACTATAGGTGTTGTCACTTACTATGTGGCTTTGATGAAATCATTAAATCTTTCTTTAGGTTTATTTTTTTATCTGAGAAAATGCATCTGAAAATTGTCTTTCACAACCAAAAAAGCAAAAAATGGTTGGAGGAATATTCCTAATATGTATTAAAGTTACAGTGATTTAAATAGCAAGGTGCTGGTTTAGAATACACACAGAACTATCAACAGAGTACAATGTACCCAGTGTGTGTGTCTATGAGTGTAGAGAACTGATCAATGGAGAATGGGTGACTTTCTGAACAAATGTTACAGCGGGATTAGCTAGCTTTGGGAGAAAAAAAATTAATTTAGATTACCACCACATTTCACACAATAAAAAATATTTAAGATAAATTAGAGAATGACAAAATGAAATCATTAAAGAAAAACTAGAAGAAAACATTGATATTTACCTTATCTCTTTGAATGGATGAACTTTATAATAACAAAAACAATGGTAGAAATTCCAAAAGAAATAGTGCTAGATATGACAGCATAAAATTTTAAGTAAGTAAAACTAAGGAACAAAAAAAATCTGGGAGAATCTGGGAGAATTTAAATACAACAAAAAGAATAAAATGTGATGCTTTTTAACACATAAAAAACTCACAAATCTACATATGTAAGATGTTCATTGAGCATTGTCTGTAATAACAAAGAATCAGAAGCAACCAAAAGCCCACCAGAAGGACGTTGGTTAAATAAATTAAGATATTTTCATACTATAAAATATAACAACTTTTTTAAAAGGATGAAGTATTTTTATATGTACTGACTTGGAAAAATGCCCGCAATATATACTTAAGGGGAAAGAAAGCAAATTGTAGCATTTTATGCATTTTAATCTCAGTTTTTAGAAAGAAAAAATATATATGCAGATAGGTAGATGGATAGATAGATAAAAATTCCAGAAGGAACACCCATCTGTTAATTATAGTTAACATAAAGGAATTTTAATTAAAAATGAGAGAATTTTACTTTTTTACTCTACATACTTCTGACTGTACATTTTTCAAAGACTATGTGTTAGTTTCATTGTACAAAATAAGTAAATGGATTAAACAAACAAACTGACAAGCTCTCAGTAGGAAAGAGGCAGAGGATAGGAACAGCTATTCTCAGAAAAGAAAACCCACATGAGTGCTGCTTTCTTATTTTTCCCCATTTCCTAAATTCAAAGAAAGACCATTTTAAAACCTATCAAATTGACAATTACTGTAAAATGATTAATACCAAATGATAACAATGATAGCAGGACTATATGTTACATGCAGTGGAATGTGCTAACATTTCTCACATTATCATATTCTAAGAAAAGAAGAGCCCTCACTGGTAGCTCAGTCAGTTAGAACATCGTCCTGATACACCAAGTTCATGGGTTGGATCTCTAGTCAGGGCACAAACAAGAACCACTCAATGAATGCATAAATAAGTGGAACAACAAAATCCATATTTCTCACTCATTCTCCCCTCCCTCCCATTTTCCCTCTGAAATCAACAATTAAAAATTTAAAAAAGAAAAGAAGAGTCATAACTTAATGACTTAATGCAAATTGTCAAAGTGTGGTCTCCTGACCAGCAGTATCATCTTCACCTGGGAACTTGTGAGAAATGCAGATTCTCAAACACCCTCCCAGACTTGCTGGTTCAGAAATCCGGGAATAGAGGCAAGCAATTTGTGTTTCAACATGGCTTCCAAATCATTCTCATGAATGGTACAGTTTGGGAACCACTGATCTAGTTGTTGCATTTCTATTATTTTGTCTTATAGCAGGTTTTTTTCAACAGCAGCACCATTGACGTTTTGAGATGGCTAATCCTTTGTTGTGGGGGCCTGTCTTGGGCATTGCCGAACGTTTAGCAGCCTCCTTTGCTTCTCCTCAGTAGATGCCAGTAGCAACTCCCCTCTCAGTCACGACAGTCGAAAATGTCCGCAGCACTTGCCAAATGCCTCACGGGGATGGCTAAATTGCCTCTGGTTGGGAACCACTACCTGAAAAAATACAGCCAAACCTTGGTTCTCAAACGTCTTGGTTCTTGAACAATTTAGTTCACAACCAAGTTGTTCATGGAAAAAAAGTCTCAGTTGTGTAACAAAATAATTTTGATTCTTGACTCCAAAGCCCTTTCATGCTAATACCTCTATGAACAGTCACACGTCTCTCAGGCAACAAACAAATAAGATTTGCTTTATGAACAAATCACTTCTCAGTTTTCTGAGGTTCCACTATACTCCAAACTATGGAGGATGAGTACATTGAAAGATGTTTTAACATATCAGTTTCACTTATACTAAGAAATCATAGATTACAATCCACTCTGTCCCATATAAGGTAATGAATAAATAAATATCACATACGTATGAGAATAATAAAGATTATTTATATAAGATAAAAGTGAAAAGTATTTGATATAGAATTATATAGAAAGGATTTTTTGCATAGGTATGTAAATAAATTCTTTATATCTACCTTTATAACAACTAAGTCCTGGTACTGCCATTCTGCTGTTCAACAACCAAGAATGGATCCTCATTATCTTTAGAATTAAATCCAAAATCCCTACCAAGGCCCATAAGTTACCCCACAGCCTCTCCTACCTTCTTTGCCTCACTCCCCGGCCTCCAGCCACACTATCTTCTCTGTCCCTAGACCCACCAAAGAGAACCTCACCACTGGCTTTCTACCTACTCATCCCTGGCTGGAGTTCTCCTTCCCCTGACGTGCATCTAAGTAGGTCTCTGCCCAGGCGTCCTTTCCATAGGAAGGCCGTCTTCTGTGCTGAGCGCCTTGACTGCTACATACAGCGCTTCCACCACTCCCTGCTCCCCAGAGTTAGCAGGGGCTGCATTATCCGCAGCCAACCAGGCCCCGCCCACACTAAGTAAACAAGCATCTCTGTGGACAGATTTGAAGATATTAGCATTGTTTAAAAAATTTCTCCAGGGTCAATGCAAGAACAACTACTTCTCTTTTTCCTAGTTTCTCTGGAAGTATTTCAGTGCCTAAACTCGTATTACATATTGCTTTGTTTGTTGTCTGGGTCTCCTTCTAGATCATGAGCTTCCTATGGGGAGGGACTGTGTTTTACTCACTGCACCATCACCAACGCCCAGAACAGTGTCCAGCACCTCCTAGGCACTCGGTAGATATTTATGAATGGTTACACTGAGTTACGGTTGATGGTTACTGCTGGATGCTTTTTCTTTATTATACTTTTCTAAACTTTTAAAATTCTCTTGAATCAAATGTGTTACTTTATAATCAGAAAAAAGAAATTGAAGCTGATATTTTAAAACTGTCTTTCAAAATTTTGATATAGTTGAAGAATCATGATTAGAATGTAATAAATATCCAACAAGTAATAATAACTCTTACTGTTTCTTTACAACGTTATCTACTATTTAAGGGATTTGGCTATAATAACCCACTTATCTATGGTTGTTATCACATTATAAGATACATATTACAACTGGAAATAAGTAATTTTGAAGTCTATGGGCTATTCCTTCTTTTTACTTTATCATTCCACCTATTTTATTAGATATTCAGAATATTACTTTAAAAGATACTTAATAATCTCCCTATAATGTCCAATCAATAAAAATAAGAAGCAAGTGAATAATTGAAAATATTCAATCTTCTTCACTGAAATCAGTTCAAAGAAGGTACTTAATAAATGCAAAGAATAAGGCCGTGTCCAGTATGAATACGCAGCTGCCGTATGAAGCTCCCTTTCTATCATGTGCTTCGAGAACTACATACACATGGCTTTCCAGATTATTTAAAAGCAAAAATGCATAGCCCTGACTGGTGCAGCTTAGTTGGTTGGGCATCACCACACAAAGCAAAAGGTCGCCAGTTCTATCCCTGTCAGGGCACATGCCTGGGTTGTGGGTTTGGTCCCCGGTCAGGGCACGTACAAGAAGCAACCAATCAATGTTTCTCTCCCACATCGATATGTCTCTCCCTCTCTTTTTTCCTCCCTTCCCTTCTCTGTAAAAATAAGTAAGTAAAATCTTTTTTAAAATGGTAAATTTTATTTTTTAAAAAAGCAAAAATGTGTGAATATATCAATTTAGGAGAATAGTTGCTAATTTGTTTAGAAAATAATAATATATGATATTTAGATCTAAATTTAAAGACTTTACAATTAATTTAAATTAACTGACTTATAAATCAACATATACAAATAGATGGATTACTAGTGAAGGACCACCCTGAAATACATTAGTGTTAAATGAAAAATCATTGGTGAGTGCTTCTCTGTTTTTACAACATTTAAAAATTTTTCTGACATATAGCCATGACTTTAAGGGAGAAGGTGGAATTCCTGCTAAGTCCCCAATTATTTATATATATATATATATATATATATATATAGAGAGAGAGAGAGAGAGAGAGAGAGAGAGAGAGAGAGAAAGAGAGAGAGAGAGAGAGAGAGAGAGAGAGAGAGAATGTATATATATATATAATATCCACTGTAGACAGCAGTATAACCTGTGCAAATTGAGGATAGGCAAGCATATGGGTAGCATGAATTACCCCCAAAGTACCTATAGCACACAAGAAACACAAATTAAGCACGTTGAAAATGTATTTTATTTTTAACAGCCTCTTTCACTTAAGTGGTCAAAGTCACAATGAACATTTCACACACGGTGGCTGAGCTGTATTTTGCAAGCCAGGTGTGACCTGATGGCAGCAGGACATTTACCGCCGCACTTTTCCCATTCAAGTTAAACGACCTTCAAGTTACGTGTGTTGGAAAATCACGGCATTACAGAGATAGGGAAGGGAACACTTTTAATACACTTCCAATAACTTGAGAGTTGTCCTGCAGGCAATTATGTGGCTTTCAACTTCCTTTGCAAGTCATTATAGCCACAGCAAAATTCAAACTTAAAAGGAAGTTTGCATCCATATATCTGTTTAGAGCTGGATTATTATTAAATGCTTTGGCCTTCTTAATTCAGCATTAATTTTGAGTTTTATAGTAAAGCTCTTTTTCAGTTTGAGTCATTTGGCTATAATTTTAAGCAACTAAGAAATTTCTTTGGGTTAGCAATTCAGCTCACTCTTGGAAAAACTTACCCAGTATAAGGCTGCAAGGATTTTTTTGTCTGGAGTCCAACATCTGTAGCACTGGATTATAGATTGTTTCTAAAATAATCTTAAATTGATGGATCATTGCTACTTCCATTTGGTCTCAACAAGAAGTAGCTCTGGCATTTCCTTTCCTTTTTTATACTGTAAACTGTATATCATCCTTTTAAGCTCTTGCCAGAAAAATGAATTCTTACCCACTTCAAGATTTTATAAACTTGAATTTTACTTAGCGGTATAAGGATTCCTTTTACAATGAATATATATCAAGTGCTATTTCATGAACAAATTCATAAAATCATAATTATTTTTGTCAGACTATTTTAAACTAAATAGCATTAATAAGTAGTCTTTTTCGAGAGTTGCACTTTGAGGTCTTTTTCCTATTAGTCAAGCATCCACAGGCACTAAACTTTGCGCTCTTCATGTTGTTTGGAATCAGGTACTTTGCTCTAAGTATTTCTTAGGAGTAAATTAATGGTGGGTAAACAAACATGCAGAGGAATTTCCAAATATTGACCTAAGACCCAAATGTTTTTGCACCTTCTTACCCATCCATCCAGTTCACTGCTTGTTAATCTCTCAGCCAAGCCTTTGCTCTCACCTTTCTCCTTCCGATGTGCTCTTTTCCTTTTTCGTCTTTTATTTTTATCATAGAAGGGGAGTGTCTTTTCGGGTTTTGCTGAAAATAGGTTAAATTGTAACTTGAAATTTATATCACTCTGTGGAGTCTGAGGCCTAATGAAAACTCAGCCCTGCCAGAGGGGTGGGACTCTGCAGGAAGGACCAGAGTCTGACCCTTGAGTGAGCTACTGCATCGTCCTGAAGCTGGGGTGGCACAGGAGGGTAAAGTCCACAACGTGTTCAGACTTATTGAGTAGGCCCTTAGCAAAGCAACTAGAGCAACTTTTTTTTATGTGTGCTCCTCGTTGTCACTCAGGACAAACTATGACATTCAAGTAAGTCAAGTCACACCAAGAGAAACAAAGATACTTTCTGTAGGACATGTCAGAGCCTTTATTATGTCACTATGTATTGTGAATTTTCAAGAAGAAAAAATGGCATACAGTTTTCTTTAAAACTTATTTCACTCTGGAATGCTATTTTTGTGAAATATATCACAGAAATAGTGTGTTGCAGAACTCACTTTTGTGAAAGCTGTCCTGGAGATAGTGCCAAACCCATAGTAAAAATGTATTTAGTTTCTGAATCAGATTCCCCCCACTCCAGTAATACAACTCAACTTTATTTTAAGATACTGGAAATACAACCTATTCTTTTTGGAGTTTTTCATCTTAAATAGTAGATTGATTTTTTTTGGGGGGGGGGGCATGCAGAGCTCTTATTTCTTTCAATAGCCTCTGTTTGTCCTGCACGTATGTTTTACTAGTTGAAGCCTTCGGAAATAATGGCACCTACAGTTCTCAGCTGGTCCCACAGAAATTCTGATATCCCTTGTTCTGAGGTTAAAAAAAACCTAGGATTTAAAAAATTTGTAGGATAGTATTCTAGCTATTTTTTGAACTTGTGGTTGACTTTCTCTGTGGTCCTAAAGTAACCACCTAATTATTTAAGAGTCTACTGAGGTAGAGACTAGGTACATTCATATTTAAATAATGAAGTTTATAATAGCATTAAAACATTTTCCCAAACATCCCCAGTTTGGGGGCCTTCATTGCTAGAAATGTCTATTTCCACTGTCTATTAGAAAGGAATCTCATCTAACTTAAATGTTAATATGAGCATATATATTGCCTATGTACATGAATCATAGAGTTTAGTAGTTGGTAACTTCCACCCTAAATTAGTCTTCACTTTCAGCATCTTTTCCAATGTAAAGATTGACTAATTTGTCAACATACCAACTACCAGTTAGTTGATATTTAAAACATAAATTGTCAATAAAATCTATATATTATACACCCACAAACAAGCATACATTTTGTAACAGTAACTAACAAAGATAGCGTGTATTCTATATAATAAACATCCACGTTCTTTTACTTTTTTTCCCCTTAACTGCATTTGATTTTTCTAAGAGTTATTGCAAGTAACTTGATTTTCCCAACTCAGGAAAAAATTCCAATCTAAGAAAATTTAACCTGCAGTAATGCAAATATAACAAAAATACAAAACTATGTGTTATTTTGTAAAATCTACTTGTAAGAGATTATTTTAAAGCATTCATTAGTTAAAGTTGGTGTTATTAAAATCAAATAAGTGTGCAGAGAAATGGACACAGAGGATGCAGGTTTGAGATCAATGATTGTTCCATATTTACACGTGCATAAAAGCACAGTGCGAACATTTGTACACAGAAAACGTAGGAGACGGATGCAATGGCAGAAATGCATTACAGGAGCTCTCTTCCATGACCCACCAGCTAAAGCAGAACCCTTTTCCCAAGAGGGGTGCTATCATGCAGCTCCGGCCTCCTACTTTCCACCCTATGTAAACTCAGTCTGGGTTTCCTCCTCTAGCTTTGGCCATGCTCTCGATTCTGAGGCCAGAACTTTTGCTGAAAAAGAAAAGTATAAAAATCTATGGAGAAATTGCTGACCATGAATTTGTGCTATGGCAAGTCACAAATGCATGGCTTTGGTCCTTGTCAATCTCTTTCAGGGGGGAGAAGGCATACCGTCTTGGTCACAGGAGGGGTACTTTAGAGATTTATGTTTGTGAAGGGATGGAAATAAAGCAAGTCTTCCTGCCTCCTCTGCATGGGGGCTAGGTAGGTCCACATAGGTCAAATAAAGAGTCCTCCAAAATCCAACCAGTGTGCCAGTGTTCAATAATGGGCTCTGAGACCAAAGACCCCACTGCCTTGCAGTGAAGTGTTCCTTTGCCTCTATATATTCGCTATGCTCATATATCCCTTGGCTGGGGATGTCTGGCCGAATTTAGTATTTCTTCGTGTCCTGTCCTTCCCTGTCTCCTTAACATCACTAAATTCTCCCTCTTCCTAATTTTAATATAAAACCAAGTAGTCCTCAATATTAATAATTAGCATTTTTAAAGTCTCAATTTATAGAATAGGACTTTACTTTCTTTTTAAGAATCCTGTGTTGAAGCAGGGAAAGCATTACCATTAAGAAAACCACATCCTAATGCTTCATTGGTATTCCAGCTCTCCGTACAGTCTTCACACAAGCAAACATTTCTGATTCCAGTGGAACTCCTTCCCAGTGCGGATGGTCCCGGATTTGGCATTTTATTGAGATGCGAGCTAAGTTGGCTGACCCAAATAAATGGAGTGACTTAGAATTTTGCCATACACCTAAATGTCTCAGATCCTACCTTCTCTACTACACATATTCCGGTTAGCATTTGTCAGGAACTCTCTACTCACACTAAACACTAAAAATATTTTTTCTCAGCCTTTGTGTCTACCTTCCATCATTAATTGTACATGTAGTTTTCTACCTTTCACATTTGGATTCTCATGCATTTTACGCATGTCTCACCTGTTTCCTCCGTTGGCTATAAACACTTCAAAGTCTGAATCCTGTTAAATCTGCACAGTAACTTTTGCTGCTTTATGTAACATTTATTCATTTCACAAACATTCGTAGAGCACCCACAATAGCCAGGTACTATGGGGATAACAAGCTATGAATTCTTTCCCCCAAAAGTCATCAGTGCTATTTCCATACAGTGGAGTATAAAGAATAGGAGATTAAATAGTTGCCTTAGACGTTGTTTCTCCGAATCTAGAAAAATTTTCCCTTATGTTACATTCCCTGTTTTGTCAAAGCCAATCAGTAAAGGAAAGCCTTTACTTTCCTTCTCTAAATTGAAATTAAAAAAAAAAAAGAATTCAAGAATGCAGAACTTTATAATTCAAAAGTATAAAACTCCATAAAAAACTCCAATGGAATGTTTTTTTTCTATCTCCTTCTCTGTCTCTCTCCCCACAGGATAGTGGCCAAAGCTTCCAAGAACCTCATGTCAACCCAAAGCCTAGGGATTGTATTTGGGCCCACCCTTCTGCGAGCTGAAAACGAAACAGGGAACATGGCAATACACATGGTTTACCAAAACCAGATAGCGGAGCTCATGCTGAGCGAGTACAATAAGGTCTTCGGCTCGGAGGAAGACTGACAGACAAGACAACTTACTGAATATGTTCACATCTGTCTCAATGCCTAATATTTTTACATTTCTGTAAACATATTTCTGAAATATTTTTTTCCTTTCAAGCGACAGATGTCTCATTTTGTGAAAACTTAATGATAATTTTGTGTTCAAGTTCCAAACATTTGAATAAAATAGTTGACAATATTTGCCTATATGTGTTCTACATTAACCCCTTCAGCGCTCTTCCTTCTAGCACTTCTAGCTGTACATTGTGCAGGCTCCACATTATTCAGTAATGTGCAGAGTATGGCACATACCCCAAAAAATCATTTTAATGCAGCTCCTGGGCACGGGGTGTGTGGTTGTGTGTGCATAGATATGTGAGTGAGTGTGAGTGTGGCTGAGAGTATGTGCGCACACAGGTGAGCCTTCTCATTACCCTGGTTGCCTCATATGTGTTCCCACACTTCCCCTTATATGTGAGAAGAACCAAAAGAGGAAGAAAGGCAGAAATTAATAAATTTTAAATAAAACCAAGGAGGTCAGGTTCTTAATGAAAATCAACACATTTTATCTTTCGAGAACATTTTTATATGTGTAAATATAGTCTAGATATCCTTCGTGGTGGATGGTAGAATGTAAAAATTATTGTTGAATGACAATTTTTTTCTGAAGAGAAATGGCAGTTCAAAACATTTGCCATTGGATATGTTTTTTATATATACCATTTGCAGCCCCATAAACATACTGTCTTATAAATTAGAAGCAAAATTAGTGCCCTGCAATTTTGATCTTTATATTATACAGGAATTGCATGACTGCTCAATTTTAATGTTAACATCCATTTTGAAGCTTTGTCAAACTGTATATCCTCCTTTTCCCTTGGCTGTGTCATTTTATGTAGAATTTTTATTATGCTTCTGAGGATGCTTTATTGGTGAATTACATTAAATCAATCTAGAAAAAATCTTTTTTAAAAGGCCTTTTTTCATATGCCCTAAGGATTACTTGACTAGACTTGGATTGCTTTCTCCATTTGATGGTTAGTTTCAGTTGTCATCAATAAACAAAAGGGTAACTGTCTCGGATATATCAAACATTGTTTTATTTTGAAAAGTATGTTCTAGCTGAACACATCTCAAACCGAGTTTTGTGAAAATACTCTGCTGATAAAAATGTAGACTTACGTTTGACAGCGTTTTAATCAAATTCAAATGGAATAAATAAAACTAATCCAGTATGATAAAGAATAAGTCTAGTTATCGATTTGTTCATGAAGTGAAAAATAAAGCATGTAAATAAAACACGTGAAGCACGAGTCCAAGAGCAAACACTGAGAGCAATAATGAGCTCAGAGGCACAGGGCCCCGTGTCGATGGAGTCTACGGCAGAGAGCCTGCTCCGGAGAGAGCCGCACGTGCAGGCAGCTCCAGCTCCCACAGAACTGCCTAAGGAAGGAGAGACTTCCCTTGCCCTCTTGAATGTCTTCATTTTGGCAATGGCGCCAGTACATCGGCTCATGGCCAGGAACAGAGAAACAGCCACAATAAATGCTGAAGTGTGGTTTTATCAAGTGGGACGTATACACACACCACAAAGCCAAAGAGAATCACATGAGGCAGAACCCGATGACCTAAAGGCACTGGTAACAATGAGCTAACAGACCTGACAGCTTTAAGCTCATGTATTTAAAGTTGTACTTATGCCTTTCAGAAAAACATGGAGCTGTCAAACAAGAGTTTCTGGTAGACTATTTCAAGTCTTTCTCATTTCCATGACATTCCATATTCTCAATTATGCCTTCCTGAAGACTTTAGTTACTTCTCTTTTTGAAGGGTGAGAGCGGGGTTGGGGGAGTAGGGTTAGGTTCCCAGAATTAAAATCTTATCCCTTCACATGGTCATCTTTGAAGTAATTCAGGAAGCATCAGCCCGAGGGAAGCAGCACTAACAGACGAAGAGAAGTGGAACTACCTGCTCTGAGCATGGTCTCCCCACCCCTCGACTCTGCAGCCTTCCAGGTTTATAATCTCCAAAAGCACCAGCTTCTTGATTTTCAATTGCATGGGATTTAGCCGGATTCAAACCCCAGCTGTGCCTTGTCCCTGCCTGCTAAGGACATTTAATCAGAGACTGTGTTTCCTCTCTGGGAAAAGACCATTCCAAGGTGCTGAGCCAAAAGTGCCCATCACAGGATCTGATTTGTATGCATTCTAAAGGCCTGAAAAGGGTCAGACCAAAAGGTCATTAGATTCCACAACATCTCACATCCAGCAACGATGGTTGTATCAACCTAACTGTTCCAAGTTTAAAAGCCAAGATTGTAGGTATCATGGGTTAACTCACTAAGGTATTAGATTTTGTAAAACCAATCAATATTCTCCATCCAGAACCCATGAAAAGACAATGAGTATTTGTTTATCATCTTGTTTGAGCCAGGTGCAAGTCTAGACTCTACTGATAAAATATAAAATAAGGCAAATATCCCTACCCTCTCTAGTTTCACAGTCTGGTCAGGGAGACGATCAATTAAGGATTAGTTACACTTCAGTCCAATCAGGAACCACACAGTCCTGGTAACCATGTAGCCCCAGGGTTCAGCACTTATACATAGAGATATTCAAAAAGTATTTTTATCCAGTTTTATTGATGAAAAGGTATTTTTGAATGAATGAATGAATGAATGAGCAGAAGCGAGTACAGAGATACTAACAAAGCTCAGTGGTTGACAAAGAACCAGCGAACAAATTGTACCTGGGCGTGACAGATGAATAAGAGTCCATGGGAAGGTAGGCCTCTCAATATAATCCCGACCAATGCATGAGATGAACCAGACAAAGAAAAATGTAGAAGACATACTAAGAAGCAGGAATGGCATGGACAGAATTGTGGGAGACCCCATATCTCCAAGGGAAAGTGAGAAGTCGAGTGAACAGAGGATGTAGTGCAGGCCTGGCCATTTTGGAGGATGGAGGTGAAGAGAAATGTTGGGGTCAGATAGGTCATGATAAAATATTTACATTTAATCCTGTAGGCAAAAGAAGGAGGTTATAAAATAAGAAAGCCATAGTGAAACTTTATCAGAAAAAGAATCTCTAAATTCATCAGAAGGCAGAAGAAACACTACTTTGAGGACCCTGGCATTTTCTTGTGTAGGCGTTTGTATGCTCATATGTACGTGCATGTGTTTGGGTATGCGTGTACACTCTGTAACATTTTCTAGGAATGAAATGAGAATTCTGTATTTTTAGAAGCATTTCTCTATTATGATGAGAAAATATCCTAAGAAATTATAGCCTTAAGATAATGGAAGCACAAGTACCATCAGTCTTCCTGGAAAAACAAGCTAGTTAAGTGCATCCCAGTTCAGCCTGGTCTTGCATGGACTCACCCGAGGCACGGGAGGTTGCCTCTCTCATACTCACACGAAAAGCTTCTTGGAGATGGCATTTATTTTGTACTGTATGTTGAGAGTGCCATATGACAGGATCACCATGCCACAGCTCGTAATTGAAAGCCATGTGATGGTACTCCCTATCCAATTAGAAAACAAAGGATCCAATTAAGAAAAATTAGAAAAGCTGTTAAAAGAGAACAATCACTTGTCAACGTTGCTGTCCTTATAGTTTAACACAGCCAGAAATTGACCTGTACTTTTCCTTTTCATATTTATTTTTGTGAATTATAAGGTAATCACCTTGTCAATTCCTAATTAAAAGGACTTATGCAAAGATTTCCATTCAAAAAGACCGTCACTAGAGCTTTGGGTCAAATTGCTCTGTTGTCAAAAATAAAAAATGACACCAAAACAATATCAACTCTCCTGGGAAAATCAAATCTTACTTCAAACAACAAAGACTTTCTTCGAACATAATGATCACATATTATTTCCTCAATTAAAATGTTTCATCTTATCTTTAGGAAATAGTGAATTTTTTTCTCTTTTTTTTTAAACCAAGTTTTGCAAACTCCAAGTTTTGCTTACTGGTGCCAAGCAGGTAACATAAGTGATAAAGAGGGGCAGGTTTCAGGCATTGTGAAGTAGTAGCAGCTGGGGAAAGCTTAAGCCAACCCCTGACCAAAAGGGTCAGCTTCTACTTGGCTCAAGCAACATTGCCTATGTGGGAATGTGGGCACAATTTGCCATTCCTTCGGATCTTTCATGGAAAGCCAGAAATTCAGAAACATATGTGAAACCTGATTTTTAAGGGCACCTAATAAAACATATATGTGCCCACTCAGCCCAAGCACTTTCATTTTTGTGAACTCACTGTTAAACCTTCAATGTTGCAAAGCCTGCTCCCCAGAAAATGTAGCACCTGAAGCAAGTGGCAGGGATGTGGAAATGAGCCAAAGCAATGTGTGCGAGGACAAAAGAGGCAGACTACTTACTTAGGACTGGCTCTTTGCATCCTAGGCAAATTATCTACTCTATCTGGGTCTCAGTCTTCCCATTATGAAATAGAATGTGTAATATTTGCCTTACCTTGCCTCTGAAGAACTATCTATTGGAATCACGAAGAAAATTAAAACAGGTAATACACCATGAAACTGTACATTGCTCCTACTGGATAAGATAATAGCCCTCCAGCTTACTGACTAACAATTAACTTCATCATCCTCTAAAGATGATGAGAAGGAAGGTGGGAACCAGGCTCTGAAAGGCCTTGAAGGCCATACCAAGAAGTTTTATATTAAGTCTTTAGTCAATCTGGAGACCCTAAAGGTCATTTAGCAAGAAAGTGACTTTATCAGAGCTGTAAAGATCCCTCTGGCGATTTTACGGAGCAGTGTTTGAAGCAGGGAAAAATTATAGGCACCATTGCCAGACAGAAGATTTTCATCACAGTACTGTTAATGCAGATCTGAATTCAGAGTGGTGACAACAGATATGGAAATCAGTTTTATGGAGCATCGTGCTACTGAACCTCTGAGCTAATAGAGACTCCTGCGTGCAAAGCACTATTTGTTGTCACACAACTCCTACAGCAGGCCCAGTTCCAGCTGAATTGCTGGGTTGGGGTAGGGACTGATTCTGGTACTCTGACAGTAATTTGGCATTTATCAGGAACCATCTTAAAATGTTTTGACCAAGTCATTCCCAGGTCAGATGAGCATGCACGCTATACCATCTGCTTCCTGATGGTCACGACGCCATTTTCATTCCTCCGGCTCCGATGCCTCCCTTCTTTCTCCTCAGGCAATACTGCTCCTCTGGCCTCCCAGAAGACCCTCAAAATAAATTAGTCCTGAAAGACTAATTTTGATTAGCTAATATTTACTGAGTGCTTGTTCCATGCCAAGAACTGCATTGTACATGTATTATTTCATTTAAACTTCACAACTCTAAGGAGGGAGGTATTATTATCTTTAACTTATACCTGAGGAAATTGAGGAGATATTGATGGAATTATCCAAGTTCATGAAGTTAATAATTGACAATTTAGTATTTGAATCTCAATAATATGACTCCAAAGTGCCCTGCCTTCACCACTATACCATCTGCTCACCGGATTAGGAAAAGGAACTGAAAAAAACATAAGCACATGAACACCCTGAATATGTATACGCCATATGTGGGTACCTGGTCACTCGCCCTCTAAAACGCCTGATGAGAATTTTATTTTCATACTGATTTTCATGAAAGGGCAAGCGAGATATTAAGTTTTTTCCCAAAGAAATAAAGAACCCCTTTGTTGTTAGGGGTAAATGGCTAAATCTCAGTCATGTTATTGTTCTTATGATTTTACATTCAGGTACCACTTCATTTTCCTACATGTTTTACATACATTGTACTGACCACTTCACCATGCTATAGAGGGAGCAGACTGGAAACCTCTCTCACCACATCTTCAACAGCACCTGTTTGCGTGGCTTCTACTCTGTTACATCACATCTTCCCGGGTTGGACCAGATTTGTCAATGCCCTGTTATCATCGGTCATATCATACTGCCTCATACTGTGTCAAAATTCCATCTGGCCCTTTAGGGGTTCTGTGTGAGATGAAAAAATGGGTCCCCAACAATCTTTCTCTTTAAAACAATTGAAAAAGAGGCAGGCATCAAGACACGCTGGTCACATACTGCCAGAGAGTAATCCCGAATCATCCAAACGATGAGAGCACAGTGAACATCTTGTACAAAAAGATGACAAGTTTCTGTAGCAGTGTTGTCGAAATGAAAATGTCTAGCTGTGTTGGTGAGAGACCCGGCAGAAGGACGCACACATGTGCCCAGGCACGCATCCCTTATCCAGCTGATTTTTGCTATCTTACACGTGAAGTGAAAAATGCAGGGTCCCCGGAATTCTTAAGCAACCATCTGGATTCCATACAACACTCTTCTGTGGATGAGAAGAGCACCGTGAAAGCGGCGAGGGAGAGTGGAACACGACGGCTGCAGTTGGTGTTCGGTGCACACTTGGTGGACGACCGAACCAAGATGAACACCCAGAACATAAGCAACATTAGTAACACTAAGTATGAATATAATTCACCATGGGGCTCCTATCGACTAGTCATAGCAAGTTAAACCCAGTCTCAGATCACTGGTATTTGTACGAACTCCTAGCCCCACCCACAGAAGGATCATCAAAGAGATATCCGGTCAACTCCCTCTCTTAAAGTCTAAGTCCCCAAGAAATGCTTATTTTTGAAGTTCAGCAGAAGAAAGACGGTGAGATTCGCTAAGGCCTGCAAGTCTAACAGAGAATTCTGACGTCCCGCTTTGGATCGGGGAGAGTCTAGGCATTTGTGACACCCAGCAACATCTTTCACTGCCCTCCCCACCCTGGGAAATATGATTGAGGTGTCAGATAAATGCTATAGAGCACAGGCTTTCTGACCATTGTATGAAAATCTCAACGGCCAAGAAACCTGGCAAATACAAAGTGTTGATCTGCAGTAGCCTCACTTTCCTCTGGCGCCATTTAAGCTGACAAATTTACTTCAGACACACACACACTCACATTTTAAGAGTAGGACTTGTGCTAACCATTCTCACATCACCAGCAAAATGTGTTCTAAGTCCATATTGTGCAGCATACTTGAAGACGTGTGGATTTTTCCACATCATTTGGTGACATTTTACACAGTTTAATTTCTGCTCTTTATTGCTAGACCCTACCTTTTTTTCCCCTTGCAAGCATCCACCAATGGGATCTCCGTTAGCATTTTAACCCTGGGCTCAGATTCTTTTCTCTAGTTCAGCATCTATTTGTGATGTTGCTACACAACTTTGCCATGATGTGACCATCTGTCGAAGTCCAGCCTCCCTGAGTGAGAGGAAGAAGATGGAGGTGTTCAGATGCTGGAGAGAGAAACAGAGAGTCAGTGGAGGAGGAGCCAGCCTCTGGGGCTGTGAAGGGAAGGAAGCCTTAGAGCTCCAGAGAGAGGTGAATGTGGAAGGCCCCAGGGAAACATGGGCCAGCTCAGGAAGTCCTGCTCCTGCGGTCTCTCCACAGGTCCAGGTGAAAGGCAGCTTTTAAGTTGGAGGGGGTGAAGGATACAATTGAAACTAAAATTAGTTTGAGCTCACTATTTTTCTAGCTATCAGTTCTAAGGTCACAGTCACTAAAACTGGAAACTTAAAAATGACTTCAAAAAGGCAAATGCTAACTAGATTTCACACTGGATTTCATTTTACTTGGCATTACAGAAAGAATGCAGGTATTAAATAGACTGTTTCCTGTATACAATAAGGTTAATTAGTAGTGAGGGATGGAAAATCAGTGTAGACATAAGTCTTTTCGACAGGTATCAAAAATAATCCCCTGATCCCTACAGACCCCAGCTGCATTGAAAGAGGAGCAATATAAAAGCTTCTTTAAGCACAAAATTTTCAAACATTCTCCAGGTGTCCGCAGCACCACTTAAATAGGCCCTGAGCCCCTGTGCATAGGCTGGCTCCTCGCTCCCTTCTCCTGCTCTTAACTTAAAGGCGCAGCTACTCCTGCTGAATTTTGAGGTGCAGCATAAAGGCTCTCCATACAAAGCAGCTGGGATTGCAAAGGGAGATGGACAGGAGAACAAAAAGAAGAATATATTGTGGCCTGAATGGGACTTCCCTAAGCTCCTTATCAATAAGGTTAATAAGGGTCTATGCAATTTACTGATCACCAAGATGGAACAACCCTCTTCACACTGCAAATCTCCACGTTGGTGCTGGCTTTTAATGCTTTTCACAGCCAATCACAGAAAAGCCCCTTTGCCCCACACCCCAGAGAATAAACTCTGGTTCACTCTCCTGGCCTCTGTAAAATCTCCGGTTCATTATTACACTTCTACCTGCCCCAGTTAAGCAGATTAACAGTTATTTCCTAGAATTTGATCTATGAGGTTCTTTGTAATTGAAGCTGAAGTACTCAGATATTTCTAAAAAAAATGTATTTCTGAGAAGTGCACTCCTTTTTTCCCTGGTTTAATTTTGTTATCCTCAATCGTATGCATGGTATAAAAAAAAATCCAAACTTCTATCTGCTCTATAAAATACATGTCATATCAAAAAGGTGACAAGAGGGGGGAAAAGTAATTAGTGAGTTCACAGAGTTCAGTAGAAAAGTTAAAATGGAGTAACACATTACTTTTTATGTTAAGATTTCACAAGACAAATCTTGCCTGTGTTTTAATTGCATGTGACCCTGGCAGTCCTACTCTGAAATGAAGTGCCGTAAAATTAAAGATGACAGACGCTCAAAACAAGTCTTGTGATCTTGATTAGACTACAAAGACCACACTCTCTCTCTGCTGCAACTCAGATATCATGGACTGTTTTATTTGGGGAATTGCTTCATTAATGCCTTCTTTGACTAGACATGTTTATTACTAAAAAAAAAAATACTGAATATGGTGATATCTTGCATAACTAAATAATTCCAAAAAAGCAAGTTATAAACGAGTGTTTAAAATAATATTTTAAACCTAATATTTTTATAAGTACTTACATGTATATAATCACATGGATCTGGGTGTATGTGGATGACTATGTGTATGAGTATATTAACTATCCATCTTGGATACATATATTACCTATTCTAACCTAGGAATCTCTATTAGAGCCTGAGAAGCAGCATAATTCATCTGTCATATTTCCTTATAGCCATGTGAAGTTTCCCAGGTCAACAGAATGTGTACGACTACACCTTGTCCTATAAAAACTATTTCTGAGAAACACTCCTTGGAACTTTAAACTCTCCAGGCATAGTCTGAGAAAAGAATTGAATTTGTCTCACACCTAATTTTTCAAAATTGTCACCAAATCATTCTACCTAAGTTATATCAGACATAGAACACACGCTTTTTAAAGTCTCACTTCTTCCTAGTTAAACAAAAGCAAGGACTTCCCTGGGGGGGCAAGTCCTCAATGTATTACCAGGCCCTGGTGTCTCCTCTGCAGGTCCCCATGGGCCGACTAGAGGATCTGCTTCAGTCTCTCACACCCTGTAGGTCAGGTCTTCATCTTTACCATGAATAAGTCAGATTATTATTCATCTCTAGGATGCCATGCATGCTAAATTTCTATGATTCTATTATCGTGTCCCATTTCAACAACACTACCTTCAATTCATGTATTTGATTTTAGGGAACAAAAGGGTCTGTGCTGGTTATACGGATGCTCAAGGAAATGGGTTCGACCTAGGATCAAAGCTGGGAAATCTTGTTTCTAGAGCCCACTGTTTTATTGTAGCTGTGAACCCAGAAAAGTCTATATACACATCTCTATTTTTTAAACATCAAATACATATAGCAATTTCTCCTCTACCTCACCAACAGGGCTACTGTGAAAAAACAATGACAACATATTAAGTATAAGAGATAAGACTTCTTAATTAGTGGAATTCTCAGTACAATTATTCTATGATTGATCTTCAATATACACAAAAGGCTTTGTCATTTACAAGCCAAATGGTCCTTTAACTTATAATACTGCGTCTTCAAACATCCTAGCTACTTGCCTTTAAGATGAAGTCTTTGGCCCTGTAAAGTTTCCCCAACACTGTCGAAAATCGTCACATGTGGGATGTGTTGTGCCTTTCATATGAGAGACTTTACTCATCAGAAGAACCCGGGATTATGAACATCAGAAAGTGTTTATGAGAATCTAATTGGGCATAGTATTGAGAGATTGTTATGCCAAGCGAACTGGAGCTGTATCTACTTCCCTTCTCTTAATCTGTCTCTGCCTCTGTGTTTATCTCTCTCAGCCTCTGTCCTTTTTTATCTCTGTGCTGTTCCTCAGTCTGTCTCTCTGTCTCATTAGTCTTTCCATCTCTCTTCATTCTTGCTTCCTACTTGCACACTCAGAGCAAGAACCTTACCTGGGATTCATGATTCTCTGGACCCCTGGGCCTTGGCAGATACATGAACTCTTGGAGCTTTCATGCTAGATTATTTGTGCATTTTTCTGGAACTAAAGTCCAGATTTTTCATCACATTGTCCAGAAGTCTATGGTTAGGAATTACTATTCCAAAGTTGTTTCCCAGCTAATCAATTCTACTGAGTACATCTGAACACAACTTCACATGGGTCACTTCCAACAAAATCCCAAGGTCTACAAGGCCCAGTGCAGTCCCGTGGCCTTGTGTCTGACTGCGGACAGGCTGGTCCAAGGAGGTAAATACATCCCACAAAATCAATTACTGCACATCAAAGAATGATGATTCAGTCCTTAGAGGAACTCTCATTTAAAATTGAAGTAAATAGTAAATAGGGGCATCCATTAAGTTAAGATAATTTGCCTGTTATTTAAAGGAGGGTATTTAGTATTTTGAGAACAAATTCAATAGTAGCACAAATAGTCCATTCTCACAATGCCCACATTTTAACTGTGCCAGACACATGTCCTGTGTCTGCATGGTACTTCTACACCATTAGCTGCCACAAATCAAAGGCAATGTCATTGCTTTTAATAGGATTACATAGAACCCAGTAATAGGCAGTAAGACTAGCTTTAGACTGAGTAACTGGCCAGTAATTTGGATGTTTAACTAAATGATTGGCTGCCAAATTGACAGGTCATCCACACTGAACTAGCCACTATTCTATGAATTTTCATGACCAGGATCACAATGGTTCATTTGCATGTGTGAAATTCTGCTGTGAAGCTGGCTTTTGAACTGGCTGGCTCAGCCAAAGATGTGTTTCACAGGGCCATGCATTAGTGCCCTGGAAATACCATCACATGAAGTGGCATAGATCTTCCCAAAGCCTTCTATTTAAACACAATCTGTAAGAGGAAGGCCAACCAAGGAAAATGATAATTGCCGGAATGTGAAGAATACAGAGAAAAGTTGGAATATTAGAAAAGTAAGATTAGCGCCCGAAAACATGACCATTTGGGTGAGGAGAGAGAAGTTTAAGGTCTTTAATTCTCAAGAAAAATTCTGGATTTGCCTGGGACCATTGCTAAAAGTATCTTCTTGAATACTCGTTAAATACTGAGACATTATTGTCATCATTATTTATAAACAGCTGTTAGCCATTGGGACAGACGTGAGGACCACAATCACAAGCAATATAAGGCGAAGTTTTTCACTTAGGAATTTTTGATTTAGTCATATGTGAAAAGACATAAGGCAAACAAATAAAAATCATAATAACTCACATTTATTATCAACTTATCATGTGCCAATTATCTTACAACAAGAATGATATAGCAGTGATGTAATGAATATTTCAAAGATGAGAAAAGGTAAATTGAGAAAGGTTATATCATTGCCTAAGGGAATAGAGCTAGGAAGTAGTTTTGAACCAGCTATGTCTTCCTTTAGACAAATATTCTTAGTTCCTCCACATTAAAAAGAAGTCCAAAATATACTTCCTGCAATATATAATTAGAAAAATATAAATATTTGGTAATATAAAGTTGAATTAAAACAGGGGAATACTTGTATGATGGGATATCATGAAGACATATAAAATCTATCATGTATGCATACTGTTGACAAGAGAAACTTTGCTAAGAGAAAAAACAGATTGTGAAATCATAGGTACAGTATGATATGAAGGTACAGTATAGGTATGATGCCACTGTTGTCATAATTACTGTAATATGTTCATAAATACATAACAGAATATTAGCAGTGGTAATCCTTGGATTGTGAGATTATCAGTAATTAATTTTCTCCCATTGTGTCTGATGCATCCCCAAGTTTTTGTTTTGAGCATTTGTTACTTCTATACTTAGAAAAGCCCAACACAATTTTAAATATATATATATATATATAAGATTTATATATATATATAAACCTAAGAGTATATATTGATAATAGACAGTGAGATCAGAGGAATTTCAAGTCACATTATGTTAAACAACAGCCTGAAGAAATCAGGAGAGGACACAAGCTGGTGATGGGTCTTGAAGGAAAAGCAGATCCATGGAAGGCATCAAGGCTAAGATGTAATGTGAGCAAAAATCCCAGGGGCAGAAAGTGGAAAGATGCATTTGGGGAATGATAAGACTTATTTGTTTCAAAGGAGAGTCCCGAAAAAGCAAGGACCGGAGAGATAGATGACTTTATACCTTCATGCATCATGTTTTAAAAGGTGGAACTAAGTAAAACTTGGATGCCTTTATGTGATGACATTTCTAGGACACAAGAGCATAGAGCACCAGATATGTCCTTTGGCTTAGACTCCGGCCCTCAAGTCAGCTTCACAGTGGGATTTCATACATGAGAAGACAGGCAAGGCCAAATTTTGAAAGCCCTAAAATGCCAAGCAAGTAAGTTGAACTTTATCTGGTAGGCAGTGGGGAACATCTGAAGTTTTAAGCAGCAGGTAATGAAAGCAAAAACATTTTAGGAAAATTAATCTGACAGCATTGGGTAAGTGGATTGGAAGTGAAACAACTACATTTGTTTTTATGCTTCCTCACGTTGACTTTTTTCTGTGACTCTCTTGTCTTCCTCAAGTAAGATTATAAATTCCTTAAGAATAAAAACAAAATCTTACATTTCTTTGTATCTCTGGCATTTCTGAGCAATAGAGGAAGCTTTAAATAGCTGTTAAAGCTGTCTGCTTTGGATTCAGAGTCCTCTGTGGGACTCCCAGCTCCTCAAGGGAGCAACCAGACGTCTCTAAGCCTAAGTGTGCTCACCTGTAGAGTGGGGACAGTAATACCTGCCTCACAGTACTTAGTGAGGATTAAGTGAGGCTATGAAATTCTGTGTGCAAATCCCCTACAGTGGATCTAGGCACTGATGGCTAACCATGGTTCTAGGAATAATGCCAAAAACTTATCAAGACATGTTTGCTGGTGAAGATGAGGATGTTGATGTTTGACTCTGACTCTCTAACTTACTCACTCAGTGCACGAATTGAACCAAATATAACTTGGGAGCCAATTATTGTGGGCAAGGGTGGGTACTGGAAGATTTGAGGGGCAAAGATGGAGTCCATTGAACCTAATACATAACGAACTCAGCAAGATAGGCATTTTAAAGCCAAAATAAGTCTTTGGTACGTTAAAAAGAGATAACTGGCTGGCATGGGCTTGCTGTAATAATAAGTGGTATCTGTGAGAGGAATGGGCCATATCCCCAACCCTGAGACTGAACAGTGATGTCTGGCAGTCACTCATCCAAAGAAAACTTTCCATTGAATTTCTGCTAACCACTATTATCACAATGCCTCCTTACTTCATAGTATCCTCAATATATAGTTAAAACTGGCAGATACCTTCCTAGCTTAGAATAGAATTTCCCGAGAGATAACCCAGCCTAGGTCTTGGACAGGAAATGCACAAGATAACTCTAGAGCAGCTCATTGTGCACACACACACACACACACAAAGATCAGTGAAGCTAATGTCAAAAGGACACCAGAGCCCATTTGGTGAGACTCTGCTGGCCCGAGATGGGATAACTTAAGCACTAAATGTATAATACTTGCAATAGATTAAAATATATCAAACATATTTTTAAATTCCAAGTAATAATACTATCAAGAGAAACAAAAATTCACCAATCACCAAAAATGTATACTTAGGGAACAAAGCAGTACCCTGAAAAATGATGTATAAAAGAAACAAATCAAGTATTTATTCTGAGTTTGTTACCTGAATAGTAGTTCAAGATAAACAGTTGATGAGGGAAAACATTTTTATAAGAAAATGTTACACATACTCAAAAGTTGATAGAATAATATAATAAAGGTCAAAATATTCACCACCCACTTTTAACAACTGCTACCAACATTTTTCTAATATTATTTCCTCTATCTGCCAATTTTTGTGCTTGAACATTTTTAAACAAATTCCAGATGTCATCTCATTGCAACTGCGATTAAAAAAAATACCTGAAAAGTTACACAGGTATAGCACCCAGAAAGTACACTGAAGGTACAATAATACTATATCAGATAGAAGCGGCTTTTCATTAAGTATCTCACCTCAACATCCAACCAACTCACAGAACATAGAAGTAACAAGCTAAACTGGTTTTCCTGAGCAAGACTGGGGGAAGGTACAATGATGGACCATGACTCTCAAAATGAACTTGGTACCTAAAAAGGAATAGAGACCCCCAGAAATTATTCTAATGGACCGAAGTTAAAGGCACTGGTGCATTTTTGACTTACTTGACAATCAAAAGGAACTTTATTTCTAACTAAATATCTGGCCTGAGAGTACTCCTGCTATCCCCACCACAAAGTGACCCTCCAGTGTATCTGTGAGGAAATAAAAAAAGAGGTCACAAGGGAGACATTTAATCTCAGAAATTTTCCTGCATATGATCTAATCTATCCTTTCCCTTTAGACAAGTTATTTAAAACTTCTACAAGTAAATCCATTCTCCCAGGTGAACACAAAGTGACTTACGGAACTGCCCTCCATATCCATGAAATTGATTTTTTGTTAGCTTTTAAATTCTTCAAAATCCTGAGGAAGGCTTCGAAAAAGCCTGTGGCATGTCTGTTGCTGCTGTGATGGCTGTAGTTCCTGCCAGCAGTTGGATGTTTAAAAGCCCACAGGCTAACATTCCAATGAATTGAACAAAATGACGTCTCAGCAGCAAATGAGGGAAAACATGCATCTTCGTATGTTAGTGTAAAATTTTACTTTTCCATTGATTGGCGTTCATAATTTCCATGTTTCAATTTTTCTAACTTTTCTCTCTCTTATATTTTCAATGTCATAGCTACCACTTTAAAATTCCTTTCTTGGCTTACTCTTATTTATCTCTAAATTATATTCTTTATCTGCCTTCACTTATTCCCAATCAGCTGAAAGACCAACTCCTATCCACATACACCCAGAGAAAGCAATCCTCCACGTTTCTCAATAGTACCCAGCCCGCTGGTCCAAATGCCAGAATACAACACAGAAAGAGAAAAGGCCGCAGCGTATGTGCTTTGAGACACATGGATAGATCATTTCCCCTAAAATATTTTCTCTCTTTTCATGGCATAATGCCTGAAATTCACCATGAATTTCACCCTGGTAATTAGAGTCACCATGTGGGGGTAAGTGAGGAAGACTTTTTAAAATGTTTTGGTACTTGTTTGTATAATGGTCATTTTATGTTAATTAACTCAGTAGCCCAGATAAGCTTTTCTGACCTGGAAACAATAAGGCTGAGTCATCTGTAAGTACAGTGATACAGTGGGAGCCATTGGGAGTGACACCCAGGACGGGCACTGGAGGCTGAGCCCTGGCACCCAGACGGACATGAGAAGCTCACACCTGGGGTAGATGAGTGGGGTGAGGGGCAGGGCCCCTCGTGGGGGATGACTGTCAAAACAATATCACTCACTCAACAAATTATGGCAGAAACCCTGTTCTAGCTACTTCGGGGGACAAAAAATGAAAGGAATCCTGAGAAAAATAACTCTTAAGTACTTCGCAAAGTTCAGTCTTGGTGAGCTTAAATCCAAAATTTTCTGAGTACAGTTCTTAATATTATTCTTCTGTTGCTCCAAACTTTTCCCACTTTCACTTGATATCTTTTGCTAAACTCATTAAGGTATACACACACACAGATAAAATAACATTTTGACACTGTTTCTACTGTTTTTTTATCCAAGAAATCCAGTTTGTAACAGGGATGCTGGGTACTAAGTAATTTGACTATCAGTCTTATAGACCTGAAATTTAGCTCCATTTAAATATGTATTTCATGAAAGGCATAGATCGTTGACCAAGTATGTGAGTAAAATGAAAGCAGCATCTAAATCCAAAGCAAAGTCTGAAATAAAAAATCTAGCAGTTAAAGAGGCACTGTAGTCAAAGAGCAACAGAAGAATTTGTGGAAGAGAAAACCCACCAGCTGTGGGTCAAATAAACTTAGCTTCGACTTCTACCTCTGTCGTCTGCTGACTGTGTGGCCTGGCACACGCCATCTCTGAGTCTCAGTCTTCTCACCTGTACAGAGGGGTGGCACCTCAAAGAGTCTCCATGAGCATTGATGAGCTGGTGTCCAGAGGGTCCCTAACATGTAATACATCCTCAATATAGGACAATTGTTTTTGCCACTCTTCGGTCAGGGATAAAAAAAGCCAATCCTAGAGGAACAGAGGAAAGATATTTGAATTAGCGCACAGATGTTTTCCCTCCAATTTCCACATTCCACACCACTTCAGTCTGACCCAAAAACACAGACACCAGCCAGGAGGGAGCCCACCCAAGAATTATAAAGATAAATGCCAAATTGAATTAGTTAACCCTGATTTAAATATAAGGACATTATATTTTATGAATCAATTCCTTAAGTTCCCCTCAGACCACAGGTATATAAAGCCCTTAACTAAGTTTTTGTTAATGTTTAAAGTACAGTAATTATAAAGAAAAATATAATAAACATGCATCAACCCACCCAACGACAGAATGTTAGCACTTTGTCAAATTTGCTTCAGACTTTTTAAATAAAAGAAATGAAACTTTGCAGATAAAATTGAAGTTTCCTTTGTTCCCTGCTTGAATCTTTTTTTCTTTCTGTCTCAGAAGTAAGCATTATAATGACTATGATATTGTGCCTTCCAGGAAGTCAATGTTTTCTACTACCACATAAGTTGCAAACATAAACAATATATACATTATGTAAGTTAGCATTTTTATGCGTGAATATTCTACTTGTCATTCTGAAACTTGATTTTTCACTGTCATTTTGTTTTTCAGATCTGAGCATGCTGGTACATATAGATCTAGTTCATTCTTACTAAATGTTACATTGTAATTAATTTTTTAACCCAGGGAATTATACTTGGACAAGGAAAATTAAACCCCACATTTTTCACCAGACTCCTCAGTACATACTTTTACCATTCCAGGATTATTTCTGTTCTGTTTCCTTTATACGTGTCTCCTTTTAACTGTGAGCTCCTTGGGAGCATTACTAATCACCATTCATTCATTCATTCACTCAACCTGTATTTGTTACAAGCCTTGCACAGGAAAGGCACTATTTTAGGCAATGGGGTACAGAAGAGATTAAATCAGACAAGACCCCCCAGCCTCAAGTAGCTTATAGTCTACTGAAAGAGATGGACAACACACAATTTATCAAATAAACAAGACAATCTCAGTTTGGGATAACTTTTTGCAGAAAATGAGGACAATCATATTGTAAAGATAAGAGAAGTAGTGGAAAGATATCCACTTTAGATAGGGTGGTCAAAGAAGGCTTTTGTGAGGAGTGGCTGCAGCTGAATGGGAATTTGGGGAACAAACGAGAAGGAGGCCACGAGTGCTGAGGTCAGGGAGGGGCATCCCAGGCAAAGGCAACAGAAGAGCACAAACTCACTCACCATGCTTATGACACAGAGCAGAGGGCAATGCGGTGGGAATAGAGTGGAACAGGGAGCGAGTGTTATGTGTGGGGAGTTACAAGGAGTTCAGATCCTTGTCTAAGTGATACCGGAACCTAGGATCATTGCAATCAGGGGAGCTACACGGTTTGATTTAGAGGTTTAACTGATCATCTTAGCTTCTGGGTAAAACAAATGGGTTATGAAAGTGTAAGAATGGAAGCAGGAAACTAATCAGGGTGCTATCTCAGTGGATCAAGCAAAAGAAAATGATAGTGTGAACAAAGATGGTAGCAATGGAAGAGGGGGAAAAGTGGAGAGATTTGAAATCTCTTTGGGGGATATAATCAAAAGGACACATTGATGGATTGACTCTAGAGGATGAAGAAGAGAGAGGAATCGAGGAGGACTCCTAGGTCCAAGACGCCAGATATCAGTGTCATTTATTGAAACACGGAAGAATGAGAAAGAAAAAGGTCTAGTCAAGGAAAAGTCAAGGCCTGTGTCTGAAACACATTTAGTGTCAGATGACTAGATACATATCCAAGGGGATATCTTAAGGATTCCGTATGCACTTGGACCTCATAGGAAAAATCGATACCAGAGATTAAGCGTGCAGGCTTTATTTAAAGTCATGGAACTAGATGGTGTCACTTAGAGAGAGAAGGTTAATGAAGCAGATTAAATGCCCCATAGCTGATCCTGGGAGAACTCCAACATTCAGAAAAAGAACAAGGGCAAAGGAGTCATTGGGGAAAAGACTGAGATAGATTAACCAAAAGGTAAGGGGAACCCCAGGGGAACCTGGTGTCACGGAAACTGAAGAAGGCTGGGTGCTGTGACCAGGATATTTTAAATGGAATGGGGAGAATGAGATCCAGACTGAAGAGCATGGAGAGTGAACAGGAGTTGAAGACATGAACCGACAGAGTGTGGAGTAGGTCACTTTTATTGAAGTTTTGCTTTGAAGGGTGGCAAAGATGCAACACAACAGAAGGGACTTTGTAAGTCATTAGAGGTTTTTCTTAACGTGAAAGAGGAAATTGGTGGTACAGGGAAAGAACAACTATAGAAATTAAATCCTTGAGAAGGCAGCATAGATGTAGATGTATATGTAC